>NC_053025.1:238467952-238814525 GCF_003073215.2 Triticum urartu | reverse complement strand
TGCATGTTGCATCTTGTCATGTCATCATCTGCATTGCATCATCATGTTTTTGAAACTTGCATCTGTCCCGGTCTCCTCGTTCTCTCCGTTGTCCGTTCTGAGCCCAGACACACTTGCACACGCCCGCGGCACGTCCGAAATAGTATTTTATAAGTGGTCGGGAACTGTTCTTGGAATGGGTTGAATGTTGGCATGCGGTGTTGTTATGTTGTCAGTAGACCGCCTGCCAAGTTTCATCGCATTCAGAGTCCGTTTGATGCCCCAACGGATAACTATAGCGACAATATAGTCGGTCAAATCATCGGACGTTTTCGGTCTCCAAAAACTGTTGCTGGGCTTTCCCTTTCTTTCCTCCCTAGACCGTCTACACAGTCCACTACCTACCGCCAGCTCCAACCTAACCTCTCTCGTCAGCCCACGGCCCTCTTCGCGCGCGCGTCCGAAAGCTGTCCCGGACCCGACCCGGGCAGTCTCACCATTGGTCCGGATCATCCCCAAACATCTATAAAACATCTCCATTTTTCTTTTTGTTCTCCCTAGCTATTTTATTCGCGATCGTCCGATTGCGATCGGAGGGACGAGTTAGCCCCTAACCTAAATTCATTTGATATAAATATCAGTCTAACCCTAGATCCTACGGGCTTGTCCCATCCATCAAATCACCTCACCCGCCACCGCCACTCTCTTCCTTGGGATCGCTCCCGATCCAAAAATCCACCGGGCCAACCACCTCCTCCCCTCGATCCCCTCCTGATCCGTCCCAACAACCAGTGCCCGAGCCCGAGCTCCTTCGATCGGAGCCACCAGAAGACCCCTGCTGCCCCGACCGAGAGCGAGCTTCTCCCGTTTGCTCCTCTCTCCATGGCGCCGTCGCCGTCGGCGAACCCAGTCACCCCGTCGCCCCTTCCCCTCTTCTTCTCCTCTTTCCCTCCTCCCTCTGGTTCACTCCCTCACTTCTCATGCCTCCCCCTTGCTGTTCCAGAAGGAAACCAGGAGCCGCCATGGTTGCCCGCAGCTCCCTTGTCGTCGGGAACGAGTCCCTCCGCTCCAGCTCCTCCCGAGACCAGCCGCCGCCGGCTTCCTTCGTCCCGTCCCGGCACTGGACCTGGAGCCCCGACACCCCGCCTCTCTGCCTTGAGCTGAGGAGGAGGACACCCGTGTCTCACCGCCCGAGCACCGCTGCCTGCCCTCGTCCCCGACGCCAGCAGCTCCCCTCGCGCCTCTCGGACCTCGCCGGAGTGCCGTTTTCCGTCAAGCTCGACCCCTCCGCCGCCGTGCAAACTCACCGCTTCGCCGGTCCCGTCGAAAGCCATCGCCCGAGCCTCCCTGCCCGCCTACCATGGACGCCTCATCCCTGCTCCATAGGAGGACGAGCAGCGCCCGTGCCCGTTGACTGCGTTGCCCAGATCCATCACCGCGCCGTCCTGGAGTCCCGCAGCCGGCCGCCAGCGCCTTCTTCCTCTGCTTCTGCATCGAGCAGGAGGAGGACGACCCTGCCTCGAGCACACGTGCTGCCCGAGCAAGGACCACATCGTCGTTGACTGCGTCCCTGGTCGTCTGGAGCGCGAGCGACCGGACAGCCCAACGCCAGATCGCGCCAAGCCCAGCTGCGCCCCTTGTTGGGCCTCCTTTATCAACCGGCCCATGAGGCCTGGTGAGCCGCCCAGTTCCTGTAGCTCCATATTCGGCCCATGACATGGTTTTTTTTCCGTTCTGCGATTTGTCCTTTTATCCAGAGTTCCTAGTTTTGCAGAAAACCCCTTCGGGATCATGCATTTAATAACTAATAAACCGTGCATCGGATTAAAATGCTTTATATATGAAAAATGACTAGAATTTCATCTAGTTTCACAATATCAAACTTTCATGCATGTTTGAGAAGTTTAACTTGTTTTTTGCATTAATTTGCTCATATGTCATGTAAAAATGATTTAATTCATAACTAATCAACTGTAGCTCAGATTTAAATAAACTTTATATGTAAATGGGGTAGAAAAATACCTAGTTTAACATGGTGGCATCACTTTGCATGATTAACAACTATAAAATATGGTTTATGGCAGAACAGTACCAAACCTAAAATATGCACATGACGATTTTTCAGAATTGTTGTTTGTTATTTTTGGCCTCATTTAAACTTGACTAGATAGTTAGTTTAATTTTGCTTCACCTCTTGCCATGTTGATCAACATTTAATATTGTTGAGTACTTAAACGAGATCGAACTAAATAACTTGAACGTGGTGTTTCGTCAATATGCAACCAGTTGCATATTGAGCTCCACTTAATTTGTAGGATTGTTTGTGCATTTTGCCATGCCATGCCGCATTAAACCAGACATGCATCATACTTGATTGTGCATCATGCCATGGTTATGTGATGGTTGTTTACCATGATTGTTTGCTTCTTTCCGGTGTTGCTTCTTCAGGTTGGTTCCGATAACGTCGCGTTTGTGAGGATTCGTTCGACTACGTCCAGTTGTCTTCTTCATGGACTCGTTCTTCTTCCTTGTGGGATTTCAGGCAAGATGACCATACCCTTGAAATCACTTCTATCTTTGCTTGCTAGTTGTTCGCTCTATTGCTATGCCGCGATACCTACCACCTACTATATCATGCCTCCCACATTGCCATGTCAAGCCTCTAACCCACCTTTCCTAGCAAACCGTTGTTTGGCTATGTTACCGTTTTGCTCAACCCCTCTTATAGCGTTGTTTGTTGCAGGTGAAGCTGAAGTTTGTTCCATGTTGGGACATGGATATGTTGGCATATCACAATATCTCTTATTTTAATTAATGCATCTATATACTTGGTAAAGGGTGGAAGGCTCGGCCTTATGCCTGGTGTTTTGTTCCATTCTTGCCGCCCTAGTTTCCGTCATACCGGTGTTATGTTCCTTGATTTTGCGTTCCTTACGTGGTTGGGTTATAATGGGAACCCCTTGACAGTTCGCCTTGAATAAAAATCCTCCAGCAAGGCCCAACCTTGGTTTTACCATTTGCCACCTAAGCCTTTTTCCCTTGGGTTTCTGGAGCCTGAGGGTCATCTTTATTTTAACCCCCCGGGCCCGTGCTCCTCTGAGTGTTGGTCCAAACTAGAGCCCCTTGCAGCGCCACCTCGAGGAAACTTGAGGGTTGGTTTTAGTTGTACGGGCTGCTCATCCGGTGTGCCCTAAGAACAAGATATGTGCAGCTCCTATCAGGATTTGTCGGCTCATTCGGGCGACTTTGCTGGTCTTGTTTTACCATTGTCGAAATGTCTTGTAACCGGGATTCCGAGTCTGATCGGGTCTTCCTGGGAGAAGGAATATCCTTTGTTGACTGTGAGAGCTTGTGATGGGCTAAGTTGGGACACCCCTGCAGGGTTTGAACTTTCGAAAGCCGTGCCCGCGGTTATGGGCAGATGGGAATTTGTTAATATCCGGTTGTAGAGAACTTGACACTTAACTTAATTAAAATGCATCAACCGCGTGTGTAGCCGTGATGGTCTCTTCTCTGCGGAGTCCGAGAAGTGAACATGGCTTTGGAGTTATGTTTGAACATAAGTAGTTTCAGGATCACTTCTTGATCACTTCTAGTTCACGACCGTTGTGTTGCTTCTCTTCTCGCTCTTATTTGTGTATGTTAGACACCATATACGCTAGTGCTTGCTGCAGCTCCACCTCACTACCCTTTCCTACCCATAAGCTTAAATAGTCTTGATCTCGCGGGTGTGAGATTGCTGAGTCCTTGTGACTCACAAATACTTCCAAATAGTTGCAGGTGCCGATGATACCAGTGCAGGTGAAGCAACCTAGCTCAGATGGGAGCTCGATGAAGTCCTTAATCGTTGTTTTGTTTCATTTCTTTTGATCAGTAGTGGAGCCCAGTTGGGGTGATCACGGATCTAGCATTTGGGGTTGTCTTGCTTTATTTGGTTCCGTAGTCGGACCTTGATTGTATTCTGGATGATGTATGCTATATTTATGTATTGTGTGAAGTGGCGATTGTAAGCCAAGTCTTTATCCCTTTCTTATTCAGTACATGGGATATGTAAAGATTACCCCTCTTGCGACATTCCTACCATGCGGTTATGCCTCTAAGTCATGCTCCGACACGTGGGAGATATAGTCGCATCGTGGGTGTTTCAAGTTGGTAATCAGAGCCTTCCCCGACTTAGGAGCCCCCTGCTTGATCGAATCGATGACGTTGTTGAGTCTAGAACAAAATGTTTTGAGTCTTAGGATTATATATATCGGAGAGTAGGATTCTTTTTACTCCTCAGTCCCTTCGTCGCTCTGGTGAGGCCTACCGACGTAGAAGTTTTGACTCTTCTCCTAAAATTTCACTAATTTTTTTAGGATCACGCGGGTATCTTGGAATCGTTCCGATGGTTTTGTGACGAGAACATTGTTCTTGGTGCCTCCTAACATTTAGGGGTTGTGGCAGTGTCCCTGGGAGTTGAGCTCCGAGGTGTTGTCGTCACAATTTTATCGTTGCAGTTCTAGAATACCTGAGTTCGCCGACATCGAAAATCTCTTTTACGCAGTTGTTGGTGAGATAACCTCGACGCCACCCAGTACTAGGGCGGGAGTTCGGGAGTATTTCCATAACTCATAAAACGGATGCTTTTCGAAGGTTGAGGTAAATGATTTCCGAAGGTTTCTTGGTTATGTGTTGAAGGATGGATACAGCTGGATGTAGGATTTGTTAGTTTGGGTGAGATATTATGCTTCCCCTGTATCCCCAACACCTGATTGCATAACCAGAAAGTTTCGGGAGTTTATAAGTGGGAATTCAAGTATCACGTAGGATATCCTTCCAATAGACACATGATATGATATGAGGTCTATCATATGTTTGTTTTCGGCTTATTCTGCAAGCCAAATCCTTGTTTTGTTTTGTTGTGGTATTCGTGTTGCTTCGAAGTCAAATGTGGATTCCATACCCTTTCTAAGCGTTGCTCTCATATTTCTTTGGGAATACTAATCCTTCTTGATCATTGAGTTTGTCATCCCAATTTCTTCTCAACCGGTGTGCTCTTCTTCAAGTGGATCCGATCATTTCAACATCCTCCAGATCACCTCTCGGTTTTCCCAACGTTGTTCGTTTCATCCGTTCCCAACTTGTCTTTGTTTTCCCGCCCTCCCACCCTTTTTCTTCAAGGACTCAGATTTCTTAATCAAGTATCAATCTTATGGATGTGAAGTCTCTTTATTCTTATTCTTTCCATGTTCTTATCCGGTGATTCTCAGGAAGATACTAACGGAGCTTCAAGTGTTTTATTGTTCATTCTTTTCTTCTCCGGTGGATTCAATTCAAGCTTTGTCGAGCATATCCTCTCCTCGTTTCAAATGCTTTCTTATGCCGATGCACTTCTTAATTATTCACCTATTGTTTTCCATTTGTTCCGTTGTGCCGAAGATATCTCAGAAGATTAGTGCTTCTATTCTTGATCAATCCAAGCTATTTTCGAGGTCTTCCTTATTCAAGCCATTTAATTCAACCGGCGCAATCTCTTTTTAAAATCGTTCAACAGTGTTTCTTTTGAGTGGGACCTAACCCACAGGTCTTTTCCCAGGATCTTATCTGACTCTTCTTATTTTTTCGGAGTTATTTTCAAATTCATCTCAAAGTTTGACGTAAGAATGAGTTATCATCATTCATATGTCTTTCTCCAAGATCTTTCAAATTCTTTTCATCGTCGGTTAAATCTTTCTAATATTCATCCCGGAGTATCTTAACAACTTATGTTGGTGTTTCGCATCGTCATTCTCAACATTTGAAGACTGAAGAAGAGTTTCTCTCAAATCTTGGCCCGTTCTCTCAGAAATGCGTGGTTCTAGCTTGATGCCATCCTCTCATAATTGGTTTCGATTGTGAGAATTCTTTTCACCCATCCGGAGCAATTCAGGAGTATTTTTCAGTTTGATTATCCGGAGGCCATCATCTCAGAATTATTCATTCTAGCTTTTAACTCTCGTTTCTCCAAATCTTACCAGTGCATCATTCAAGTATTCTCTAATCAGTTCATGATCTCTTCGTTCTCTTGCATCTTGATTTCACTCAAGTATTTTCGTTCATTTTCAATTCTTACTGGTGGGTCGCTCAAGAGTTCTCTCCCTTCGTTATGAGATAGATTCATTCGTTCTTTCCAATCCTACCGGTGGATCATTGAAGACCTTCTCAAGTTTGCGCTATATCTACCTTAATCCTTTCTACGAGAATAAGTAGTATGCCAAATCCATTTCTTGTCATCAATTTAAATTGGTGAAGGATACACATAACATAATTCTTATTCTTGCTTCATCCAAGCAATGGATTCATATTCCAAAGTTTGTTCATGATGAGTAAATTCTCGGTTCAAGTGCTTCATACTTTCCCGGAGTTCCAAGATCTCTCAGTTATATCAGCACGAAGCTCCATCTAAATCTTCGCAAGGCTTCACCTTGTGTTTTCAACTTCTCTTTCTTTCTATCATCCTTGTTTACCGGAGTTCTTCATGGAGGCTTTACATGGTGGTTCGTCAAGGATCCTTTTCACTCTTCAATTGTTCTTCAAGATTTATCTCGAAGTTAAGATCTGCCAACCTATACTCAATATTAAACATGGTGTTCAACACATGTCTTGTTCTGAGGAGTTCAAGTATTCTTCATCTTGTAATCCGGAGTGCAATTCTTTCATATCTTATCTTTTGAGGTGGTGTTATGTCATTGTTGATAATTTCCCTTCGGGTTTCATGATTCGCAAGTTTTCAAGAGGGACATATCTAAATCCATCATTTTCTCTTCGCTCAAGACATCTTTTCAACCCATCAACCTCTTCATTGGAGTATCTTGGGTTATATTTCACCTAAATCTTGCCTTAAGGATTGTTGCTATTTATGGTGCTTATAAATGATCCAAGTTCTTCATTTATCCTCTCGGTGAAATAAGTTTCTCGTCTCCTTGTTGATATCAATCCAATCTATTGTTTCCGGTAGTGACAGAATTTCACCTCATAATTTTGAGAAGTTTTCCATAAGCCCACTACAAGTTTACTCTTTTCATTGTTGGTTTTCCAACATCTCCGTTATAATTTTCTTGGAAGGGTGTTTTCCAAGCTCATTTGTGGCAGAAGTTGTCATTTTCTCCTCTGTTCTATTGCTTCGACGATCGACCTTCTATTCTTTCTTCCGGAGGCATTGTGATGTTGCTCTTTTCTCTCATCATCTCGAATGGTGAGGATGGTGTTCTTTTCGTGCTTATCCATTTAACCTGAGTGTTGTGCCCTCTGCTCAAGTTCTTTTCATCTTATCAAGTCTTGCATCTCTTTTCAACCGGAGTGCTGTTTGAATTTGTTCATCCTTGTTCCTCTTTTCTAACGGAGATTGTCAACTTCATTGATCTCCATTGTAATCTTTTCTCGAAATGGTTTAACCTTTCAAGGTTCTTTGGTTTCACTCGTTTGTCAAAGAAGCAACTTAGTTTTACCTCTTCTCTTCCTCTTTCGTTTCAAATCCGGTGCCATTCTAGATCTCGAGGCGAGATCCTCTTGTAGTGGTGGACTGTTGTAACGCCCCGAGACCAACGTGTCAGGTGTCTTCCAGTTATTCGCTGACGTTGCCATGTCTTTCGCTTGCATGTTGCATCTTTTCATGTCATCATGTGCATTGCATCATCATGTTTTTAAAACTTGCATCCGTCCCGGTCTCCTTGTTCTCTCCGTTGTCCGTTCTGAGCCCAGACACACTTGCACGCGCCCGCGGCACGTCCGAAATAGTATTTTATAAGTGGCCGGGAACTGTTCTCGGAATGGGTTGAATGTTGGCATGCGGTGTTGTTATGTTTTCAGTAGACCGCCTGCCAAGTTTCATCGCATTCAGAGTCCGTTTGATGCCCCAACGGATAACTATAGCGACAATATAGTCGGTCAAATCATCGGACGTTTTCGGTCTCCAAAAACTGTTGCTGGGCTTTCCCTTTCTTTCCTCCCTAGACCGTCTACACAGTCCACTACCTACCGCTAGCTCCAACCTAACCTCTCTCGTCAGCCCACGGCCCTCCTCGCGCGCGCGTCCGAAAGCTGTCCAGGACCCGACCTGGGCAGTCATCACCGTTGGCTCCGGATCATCCCCAAACATCTATAAAACATCTCCTTTTTTATTTTTGTTCTCCCTAGCTATTTTATTCGTGATCGTCTGATTGCGATCGGAGGGACGAGTTAGCCCCTAACCTAAATTCATCTGATATAAATATAAGTCTAACCCTAGATCCTAGGGGCTTGTCCCATCCATCAAATCACCTCACCCGCCGCCGCCACTCTCTTCCTTGGGATCGCTCTCGATCCAAAAATCCACCGGGCCAACCACCTCCTCCCCTCGATCCCCTCCTGATCCGTCCCAACAACCAGCGCCCGAGCTCGAGCTCCTTTGACCGAAGCCACCAGAAGACCCCTGTTGCCCCGACCGAGAGCGAGCTTCTCCCGTTTGCTCCTCTCTCCATGGCGCCATCGCCGCCGGCGAACCAAGTCACCCCGTCGCACCTTCCCCTCTTCTTCTCCTCTTTCCCTCCTGTAACGCCCCAAGACCGGAGCTTCAGATGCCTTCCAGGGTTTCCGGGTTTCGACGTGTGATTTGTTTGATTCGGTGCATCATGTGCATTGCATCATGTCATCATGCCATCATCTCATAAATCTTTTGCATCTCAACTAAATAAATTGTGTGGATCTTCGATCCATTTAAATCGAGGGAAGAGTGACTTCTCTTTATAACATATCCTCCTAATAATTACTGAGCTATTAGTAAATATTCCATTCTTTTGGAATTAACCGTCAACACACTTGCAAATCCTAATGCCTTTGTTATCTCAATTCTTGGTCTCCGACTTGGCCTCATATTCTTTTATCGTTTTATCGAGGCTCTTCCTAAATGTTCAACATCTTTGGAAACTTCGGATTCCTATTCCTTTTCAAATGAGTTGAATTAAATTCAAATACATTTGAATTTAATATTTCAATCTTGGACATTTCTATTTTCGCGGAATGAGCACATTTTTGTGAATCCGGGGAAATTATTCCCATGCGCAACTCCTTCCCAAACCCTCTCTTTCTTCTCCTCTCCCTATTTTTTCTTTTCTGTTAAAGTAAATAAGATTTTAAGAGAGAGGGAGAAATAGCAGCAGTGCCCTTGGGCCTCACTGTTCAGCCCAGCAGCCTGGGATCTCTTCCTGCGGCCTGTTCAAAAGGCCCGGTTGACCCCCCCTTCTACTAGGCCAGCCCCAAGCCCACCTAACCCTCTAACCCTAAAACTAACCCTCTCTCTGCCCGATCCCACTCACCCTCTCCCTCTCGTCCTCGTCCACCGCCGCCAGGGAGAAGCCCCGCGCATCGATCTCTCCCTCATCTCGCTCCTCCCTCGATCCCTCTCCTCCTCTGTTTCCTACTGCCTAGCGCCACCCACACCCGCAACGTGCCCCATCCCCACACTCCCTCACGCATCGCCAGGGAGGGGAGTTCCCCAGCAAGCATGAGCCTCGTCGCCCCGCCTCCTTTTTCCTCACAGCGCCGTGGCCTCTCCTCGAGCAGTGGCCGCCCACATCTCGCTGGAGAGACTCCTCCTCGCCGCCTCGATGTGCATCAAAGGTCTGGGCGCCGTGAACAAGTTCCCCCGCGACCAACACCGCCGTGGCCGTTCCCTCGCCTTCCTCCTCTACGCCACCTGCCCGCCGGTAGGGCCTCGTCCCTACCTCCGGCGCGCCAAGTTTGTCGTCATCCTCCCCCTTGCTGTTGCTGCTCCTCGTAGGTCTTCCTGGTGCCCTCGTCTCTGCTCACGGGAGGACGAGTGCGACCGCTGCTTCGATTTGCGATGCGCGAGACCCCTTGGCCTTGCTGTGATCTGGATATGTCGATACCACCGTTGCCACGTTGATTCCTCTGCCCCGGAGTACCTCAAGTTCGTCTACACGAGGCTGCCAAGTACCTCTACGCATGGATATCGCCAAGTACCACGATGATACGAGAACAACTACCATCGACGTGCATCTTGCCAAGTTCCACGACGCCGTAAAAGTTTCTTCCTAAACATGTACGTCTACAACGTGAACGAGTACCACGACGACCCTCGAAGAGCTCGGATCCTTCAAGTTCCACTACCGCCGATTAGTATGACTACCGTCACAAAAACAAGACCGTCAAGACCGGACCGACAAGTACCCCAACGTCATGTGTACAACGACCGTCGCCGAAGACCCGGGTGGCAAAAAAAACATCAAGTACCTATGACCGAAGAATGCCAAGTACCTCTCCGAAAAACGAACATGTACCACTACGTCCGGAAGAGCGGATCCGTCAAGTCCAACAACGAATGTGTACAACTGGCGGCGACCCCGAACAACTACGAAACGAGAAAAACTACTTCGACTACCGTTGCGGAACGTCTACTTCCCCTACATCGCATCGAACTCGAACCCCTCCGATAACACACGTTTCGAAGGTATAACCCTGAGACGACCGCCCGTGAACGAACGCATGTGTGATGTATGAGATGCTCGTGTTTGCTCCGTGCTCGAATTGTCGGTGCACGTTGCCCCTCTTTTGCCTTGTCACCATCGTCGACTCATGGGACACCCGGTATCCGGGAGTTCCCCACCATCTTTTGCACGCATCCACACATTTCTCCTTTGCATCGGTATCTCACTTGAGTTACCGAAACCGGAACGTTGCCGTGGCACCATTTCGTTATTGTTCCTGTGGCACCACTTTTGTTTCCGCCACGATGACAAATGCTTCTTAATGCTCTTGTCAACTTTTAATAAAATTGCATAAACTTGAACATGCCATCCACATCATGTTAACAACTTTATGTTTAAAATTGTTGTTGCACCAAATTGATAAATGCATATGGGGATTTATCGGATTTGTTGTTGGTTATATCCGGCCTCATTTAAATTGTTAGATGGTATAGTTTTGTTATGCTTCACCTCTTGCCATGTTAATCAACATTTAATATTGTTGGGTACCTAACAGGGAGAGAACTAAATAATTAATGTGGTGTTCCGTCAATATGCAACTCGTTGCATATTGAGCTCCACTTAATTTGTAGAATTTGCTTGTGCACTTTGCCATGCCATGCTTCATTAAACTGGACATGCATCATACTTGATTGTGCATCTTGCCATGCTTATGTGGTGGTTGTTTACTATGTTGTTTGCTTCTTTCCGGTGTTGCTTCTTCGGGTTAGTTCCGATAATGTCGCGTTTGTGAGGATCCATTCGACTACGTCCGTTTGTCTTCTTCATGGACTCGTTCTTCTTCCTTGCGGGATCTCAGGCAAGATGACCATACCCTCGAAATCAATTCTATCTTTGCTTGCTAGATGCTCACTCTTTTGCTATGCCTATGCTGCGATACCTACCACTTGCTTATCATGCCTCCCATGTGGTTAAGCCAAGCCTCTAACCCACCTTGTCCTAGCAAACCGTTGTTTGGCTATGTTACCGCTTTGCTCAGCCCCTCTTATAGCGTTGTTAGTTGCAGGTGAAGATGAAGTTTGTACCTTGTTGGTACATGGATATGTTGTTACTTGTTGGAACATGTTTACTTGTTGGGATATCACAATATATCTTATTTAATTAATGCATCTATATACTTGGTAAAGGGTGGAAGGCTCGGCCTTATGCCTGGTGTTTTGTTCCACTCTTGCCGCCCTAGTTTCCGTCATATCGGTGTTATGTTCCCGGATTTTGCGTTCCTTATGCGGTTGGGCATAATGGGAACCCCTTGACAGTTCGCTTTGAATAAAACTCCTCCAGCAAGGCCCAACCTTGGTTTTACCATTCGCCACCTAGCCTTTTTCCCTTGGGAGTCGCGCATCCCGAGGGTCATCTTTATTTTAACCCCCCGGGCCAGTGCTTGTCTAAGTGTTGGTCCAAACTAGAGCCCCTTGCAGCGCCACCTCGGGGAAACTCGAGGGCTGGTTTTAGTTGTACGAATTGCTTATCCGGTGTTGCCCTGAGAATGAGATATGTGCAGCTCCTATCAGGATGTCGGCGCATCGGGTGGTTTTGCTGGACTTGTTTTACCATTGTCGAGGATGTCTTGTAACCGGGATTCCGAGCCTGATCGGGTCTTCCCGCTAGAAGGAATATCCTTCGTTGACCGTGAGAGCTTGTGATGGGCTAAATTGGGACACCCCTGCAGGGATTTGAACTTCCGAAAGCCGTGCCCGCGGTTATGGGCAGATGGGAATTTGTTAACGTCCGGTTGTAGAAAACCTGAAGTTAACCTTAATTAAAATGCATCAACCGCGTGTGTAACCGTGATGGTCTCTTTCCGGCGGAGTCCGGGAAGTGAACACGGTGTTGGAGTAATGCTTGACGTAGGTAGTCCAGGGTTTTCCCAGTCACGACGTTGTAAAACGACGGCCAGTGAATTGTAATACGACTCACTATAGGGCGAATTCGAGCTCGGTACCCGGGGATCCTCTAGAGTCGACCTGCAGGCATGCAAGCTTAAATAGTCTTGATCGCGAGGGTGTGAGATTGCTGAGTCTCCGTGACTCACAGTTACTTCCAAAACCAGTTTGCAGATGCCGATGAGTCCGTGCAGATGACGCAACCTAGCTCAGGAGGAGCTTGTTGAAGATCTTGTCCTTTGTGTTGTTTCGTTCTAGTTGATCAGTAGTGGAGCCTAGTTGGGGTCGATCGGGGACCTTGTCGCATTTGGGGTAGTCTTCTTTTATTTTGGTTCCGTAGTCGGACCTTGATTGTATCTGGATGATGTAATGCTTTATTCATGTAATTGTGTGAAGTGGCCATTGTAAGCCAACTATGTATCTCTTTCCCTTATGTATTACATGGGTTGTGTGAAGATTACCTCACTTGCGACATTGCTTTCAATGCGGTTATGCCTCTAAGTCGTGCTTTGACACGTGGGAGATATAGCCGCATCGAGGGCGTTACACCTCCTCCCTCTGGTTCACTCCCTCACTTCTCATGCCTCCCCCTCGCTGTTATAGAAGGAAACCAGGAGCCGCCATGGTTGCCCGCAGCTCCCTCGTCGTTGAGAACGAGTCCCTCCGCCCCAGCTCCTCCCGAGACCAGCCGCCGCCGGCTTCCTTCGTCCCGTCCCGGCACCGGACCTGGAGCCCCGACACCCTGCCTCTCTGCCTTGAGCAGAGGAGGAGGACGCCCGCGTCTCATCGCCCGAGCACCGCTGCCTGCCCTCGTCCCCGACGCCAGCAGCTCCCCTCGCGCCTCTTGGACCACGTCGGAGTGCCGTTTTCCGCCGAGCTTGACCCTTCCGCCGGCATGCAAACTCACCACTTCGACGGTCTCGTCGAACGCCATCGCCCGAGCCTCCTGGCGCCGCCTGCCATGGCTGCCTCGTCCCTGCTCCCGAGGAGGACGAGCAGCGCCCGTGCCCGTTAACTACGTCGCCCAGATCCGCCACCGCGCCATCCTGGAGTCCTGCAGCCGGCCGCCAGCGCCTTCTTCCTCTACTTCTGCATCGAGCAGGAGGAGGACGACCCTGCCTCGAGCGCACGTGTTGCCCGGGAGAGGACCACATCGTCGTTGACCGCGTCCCTGGTCGTCTGGAGCGCGAGCGACCGGACATCCCAGCGCCAGATCGCGCCAAGCCCAGCTGCGCCCCTTGTCGGGCCTCCTTTATCAACCGGCCCATGAGGCCTGGTGAGCCGCCCAGTTCCTGTAGCTCCAGATTCGGCCCATGACATAGTTTCTTTTTCCGTTCTGCGATTTGTCCTTTTATCCAGAGTTTCCAGTTTTGCAGAAAAACCCCTTTGGGATCATGCATTTAATAACTAATAAACCGTGCATCAGATTAAAATGCTTTATATATGAAAAATGACTAGAATTTCATCTAGTTTCACAATATCGAACTTTCATGCATGTTTGAGATGTTTAACTTGTTGTTTGCATTAATTTGCTCATATGTCATGTAAAAATGATTTAATTCATAACTAATCAACCATAGCTCGGATTAAATAAACTTTATATGTAAATGGGGTAGAAAAACGCCTAGTTTAACATGGTGGCATCACTTTGCATGTTTAACAACTCAAAAATAGGGTTTAGGGCAGAACAGTACCAAACCTAAAATATGCACATGAGGATTTTTCGGAATTGTTGTTTGTTGTTTCCGGCCTCATTTAAACTTGACTAGATAGTTAGTTTAATTATGCTTCACCTCTTGCCATGTTGATCAACATTTAATATTGTTGAGTACTTAAACGAGATCGAACTAAATAACTTGAACGTGGTGTTTTGTCAATATGCAACCAGTTGCATATTGAGCTCCACTTAATTTGTAGGATTGTTTGTGCATTTTGCCATGCCATGCCGCATTAAACCGGACATGCATCATACTTGATTGTGCATCATGCCATGATTATGTGATGGTTGTTTACCATGATTCTTTGCTTCTTCCCGGTGTTGCTTCTTCGGGTTGGTCCCGATAACGTCATGTTTGTTAGGATTCATTCGACTACGTCCGGTTGTCTTCTTCATGGACTCGTTCTTCTTCCTTGCGGGATTTCAGGGAAGATGACCATACCCTCGAAATCACTTATATCTTTGCTTGCTAGTTGTTCGCTCTATTGCTATGCCGCGATACCTACCACCTGCTATATCATGCCTCCCATAATGCCATGTCAAGCCTCTAACCCACCTTTCCTAGCAAACTGTTGCTTGGCTATGTTACCGCTTTGCTCAGCCCCTCTTATAGCGTTGTTAGTTGCAGGTGAAGCTGAAGTTTGTTCCATGTTGGGACATGGATATGTTGGGATATCACAATATCTCTTATTTTAATTAATGCATCTATATACTTGGTAAAGGGTGGAAGGCTCGGCCTTATGCCTGGTGTTTTGTTCCACTCTTGCCACCCTACTTTCCGTCATACTGGTGTTATGTTCCTTGATTTCGCATTCCTTACGCGGTTGGGTTATACTGGGAACCCCTTGGCAGTTCACCTTGAATAAAACTCCTCCAGCATGGCCCAACCTTGGTTTTACCATTTGCCACCTAAGCCTTTTTCCCTCGGGTTTCGGAGCACGAGGGTCATCTTTATTTTAACCCCCCGAGCGAGTGCTCCTCTGAGTGTTGGTCCAAACTAGAGCCCCTTGCAGCGCCACCTCGGGGAAACTTGAGGGTTGGTTTTAGTTGTACAGACTGCTCATCTGGTGTGCCCTGAGAACGATATATGTGCAGCTCCTATCAGGATTTTTTGGCACATTCGGGCGGCTTTGCCGGTCTTGTTTTACCATTGTCGAAATGTCTTGTAACCAGGATTCCGAGTCTGATCGGGTTTCCTGGGAGAAGGAATATCCTTCGTTGGCCGTGAGAGCTTGTGATGGGCTAAGTTGGGACACCCCTGTAGGGTTTGTACTTTCGAAAGCCGTGCCCACGGTTATGGGCAGATGTGAATTTGTTAATATCCGGTTTTAGAGAACTTGACATTTAACTTAATTAAAATGCATCAACTGCGTGTGTAGCCGTGATGGTCTCTTCTCGGCGGAGTCCGGGAAGTGAACACGGCTTTGGAGTTATGTTTGAACGTAAGTAGTTTCAGGATCACTTCCTGATCACTTCTAGTTCACGACCGTTGCGTTGCTTCTCTTCTCGCTCTTATTTGCATATGTTAGACACCATATATGCTAGTGCTTGCTGCAGCTCCACCTCACTACCCTTTCCTACCCATAAACTTAAATAGTCTTTCATGTCGCGGGTGTGAGATTGCTGAGTCCTCATGACTCACAGATACTTCCAAACAGTTGTAGGTGCCGATGATACCAGTGCAGGTGAAGCAACCTAGCTCAGATGGGAGCTCGATGAAGTCATTGATCATTGTTTTGTTTCGTTTCTTTTGATCAGTAGTGGAGCCCAGTTGGGGCGATCGGGGATCTAGCATTTGGGGTTGTCTTTCTTTATTTGGTTCCGTAGTCGGATCTTGATTGTATTCTAGATGATGTATGCTATATTTATGTATTGTGTGAAGTGGCGATCGTAAGCCAAGTCTTTATCCCTTTCTTATTCAGTACATGGGATGTGTAAAGATTACCCCTCTTGCGACATGCCTACCATGCGGTTATGCCTCTAAGTCGTGCTCCGACACGTGGGAGATTTAGCCACATCGTGGGTGTTTCAATCACGTACTTGAGGCGCTCTCCGGTGGGTGCTACAAGCAGCACACCGGCAGCAGCACCTTGAAGTGAGAAAGCTCCATCAAAGTACATAATCCAATCGCGGTATGTTTCCTTGCCGAGAAGGGCGGTCTCTTGAATCTCTTCGTCGGGCGTCGGAGTCTGTTCTACTATGAACTCTGCCAATGCTCGGCTCTTAATCGTGTAAGTACTTTGAAAATTGAGGCCAAAGCTTGATAGCTCCAATGCCCACTCCACAATCCTCCCTGTCGCATCTGGGTTGTGCAAAATCTGTTGCAAAGGGAGGCAGGTGACGACAGTGATCTCATGTGCTTGGAAATAGTGACGCAGCTTTCTCGAGGCCATGAGGAGGCCGAAAAGTAGCTTCGGTATACCATAATATCTTGATCTAGACCCCTGCAAGAGGGAACTGACAAAATAAACAAAGTGTTGCACCACCTTCTTCTTCTTCTGTCCTACTCCGTCTATCTGCTCAGACTCTATCTTGCCGGGATCAGGCCTCGCCGGAGGTTCCGCCTCGCCGTCGTCCGGCTCTGCCGGGGAGGGCCCTGGCCCGCCATCCGACGGCTCTGCTACTGCTGCTGCTTCTTCCTCAAGTTGCCTCTGCACCACCAGCGCAACACTGACCACTTGATTCGTTGCTGCTAAGTACAACAACAACGGCTCTTTTTGTTTAGGCGCGACTAGTATTGGCGTGGAGGAGAGGTACCTCTTCAAATCTTGCAGTGCTGCCTCTGCCTCCGGAGTCCAGTTTACTAGACCCGCCTTTTTCAAAACTTTGAAAAAGGGGAGGGCACTCTCAACAGATTTGGAGATGAACCTACTCAGGGCAGCAACGCAACCGGCGAGCCTACGGACGTCTTTGACCCGTTTTGGCGCCTCAATCAGGGTCAGAGGGGATGGTGATGATGGTCAGCGGCCCCGACATCTTCAATGTGTTGTAGGCGTAGTGTGACGCAGCCATGAACTTGGCCAGCGCTGGGCGGCCAAGAATCCCATTATATGGCAAGGGGATCTCGGTGACATCAAAAACGATCTTCTCCGTCCTATAGTTCAGCTCGCCCCCAAATGTAATAGGTAGCGTGATTTTGCCTTTTGGCTGGCTCCTTCCTGGGTTGACCCCTTGAAATGTGCCCGTCTCCTCGAGATCTCCATCAGAATCTGCAGCCTCTTGATCAGAGTGGGCGAGATCAAGTTCAAACCGGCCCCACCGTCAACCAGCACTTTTGTCACCTTGAGGTTGCATAATGTTGGTGAAACCAACAACGGCAAACACCCGACTGCAGTTGTGCGATCAGGGTGATCCTCGGTGTCAAAAATGATGGGCGTGCGGGACCACTTTAGTGGCTTCTGGGCATCGAATGACGGCTCCGCCGCAGTGACCTCTCGTGCCCACTGTTTTAGTTGGCGATGAGAGGTGTGCAACGAGGCGCCACCGTCGATGCACATGGCCTTTGTAGCTTTCTAGAACTCGTGCTCGCCGGACTCGTCATCCTCGTCATGATCATCATCTTCCCCTTTCTCATTGCGGCCCCGATCGGGTCTCTCTTGTTGATTATCTTTGCCGCGGCGAGCTGCTTGGCTGCCACGCTTGTTACCGGACCCCTCAGCACCATCCTGACCCTTCTCCTTGTCCGCCTTTCATATTCAGCCTTCTGCTTTTCTGCAAGTAGCTCAACCTGTCGGCAGTTCTGGAGGTCATGGCCCTTGCTGCAGTGGATCTTGTAGTACTTCTTGTCGGAGCCTCTTGGCTTGTCGGCGGCCGCCAAGGCCCGGCAGGTGGCGCACCCGGCAACCTCCTTGCCGGGGTCGTCAGCCTTGGTCTTCTTGGCGGTGCCGGGGTCACCGGATCCCTCAACGGCAAGCACAGTCTTTCCCTTATGCTTCCTGTTGCGGCGCCGACCCTTCTTCGTCGGGGCGGTGGCGTCTTCGTCCGTGGAGTCGGTTTCCGCACCGACGTCCTTGCCGGGGTACTTCCTTCCTTCTTCGGCCCGAGCACATCTATCTGCCAGAACATAAAGTTTGGCTACATCATTGACCTTGCTCATTGCCAGCTCTTCACGCATCTTACGGTTGCGTACGTTCTGATGGAACACACTGATGATAGCGGCAGGATGAACATCTGGGATGGTGTACTGCACCCGGCTAAATATTTGTATGTACTTACGCAGGGACTCGGCATTCTTCTGGGGGATACATGCAAGTCACTTGCCTGGCCAGGAGCTTGGTGGCCTCCGGTAAAGGCGCCAACAAACTTGTGGCATGGATCCGACCAAGAAGAGATGGAATCCACTGGCAGGTGCATCAACCACGACATGATGTTGGGCTTAAGTGCCAACGGAAAGTAGTTGGCGAGCACCTTGTCGTCGCGAGCCCCGACAGCTTGCATCGCGATGGTGTAGATGCTGAGGAACTCCGACGGGTGAGTCTTGCCGTTGTATTTTCCCCAACATCAGTCTTGAACGTGCGGTGGGAGGGCCACTGGAACTGCCGCAGCTCTCGGGTAAAGGATGGAAAACCCACCTCGTAAGGCAGGTCGCCAGAGCCCCCCGGCACTAGGTGGTCCATAGCAGGCCCTGCACGCCGATCCAATTGATGGCGTGCCTCCTACCGTCGCTCGATGGTAGTCCGAGCATCTTCCTAAGCTCGCTCTCGAAGAACTCGACGTTGGTCACAACGGGTTCGCGGGTCGGACGACGCTGTGCAAACGTTGTCACAGGCATGGGCCCGACAAGCCGGTGGCTGCTGTCGCGGCCGTGGGGGAGGAGAGTGCACCGTGGTTGCAGCGTCTCCGGTCCTCCCACTGCCGGCATGCACTGTCTCGACAGAACGTCGGCATGAGGGTCCCACTGGGAGCGACTCGTCTTTATTGGTGAAGCTGATGAGGCTTCAGATGGTGGCCCTACACTCGTCGAGCTTCTCCGCAGCAGGGGAAGTCGAGGAGCAGTTGCATGCACGCTAGCGCTTTTGCTGGCGTGGGCGATGGCGAAAGCCACGTGGACCGCGACGCACTCCGGCTTCTAACCAAGTTAGAAGGAGCTCTGTCACGGTCTCACGGTCGCACACCGCTTTTGCCGGCATCCGGGCGCGTACGCCGGCCTGGTGCGTCTTGAGAGTGGCACATAGGGCTCTTCCTGCGGCGGTGCCCGGGAGCTCCGGCATCGCGGTGTTGCTCATCGCGCATGGCCTAGGAAGGCCACGGCGCAGGTGCCAGCTGGGGCGCCATAGAGGTTGCCGCGCAACCCGTGGGCAGCACGGCCCTGCCCCCGGACCCAGCGGCGCGCGGCTCGTCGTCTCGGATCCGAACGATGCCGCTTGCATGGCTCCGATTGCCAGAATGTCATGGATGCTCGCGGGCCATGTCTTCGGCACCATCCGTGGCCACCTAGTCGCCTGGTCGTGCTGGCACCGACGGGCCGGCTCCGGATGACCTGATCGCTGTGATCCCTTTTTTCTTGGGGGCCATGGTGATGATGAAGTCGATGCGCTAACTTTCAAACCGGATTTTCACAGCTTGCGCCCCCTGCCTGGCGCGCCAAAGATGTCGGGGTTCAGGAATGACACCTATGGGATCACGGGGAATCCCTTCTACGGTTGCTAGGGCGCGGGGCTGTAAAAAGAGCGGGTTTAGAAGATCAACGCGAGGGAGTTTATCCAGGTTCGGGCCGCAAGTGATGTGTAACACCCTACTCCGGCTGGTCTATGTTTATCTGGTGTTCTTGGACTAGCTACAAAGTATGCAGGGTCGAAAAGTATGAATCCTCTCACAGTACACCACGGGCCTCCTTTTATAGTTAAAGGGGCTGCCACAGTGGCACATAGGAGGTGGGAAGTTGTACAGTAGTCGAGTTTATCGCCTGCCATTATGGGACAAAACACATTAAATGCGCTACTGAGGTGTCCTCTTGCTTTATCGTGGACGGTAACGAAGCTCGTCCCGTCCGTCGCCGCTTCGCCTTGCTCTGACACGCGTCCAGGCCAACGAGGCATGCAGTGCCATGTAGGCTGGCAGGCTGCTGAGCTGGTGTGGTGGCAGGGTCTTCACGAAGATCTGCATGCCACCACGTAGGTGCTTGACTAGTTGGCCTAGGAGCCACGTACTGCCATGTGGGTACCTGCTTAGTTGGTGGGTTGGCCGCTGAGCTGGGGTGGCGACGGGGCGGCAAGGCCTTGCCGCAGGCTTGCTGATCTTCCCGGCAAGGGTCTTGCCGGGGCCTTATGGGTGCCCTCGGCAAGAGTCTTGCCAGGGCCTCATGGGTATCTTTGGCAGGAGCCTTGCCGGGGCCTCGTGGGCATCCTCGGCAAGGAGCCTTGCTGTTGTCTTGTTTCTTGGTTCCTATCTAGGCCTCGCGGACCCTTTGTCTTCACAAAGGTCTGCATGCCACCATGGAGGCACGTCCCGAGCCTTGGTTCTGATGTGGTTGATGGCGTTGGGACTCTTAGACTCAAGGGTGGCGGCCTTGTTGGTGTTGGGCAAGTCTCCCCCGTCAAGGCGCTTGCCGCGGCCGTGAAGGCCACCCCGGCAAGGGCCTTGCTGGGGGAGTTTCACCTCGCCCCTTTCCTCTTCATGCCTCTGGCCTTGAGCACGACTCTGGTAGTCTAGTGTCTATGCTTCCTCTTCTGTCTTGCCAAGCGCGGCCGCAGGCGTGTGGCTGCGACTGCCCGCGCACAAGTAAAGGGGTACAAAAAGGACCCCTACTTTTGTACACCGACAATGAGGGAGGAATATATGCTTGTAGGAGTTGCAATAATATCAAGTTTCCTCTCTATGTGTTGAAAATCTTGAAGTTATGCTTGTTTTACCTTCCTATGCAAGTTGATACTTGTTCCCATAAATTGTTTGCTCACAAAGTCCCTATGCATAGGAAGTGGGTTAGACTTAAATGTGCTAGTCATATTCTTCATGATGCTCTCTTTATGTTTCAATTCTTATCTTTTATGCGAGCATCATTGAAATCATCATGCCTAGCTAGGGGAGTTAAACGTTAGCGCTTGTTGGGAGGCAACCCAATGAATAAAATTTATTTTTGCTTTTTGCTTCCTGTTCTTGTGTTTTAACACAATTATGATACTGTTATGATTGTGTTTTTTATGTTTTAATTAGTGTTTGTGCCAAGTAAAGCCTTTAGGATCTTCTTGGGTGATTGTTGTTTGATCTTGCTGATAAAAACAGAAAGTATGCGCTCACGAAAATAATTATCAGTTTTTAACAGAGAGCGATAAAATACCAATTCCAACTGCAGTAGATCAATATACTTTTTATCCTAGTCGTCCTATTATTTTAGAAGTTCTGGAGTTACAGAAGTATTCTAAACCTCCAGATTGCTATAGACTGTTCTGTTTTTGACAGATTCTGTTTTCTATCTGTTGTTTGCTTATTTTGATGAATCTATGAGTAGTATCGGAGGGTATGAACCATAGAGAAGTTGGAATACAGTAGATATTACACCAATATGAATTTATAATGAGTTCACAATAGTACCTAAGTGGTGATTTATTTTCTTATACTAACGGAGCTTACGAGTTTTCTGTTAAGTTTTGTGTTGTGAAGTTTCCAAGTTTTGGTTAAAGATTCGAAGGACTATGGAATAAGGAGTGGAAAGAGCCTAAGCTTGGGGATTCCCAAGGCACCCCAAGGTAATATTCAAGGACAACGAAGAGCCTAAGCTTGGGGATGCCCCAGATGGCATCCCCTCTTTCGTCTTCGTTCATCGGTAACTTTACTTGGAGCTATATTTTTATTCACCACATGATATGTGTTTTGCTTGGAGCGTCATTTTATTTTATTTTGTTTTGCTTGCTGTTTGAATAATATACCAAGATCCAAAATTCTTAAATATTAGAGAGTCTTCACATAGTTGCATAATTATTCGATTACTCATTGATCTTCATTTATATCTTTCGGAGTAGTTTGCCATTTGCTCTAGTGCTTCATTTATATCTTTTAGAGAACGACCATGGTTTTATTTTGAAGAAATTAATGAACTCTGATGCTTCACTTATATTATTTTGAGAGTCTTTTAGAACAGCATGGTAATTTGCTTTGGTTATAAAATTAGTCCTAATATGATGGGCATTCAAGATGGGTATAATAAACACTTTCATATAGAGTGCATTAAATACTATGAGAAGTTGGATACTTGATAATTGTTTTGAGATATAAAGATGGTAATATTAGAGTCATGCTAGTTGAGTAATTGTGAAATTGATAAATACTTGTGTTGAGGTTTGCGAGTCCCGTAGCATGTACGTATGGTAACCGCTGTGTGACAAATTTGAAGCATGAGGTGTTCTTTGATTGCTTTCCTTATGAGTGGCGGTCGGGGACGAGCGATGGTCTTTTCCTACCAATCTATCCCCCTAGGAGCATGCGCGTAGTGCTTTGGGTTTGATGACTTGTAGATTTTTTGCAATAAGTATGTGAGTTCTTTTTGACTAATGTTGAGTCCATGGATTATACGCACTCTCACCCTTCCATCATTGCTAGCCTCTTTGGTACCGTGCATTGCCCTTTCTCACCTCGAGAGTTGGTGCAAACTCCAAACCCCGTGATATGATACGCTTTATCACACATAAGCCTCCTTATATCTTCCTCAAAACAGCCACCATACCTACCTATTATGGCATTTCCATAGCCATTCTGAGATATATTGCCAGGCAACTTTCCACCGTTCCATTTATTATGACACGTTCCGTCATTGTCATATTGCCTTGCATGATCATGTAGTTGACATCCTATTTTTGGCAAGGCTACCATTTATTTTTCATACATGTCACTCTTGATTCATTGCATATCCCCCGGTACACCACCGGAGGCATTCACATAGAGTCATATTTTGTTCTAAGTACCGAGTTGTAATCCTTGAGTTGTAAGTAAATAAAAGTGTGATGATCTTCATTATTAGAGCATTGTCCCATGTGAGGAAAGGATGATGGAGACTATGATTCCCCTATAAGTTGGGATGAGACTGACGAAAAAAATAAAAGAGGCCAAAGAAGCCCCCCCCAAAAAGAGGCCAAAGAAGCCCACCAAAAAAGGAGAGAAAAAGAGAGAAGGGACAATGTTACTATCCTTTTACACACTTGTGCTTCAAAGTAGCACCATGATCTTCACAATAGAGAGTCTCCTATTTTGTCACTTTCATATACTAGTGGGAATTTTTCATTATAGAACTTGGCTTGTATATTCCAATGATGGGCTTCCTCAAAATGTCCTAGGTCTTCATGAGCAAGCGAGTTGGATGCACACCCACTTAGTTTCTTTCGTTGAGCTTTCATACATTTATAGCTCTAGTGCATCCGTTGCATGGCAATCCCTACTCCTTGCATTGACATCAATTGATGTGCATCTCCATAGCCTGTTGATTAGCCGCATCGATGTGAGACTTTCTCCTTTTTGTCTTCTCCACACAACCTCCATCATCATATTCTATTCCACCCATAGTGCTATGTCCATGGCTCGCACTCATATATTGTGTGAAAGTTGAAAAAGTTTGAGAATACTAAAGTATGAAACAATTGCTTGGCTTGTCATCAGGGTTGTGCATGATGAGAGCATTTTGTGTGACGAAAATGAAGCATGGCCAAACTATATGATTTTGTAGGGATGAGCTTTTTTTGGCTATGTTAGTTTGAGAAGACATGATTGCTTCGTTTGTATGCTTGAAGTATTATTATTTTTATGTCAATATTAAACTTTTGTCCTGAATCTTTCGGATCTGAATATTCTTTCCACGATAAAGAAGATTACGTTGATGAATATGTTAGGTAGCATTCCACATCAAAAATTCTGTTTTTATCATTTACCTACTCAAGGACGGGCATGAATTAAGCTTGGGGATGCTTGATACGTCTCCAACGTATCTATAATTTTTGATTGTTCCATGCTATTATACTATCCATCTAGGATGTTTTATATGCATTTATATGCTAGTTTATATGATTTTTGGGAGTAACCTATTAACCTAGAGCCCAGTGCCAGTTTTTGTTTTTTTCCTTGTTTTTGAGTATCGCAGAAAAGGAATATCAAACGGAGTCCAATTGACCTGAAAATTTACGGAGATCATTTTTGGACCAGAAGAAGCCCACGGAGCATTGGAGATGGACCAGAAGAGTCCCAAGGCCACCACGAGGGTGGGGGGCGCGCCCTACCCCATGGGCGCGCCCCCTACCTCATGGCCGCCTCGTGGACCCCCCTGACTTGTTCCCAACGCCAACACCTCTTATATATCCCCAAACTTCCAGAAAATAACCTAGATCGGGAGTTCCGCCGCCTCAAGCCTCCGTAGCCACCGAAAACCAATCTAGACCCGTTTCGGCACCCTGCCGAATGGGGGAATCCGTCACAGGTGGCCATCTTCATCATCCAGCGCTCTCCATGACGAGGAGGGAGTAGTTCACCCTCGGGGAGGGTATATACCAGTAGCTATGTGTTTGATCTCTCTCTCTCTCATGTTCTTGATTCGCACAATCTTGATGTATCGCGAGCTTTGCTATTATAGTTGGATCTTATGATGTTTCTCCCCCTCTACTCTCTTGTAATGGATTGAGTTTTCCCTTTGAAGTTATCTTATCGGATTGAGTCTTTAAGGATTTGAGAACACTTGATGTATGTCTTGCATGTGTTTATCTGTGGTGACAATGGGATATTCACGTGACCCACTTGATGTATGTTTTGGTGATCAACTTTCGAGTTTCGTGACCTCGTGAACTGATGCATAGGGGTTGGCACACGTTTTTGTCTTGACTCTCTGGTAGAAACTTTGGGGCACTCTTTGAAGTTCTTTGTGTTGGTTGAATAGATGAAAATGAGATTGTGTGATGCATATCGTATAATCATACCCATGGATACTTGAGGTGACATTGGAGTATCTAGGTGACATTAGGGTTTTGGTTTATTTGTGTCTTAAGGTGTTATTCTAGTATGAACTCTAGGATAGATCGAACGGAAAGAATAGCTTCGTGTTATTTTACTACAGACTCTTGAATAGATGGATCAGAAAGGATAACTTTGAGGTGGTTTCGTACCCTACAATAATCTCTTTGTTTGTTCTCCGCTATTAGTGACTTTGGAGTGACTCCTTGTTGCATGTTGACAGATAGTTATATGATCGAACTATGTTATTATTGTTGAGAGAACTTGCACTAGTGAAATTATGAACCCTAGGCCTTGTTTCAATGCATTGCAATACCATTTTTGCTCACTTTTATCATTAGCTACCTTGTTGTTTTTATATTTTCAGATTACAAAAACCTATATCTACCATCCATATTGCACTTGTATCACCATCTCTTCGCCGAACTAGTGCACCTATACAATTTACCATTGTATTGGGTGTGTTGGGGACACAAGAGACTCTTTTTTATTTGGTTGCGGGGTTGTTTGAGAGAGACCATCTTCATCCCACGCCTCCCATGGATTGATAAACCTTAGGTCATCCACTTGAGGGAAATTTGCTACTGTCCTACAAACCTGTGCACTTGGAGGCCCAACAACGACTACAAGAAGAAGGTTGTGTAGTAGACATCAGGTGCCCATAAACCCATTCGAGCAGGTATGGTTCCAACGGCACCTAATCGCAATTGCTTAAAGCATGGAAAAGAAGCAGGAAGAGTTGTATACCCACGAAAACATCTCAATGAAAAATGAAAAAAATCCTCGCGGCTGAGGCAAGCCTCGAAGCTTGATGTGCGGCACCGAAATCATTCCCACAACAGCGGCTACCGCCCGACTTCGACGACGAGGCAACAGATAATGAGCTACTCACACACGGTCATGTAGGTCAGGCTGACCACCCCCTAGAGGGTGAGACTGGTCGACAGGGGCACATAAAGAAACCCCTGCAAAAATCCGCCCTCATGGCAAGAGTGTAGTCGAACATCCCTAGCCCTTCGATTTGTGTGATAAGATACATGCCAATAAAGCTCCTTCTCAATCCACTTACGGGCTAAGGGAGCGGGCACTCGATGTCCTAGAGGGATACGATGTCTAGTTAGGCAGACACGAAAGAGCCCAGGAGCAGACACGGGATAGGAGGATGGCCAACACCCTACAAGTTGTTGCTCGATATTAGAGGGACCGCACATCCAGTATGTTTCACAAACGAGGTCATGGAGCATCAGCTCTCAAAGGGATTTAAACCCATCAATATCGATCAATACAATAGAACGACCGACCAGGCTGTTTGGATCGAATATTTTTTTCTCCATATTCACATGGCCAGAGGTGATGACCTCCATGCCATAAAATACACGCCGCTCAAGCTCAAAGGACCAACAAGGTATTGGCTCCACATCCTCCCCATAAATTCTATTGCAAGTTGGGAGGAGCTCGAGGAGGCCTTTAGGGCAAACTGTTGGAAATATGCCCTAGAGGCAATAATAAAATGGCTATTATCATATTTCACGTTCATGATAAATGTTTATTATTCATGCTAGAATTGTATTGATCGGAAACTTAAATGCATGTGTGAATACGTGAACTACACCATGTCCCTAATAAGCCTCTACTAGACTAGCTCATTGATCAAAGATGTTTAAGGTTTCCTAACCATAGATATGAGTTGTCACTTGATAATGGGATCACATCATTATGAGAATGATGTGATGGACAGACCCAACCATAAGCCTATCATCAGATCGTATCACTTAGTTATTTGCTACAACTTTCGCAATGTCAAATATTTGTTCCTTAGACAATGAGAACATGCCAGTCCCGGATACCGGAGGAATACTTTCTCTTCTATCAAACTTCACTTCGTAATTGGGTGATCATAAAGGTGCTCTACACGTATTTCCGAGGGTGTTTGTCGGGTTGCATGGATCGAGACTGGAATTTGTCGCTCCGTGTGACAAAGAGATATCTCTGGGCCCCCTCGGTAATACAACATCACAAGAAGCTTGCAAGCATGTGACTAATGTGTTTAGTCATGGGATCTTGTATTTTGGAACGAGTAAAGAGACTTGCCGGTAATGAGATCAAACTAGGTATTGAGATACCGACGATTGAATCTCGGGAAAGTAACATATCGCTGGATAAAGGGAATTGCATATGGAATTGACTGAATCCTTGACATCATGGTTCAATCGATAAAGATCTTCATTGAATATGTTGGAACCAAAATGAGTATCTAGGTCCCACTATTGGTTATTAACCGGAAAGGTGTCTCGGTCATCTCTACATGATTCTCGAACCTGTAGGATCGCACGCTTAACGTTCGACAACACTAGGGTAGTATTGAGATATTAGTATGGTGAAGTCCAAATGTTGTTCGGACTCCCAGATGGGATCCGGGACATCACGAGGAGCTCCAAAATGGTCAGAAGGTAAAGATTTATATATGGGAAGTCATATTCAGGGTTCCGAAAAATGTTTGTGTTTTTTCTGTATTGTACCGGGAAGGTTCTAGAAGGTTTTGGAGTGGGGCCCACCTACATGGAGCCCACATGAACATGGGTAGTGGGGAGAGGACCCACACCCATGGTCTAGACGCACCAAGATCGTCCCTTAAAAGGAATAGTATCATATCCCGAAGGGATAAGACTAGCATCCCTAAAAAGGGGATAACGATCGGTAGGAATGGAAATGAGGGATTTCCTTCCTCCCACCTTTCCCAATGACCCTAGGGGCTTGGAGGGAAAGCCACTAGCCCCCTCCACGCCTATATAAAGGTGGAGAGGCATTGGGGGCATCCACCCTTCGGCCCTTGCCTGTCTCCCCCCGTTACACCTCCTCCACCTCGCGCAGACGCTTGGCGAAGCCCAGCTGCAGTTCCGCTGCTGCCACCACCACCACACCATTGTGTTGGTTCCAATCTCATCTACCTCCTCTCCCTCGCTTGATGGATCAAGAAGGATACACCACTGTTGAGCCATACGTGTGCTAAACTCGGAGGCGTCGTCCGTTCGGCACTAGATCAGATTGGATCGCGATTGAATCATGAAGAGAATGACTACATCAACCGCGTTACGACGCTAATGGTTTCGGTCTACAAGGGTATGTAGACACACTCCCCTCTCGTTGCTATGCATCTCCTAGATTAAATCTTGGGTGTTTCGTATGGAATTTTTTGATTTTCATGCAACGTTCCCCATCATAAACTTCCAGGGCACCTACGTTCGGCCCCTGGATGCCGATGACCTCAGCCACATTGTCCAACAGGAGGGAGAATTAACTTGGAAATTCGAGAACCGGTTCTTAAATAAAAAGAACCAGACTATCGATTATCTCGACACTGAGGCAATTGTTGCTTTCAGGCATAGCATTCAGGACAAATGGCTCATTTGATAGCTCGGGCAGGATAAGCTAGGAAACATGGCGGCTCTTACCTATCTAATGACCCGCTTTTGTGTGCACGAGTGTAGTTGGCTAGCCCATAGCTCTCATAGGAGCGACTTCATCACCTCAAAAGCACACAATGGGAACGAAAAATCCAGGCGCAACAAAAACAAGCGCCGTAACAAGAACATTGGCAGCAATGCTGAGGACCCAACAGTCAATGCAGGGTTCAGCGGATCATGAGACGGACCCGAGAAGAGGCCCTTGAAAGGGAACAATGACGGCTCAAGCGCTTTGGATAAAATACTAGACATGCATTGCCAGATTCATGGCACCTCACATAAGCCCGCAACCACACCAATCAAAATTGTTGGGTGTTCAAGCAGGCCAACAAAGTAGTAGCCGAGGAGCCGGGCAAGGGCCGGTCTCGGAGTCACGATGAGGATGATCTTCGCAAGCGAAATAGCGGTGGCCAAAAGCAGTTTCCTTCCGATGTCAAGGACGTGAACATGATCTATGTAACACACAATTCTAAGAAGGAGCAAAAATGTGCAGTTCAGGACTGATAACCCACAAGTATAGGGGATCGCAACAGTTTTCGAGGGTAGAGTATTCAACCCAAATTTGTTGATTCGAAACAAGGGGAGCCAAAGAATATTCTCAAGTATTAGCAGCTGAGTTGTCAATTCAACCACACCTGGAAACTTAGTATCTGCAGCAAAGTGTTTAGTAGCAATGTAATATGATAGTGGTGATAACGGTAACAAAGTAAAGACAACAAAAGTAATGTTTTTGGTATTTTTGTAGTGATTGTAACAGTAGCAACGGAAAAGTAAATAAGTGTAAACCAGTATATGGAAAACTCGTAGGCACCGGATCAATGATAGATAATTATGCCGGATGTGGTTCATCATGTAACAGTCATAACATAGGGTGACACAGAACTAGCTCCAGTTCATCAATATAATGTAGGCATGTATTCCGTAAATAGTCATACGTGCTTATGGAAAAGAACTTGCATGACATCTTTTGTCCTACCCTCCCGTGGCAACGGGGTCCTATTGGAAACTAAGGGATATTAAGGCCTCCTTTTAATAGAGAACCGGAACAAAGCATTAACACATAGTGAATACATGAACTCCTCAAACTATGGTCATCACCGGGAGTGGTCCCGATTATTGTCACTTCGGGGTTGCCGGATCATAACACATAGTAGGTGACTATAGACTTGCAAGATAGGATCTAGAACTCACATATATTCATGAAAACATAATAGGTTCAGATCTGAAATCATGGCACTCGGGCCCTAGTGACAAGCATTAAGCATAGCAAAGTCATAGCAGCATCAATCTCAGAACATAGTGGATACTAGGGATCAAACCCTAACAAAACTAACTCGATTACATGATAAATCTCATCCAACCCATCACCATCCAGCAAGCCTACGATGCAATTACTCACGCACGGCGGTGAGCGTCATGAAATTGGTGATGGAGGATGGTTGATGATGACGATGGCGACGAATCCCCCTCTCCGGAGCCCCGAACGGACTCTAGATCAGCCCTCCCGAGAGAGATTAGGGCTTGGCGGCGGCTCCGTATCGTAAAACGCGATGAAACTTTCTCTCTGATTTTTTCTCCTCGAAAGCCAATATATGGAGTTGGAGTTGGCGTCGGAGGGCCACCAGGGGGCCCACGAGGTAGGGGGGCGCGCCCAAGGGGGAGGGGCGCGCCCCCCACCCTCGTGGACAGGGTGTGGGTCCCCTGGTCTTCATCTTTGGTGAGGATTTTTTATTATTTATTCTAAGATATTCCGTGGAGTTTCAGGTCATTTCGAGAACTTTTGTTTTCTGCACATAAAACAACACCATGGCAATTCTGCTGAAAACAGCGGCAGTCCGGGTTAGTTCCATTCAAATCATACAAGTTAGAGTCCAAAACAAGGGCAAAAGTGTTTGGAAAAGTAGATACGACGGAGACGTATCAACTCCCCCAAGCTTAAACCCTTGCTTGTCCTCAAGCAATTCAGTTGACAAACTGAAAGAGAAAAAGAAAAACTTTTACAAACTCTGTTTGCTCTTGTTGTTGTAAACATGAAAAACCAGCATTCAAGTTTCAGCAATTATTATGACCTAACCATACTCACAATAACACGTAGGTCTCACAATTACTCATATCAATAGCATAATCAGCTAGCGAGCCATAATAATAAAACTCGGATGACAACACTTTCTCAAAATAATCATAACATGATATAACAAAATGGTATCTCGCTAGCCCTTTCTGAGACCGCAAAACATAAATGCAGAGCACCTTTAAAGATCAAGGACTGACTAAACATTGTAATTCATGGTAAAAGAGATCCAGTCAAGTCATACCCAATATAAACCAATCATAATGAATGCAAACGACAGTGTGCTCTCCAGCGGGTGCTTTTTAATAAGAAGGGTGATGACTCAACATAAAAGTAAATAGATAGGCCCTTCGCAGAGGGAAGCAGGGATTTGTAGAGGTGATAGAGCTCGATTTTTGAAATAGAGATAAATAATATTTTGAGCAGCATACTTTCACTGTCAACGTAACAACTATGAGATGGCTGTATCTTCCATACTACATGCATTATAGGCAGTTCCCAAACAGAATGGTAAAGGTTTATACTCCCCCTCCTCCACAAGCATCAATCCATGGCTTGCTCGAAACACCGAGTGCCTCCAACATTCAACGGGTCCCAGGGGGAGTTTTGTTTAATTATTTTGATTTGCTTTGATCTTTTTGGATCATGGGACTGGGCATCCCGGTTATCGGCCCTTTCTCGTGAATGAGGAGCGGAGTCCACTCCTCTTGAGAATAACCCACCTAGCATGGAAGATATAGGCAGCCATAGTTGCACATGAGCTGCTCGAACATACAAAACAGAATTTCATTGGAAGGTTTGGAGTTTAGCACATACAAATTTACTTGGAACGGCAGGTAGATACCGCATATAGGAACGTATAGTGGACTCATATGGAACAACTTTGGGGTTTAAGGAGTTTGGATGCACAAGCAGTATTCCCGCTTAGTACAGGTGAAGGCTAGCAAAAGACTGGGAAGCGACCGACTGAGAGAGCGACAACAGTCGTAAACATGCATTAAAATTAATTCACACCGAATATAAGCATGAGTAGGATATAATCCACCATGAACATAAATATCATGAAGGCTATGTTGATTTGATTCAACTACATGCGTGAACATGTGCCAAGTCGAGTCACTCAATTCATTTAAAGGAGGATACCATCCTATCATACCACATCATAATCATCTCAATAGCATGTCGGCGCGCAAGGTTAACCATTATAACTCATAGCTAATCAAGCATGGCACAAGCAACTATAATCTCTAAATGTCATTGCAAATATGTTTACTTCATAATAGCTGAATCAGGAACGATGAATCATCATATTTACAAAAACAAGAGAGGTCGAGTTCATACCAGCTTTTCTCATCCCAATGAGTCCATCATATATCATCATTATTGCCTTTCACTTGCACGACCGAACGGTGTGTATAATAATAAGAGTGCACGTGCATTGGACTAAGCTGGAATTTGCAAGCATTCAACTCAAGAGAGAAGACAAGTAATATGGGCTCTAAGTTAAATAAACAATCATGCATATAAGAGCCACTAAGCATTTTTAATATAGTCTTCTCGACCCCCAAAGAAAGGAAAAGAAAAATAAAAACTATTTACACAGGAAAGCTCCCAACAAGCAAAAGAAGGACGGGAAATATTTTTGGGTTTTCTTTTTAATTCTACTACAAGCATGGAAAGTAGATTAACACTAATTTTTTTTGTTTTTCTTAAGGTTTATTAAACACACAAGAAGAAAGCAGGAAAAAGGAAAATAAACTAGCATGGATATTACAGTGAAAGAGTATGAGCACCGACATCTAGCAATGAGTGTGAACATGAATGTAATGTCGGTGGGAAATACGTACTCCCCCAAGCTTAGGCTTTTGGCCTAAGTTGGTCTATTGCCAGGGATAACCTGGCTGATATCCGTAGGTGAAGCTGGGGTCGTACTGCGATGCAGCGGCTACCGCCTGCTGAGCAGCAGCATGACGTCGGGCTGCTTCCACTCCCCTCTCGTACTCATCTGCCTCCTCTCTGGTAATAATATATCTTCCTCTCGCTTGAAAATCAAAGAAGGTAGGAGTAGGAAGAGCAACACGGACCACACGCCGTCTGTCAAAGATTAGTCGATACTGGTAAGGTGGTCCAGTCCTCTCAATGAACTGGTGGGAAAACATAGGATCAAGATCTAAATAAGAAGTGGGCAACTCCACATCACCCTCATGAATGTCTACATCAAGAAAATTAGCTAAGCGGGTTGCATAAATTCCTCCAAAGAAATCTCCGTTACGTCTATTAAGATGCAACCTACGAGCTACAATGGCTCCCATATGATAAGCTTGGTCCCCTAACACAACAATTCTGAGAATGCTGAGATTAGGGGCACACATGTGACATGCTTCATCCTTAGCAGTTATACATCTACCAATGAAGAGAGCAAAATAATGTATAGCAGGAAAGTGAATGCTCCCTATAGTGGCTTGTGCTATATCTCTAGATTCCCCCACAGTTATTCTAGCAAGAAAATCTCTATATTCAGATTTAGGGGGATCCCTGATACTACCCCAAGATGGAAGTTCGCATGCACGAGTGAAATCCTCTAAGTCCATGGTATAAGACTTGTCATAAAGGTCAAACATGACTGAAGGAGAATTACGCAAAGATGAATAATCAAACCTCCCCACAAATGAACTTGTGAGATAACGATACTGGGGGAATTTATCAGCTTCAAAGTCCTCAAGACCGGCATTACGCACATATGCGTAAAATTCTTCTTTAATTCCCACTTGATTCATAAAATTTTCCAAAGGCCATTCACAGGGCCTCATGAGAGCGTCTCTTGGTGGTTCCTCGTCACCATCACGCATTGCAAGTCTGGGACCTTGCTTCCTTGAAGAACCACCTTGGAACATCCTCCTAAGCATATTGTTTTCTCTTTACTACCTGTGTCGGGATATCGGGAGGTTCTTTTTCTTTCATAGATTTATTTTCCTCTTGCATATCTTCGGGACTGATAAATAGAATACCTCTCTTCTTTGGAGTTGGTTTAGGAATAGGCTTAGTAATTGGCTCAGGAGCTGGCTCAGGAGTTGGCTCGGGAGGTGGCTCAGGAGGTGCCCAATTATTTTCATTTGCCAACATATTATTCAATAAAATTTCAGCATCATCCGGTGTTCTTTCCCTGAAAAGAGAACCAGCACAACTATCCAGGTAATCTCTGGAAGCATCAGTTAGTCCATTATAAAAGATATCAAATATTTTAGGTTTCTTAAGAGGATGATCAGGCAAAGCATTAAGTAACTTGAGAAGCCTCCCCCAAGCTTGTGGGAGACTCTCTTCTTCAATTTGCACAAAATTGTATATTTCCCTCAAAGCAGCTTGTTTCTTATGAGCAGGGAAATATTTAGCAGAGAAGTAATAAATCATATCCTGGGGACTTTGCACACAGGCATGATCAAGAGAATTAAACCATTTCTTAGCATCACTCTTTAATGAGACCAGAAATATTTTGAGTATATAAAAGTGGCGCGATCTCAAATTATTAGTAAACAGGGCAGCTATTTCATCTAACTTACGAAGATGTGCCACAACAGTTTCAGATCATAGCCATAAAAAGGATCAGATTCAACCAAAGTAATTATATCTGGATCAACAGTAATATCATAATAATCCTGATCAGGAACACAGATAGGTGAAGTAGCAAAAGCAGGGTCGGGTCTCATCCTACCTCTAAAAGATTCCTTACTCCACTTAATTAGTAACCTCTTACGTTCAGGTTTATCCGGACAAGCAAGAATAGATTCATAAGATTCATTATTAAAAAGATAACCCTCAGGAATAACAGGCATAGGTTCATCATCACTAACATCGTCGTGTTCAGGTTCACTAATTTCTCTTTCTCTAGACTTAGAAATTTGCTCATCTAGAAATTCACCAAGTGGCACAGTAGTATCAAGCATAGAAGTAGTTTCATCATAAGTATCATGCATAGCAGAAGTGGCATCATCAATAACATGCGACATATCAGAATTCATAGCAGTAATAGGTTTAGGTGTCGCTAGCTTACTCATAACAGAAGGTGAATCAAGTGCAGAGCTAGATGGCAGTTCCTTACCTCCCCTCGTAGTTGAGGGATAAATTTTTGTCTTAGCGTCTTTCAAGTTCTTCATAGTGTCCAGCAGATATAAATCCCAAGTGACTCAAAGAATAGAGCTATGCTCCCCGGCAACAGCGCCAGAAAAAGGTCTTGATAACCCACAAGTATAGGGGATCGCAACAGTTTTCGAGGGTAGAGTATTCAACCCAAATTTGTTGATTCGACACAAGGGGAGCCAAAGAATATTCTCAAGTATTAGCAGCTGGGTTGTCAATTCAACCACACCTAGAAACTTAGTATCTGCAGCAAAGTGTTTAGTAGCAAAGTAATATGATAGTGGTGATAACGGTAACAAAGTAAAGACAGCAAAAGTAATGTTTTTGGTATTTTTGTAGTGATTGTAACAGTAGCAATGGAAAAGTAAATAAGCGTAAACCAGTATATGGAAAACTTGTAGGCACCGGATCAATGATGGACAATTATGCCGGATGTGGTTCATCATGTAACGGTCATAACATAGGGTGACACAGAACTAGCTCCAGTTCATCAATATAATGTAGGCATGTATTCCGTAAATAGTCATACGTGCTTATGGAAAAGAACTTGCATGACTTCTTTTGTCCTACCCTCCCGTGGCAGCGGGGTCCTATTGGAAACTAAGGGATATTAAGGCCTCCTTTTAATAGAGAACCGGAACAAAGCATTAACACATAGTGAATACATGAACTCCTCAAACTATGGTCATCACCGGGAGTGGTCCCGATTATTGTCACTTCGGGGTTGCCGGATCATAACACATAGTAGGTGACTATAGACTTGCAAGATAGGATCTAGAACTCACATATATTCATGAAAACATAATAGGTTCAGATCTGAAATCATGGCACTCGGGCCCTAGTGACAAGCATTAAGCATACAAAGTCATAGCAGCATCAATCTCAGAACATAGTGGATACTAGGGATCAAACCCTAACAAAACTAACTCGATTACATGATAAATCTCATCCAACCCATCACCATCCAGCAAGCCTACGATGCAATTACTCACGCACGGCGGTGAGCGTCATGAAATTGGTGATGGAGGATGGTTGATGATGACGATGGCGACGAATCCCCCTCTCCGGAGCCCCGAACGGACTCTAGATCAGCCCTCCCGAGAGAGATTAGGGCTTGGCGGCGGCTACTACTAACAATTTACTAGTAGCACGGATGTCAACCGCGCTACTACTAACGAAATAGTAGTGGCCCATCTACAGTACCACACGCTACTAGTATTCTGAATACTAGTAGCGCTCCATTTCACCCCCACGCTACTACTAACTAATTATGAATTAAAAAAATAAAATCCATTAATTCCAATTTATGCATACAATTCTAGCAACTAAAACAAGCCCAGATTTGTAATAAACCAGCAGCATTCCACATCATTCCAAATCGAAGATTTATAGTAAACCAGGAGCATTAGAGCATATCCATACATCTACACTTATTGCCTAGTCACTTATTCCCAGCTCGTGCAAACACAGTTGAAAGCAAACAAAAATGCATAAAAACACCAAACAGTGGCATTCTATCCCTCCAAATGATTTGCTCCCTCTCCATCCTTGCAATAATCTTCTTCTCCCTTATGTGCTTCTCCCATTTATGAATCCAAGATTTCTGTAAAGAGCAAAGAACAAACTAAATTAAATTTTAGCAGACATATATTCAGATACTACAAACTGAACAGTGAAGCAAATGGGCAATGATACTATCTTAAACCCATTCTCATGTTGACATTACAAATCAGTAGAGCCAAAACAAATGTGACCCTAATAATGATCCTTAAATGTCAGCCAAACGCAAAGAGATACACTAATATCTGAGATAAAAGCAATAGTGTGATAGAACATTGTCATTGGTGTGAAGAAGCAATAAAATGTCAGCATAGAAGCATGGAGAAGCATATAGAAAGCAGAAATTACCATTAACACAAAAACGAGGTCGACAACATCTGTATAAGTGATAACAGTTTCTTTGATATAGTCAGCCTACCTCTTATTTTCAAGAGACAAAAAGCTCAAACCCAATATATTAGTTAGATATGACACAAACACCAATTTCTAGCTACAAGGTATTGTAGCACTCATGAATGATTGCATAACTAGAGTCAGGAGTTAAACTCTACAATGTGTTCACTTATTTGCATCACTGATTCAGGTGCCAAACTAAGATGGCTAACATATTTGTGGGATTGTGGCACACTACTGTCACCTACTCCCTCCGTCCACAACTATAAGATCATCTTTGACAATATCATAGTGTCAAAAATGATCTTACAGTTTGGGCCGGAGGGAGTAGATGACAAGTTTATGGTTTATCATTAATGTCACACAATTGACTACACAAACATCAAGCCTGTATGGTTTTCATGCCCTTGCAGGCTTGCACAACTGCCTTTTGCGAGAACATACCTCACAATGTCCTTGCCCATGCATGTTCTACCTTTCTAAATTAGCAATAGGACCACTTTTTTATACACGACTAAAAATGCAAGTTCTATGAGATAAATCCCGTAGTGATCTAAAATATATCGAGACTAATGGAAGTACTTCATATGTGTAAAAGGCAATGCCCAGTACAGAAGCATCAAACAGATCTGCTTTTCTTTTATCTAATCATAAACCATTCTAACTTTCTAGCCCAGTACACACGCATTATATATATACAGGAGAAAATTTGATGACGAATTGGAACCAAAGTTGAACTAGCCTGGTATGTAGAGTTCAGCTAAGCTAGGAAAATTACTCCCTCCTCCAATGGAATCAATCAAGCAGAGTAAACAAACACCTCACTTGACAACCAAGCAAGCAGTAAACCAATCAATTGTATGGTATGGATGGGGAACGCCTAATGATTTGATTAACATAGCAACCACCTATATAGCTCCAACTAGTGAATCTGCTCGTGCTCATGTCTGAATCAGAAAGGGAGAAAGCAAAAAACATTTTTTTAAATCAGGCTAGAACCAGACCCGAGCAAGACAGAGAGATGGCGGAGAAGGAGGCTGCTCTCCTATGCCCGAGCTTCCTTTAGCGTCAGCGTCATCCTGTTCCTTGGCGCTATTCATCCTACCTCAGTCACCTACAAAGAAGAGACGAGAGGAGAGATGGGGGTCAGAGAGAGACGGTGAAGTAGAAGAGAAGGGGAGGAGGGATTCGCCATAGCACCGTCGTCGAGGTCTTGGAGGGTCGCCATGGCCGGGCTTCATGCCGTCGCTGGTCGCCGTTCCTCCTACCTAAAGATGCAGAGACATAGACTGAGACGTGGGAGAGAGAGAAAGGGAGATTGATGGAGAAGAAGAGGAGGAGGAGGAGGGATTCATACCATACCATACCACAGTGGAGGAGGTCTTGCAGTGCTACGGTGGGTCGCCATGGACGGACGGCTAGGGTTTCCAGCGAGGAGGTAGGGAGGGAGGGCGGTCAGATCTGACCGCGGGGTGAGCTGCTCCGCGAGTGGATCTGCGGCCAGGAAGGGGTCGCCGGTGGTGGAGTGGCGGCCGGGATTGGGGGAGGTTGGCGGTGGCAGCTGGGTTGGAGGGGATCGCGAGAGGAGGAAGAAGGAGCGGCGGGTGAGGTTGGAGAGAGAGAGAGTTTGGTGGGGTGGGAGTGGAATTTTTTCTTTAGGATCGGGGTGGGAGTGGTGCGTCAAGGGAGGGATACCCTCAGTAGTAGTGTGGGTATCTTACCTGAGCTATAGCTATTCAGTTAGTAATAGCGTGGGTTTATACCCCTCGCTACTACAATGGCATGTCCCGGGGAGACACGGTAGAGACCGCTTAGTAGTAGCGAGGGTTAAAAACCAGCTACTACTATCAACTTAGTAGTATTAAGGGTTTTTAACCCTCGCTACTAGTAAGTAGCAGTAGCGAGGGGTATAAACCCGCGCTGCTAGTAAGCGTCTGTGTATAAGCTTTTCCCTAGTAGTGCACCCTAGAGCCTATAGCCCAAAATACACCCCGTGGTCAGCTTGCCCGATCACTTTCGATAAAAAGGACCACCCGACCAATATCTGTCATGGCGAGTCAGCTGCCTTGGTCCTAGACCCCATTGTTGATGGGTTCCACTTAACCCACGTCCTTATGGATAGTGGAGGCAGTCTGAACCAGATCTATGCTGGTACGGTCAGAAAAATGGGCATTGATTCATCACGAAACTAACCCAGTAACACCACTTTCAAGGGTGTTATACCCGGCACGGAAGCCCAATGCACTGGCACCATAACACTGGAAGTTGTTTTCGGCTCACCTGATTACTTTCGAAGCAAGGACTTAATTTTTGGTATAGTCCCCTTCCGTAGTGGTTACAATGCGTTGTTTGGTCGTACTGCGTTTGCCCGCTTCAACCGGTGCCGCACTACGCTTACCTAAAGCTCAAGATGCTGGGTCCCCATGATGTCATCACCATTAATGGTAACACAAAGCGCTCCCTTTGTACAGAGGAGCAGACAACGACATTCACAGCCGACTCCTAGGTGGCCGAAGAAGCGACCCATCGTACAACTTGGCAGGACCTACCAGGCTCCTCAAAGCTCGTCCGCACTATCACTTTGGCCCCTAGCCAAACTCGTGCGAATCCTAAATAGGGACACATGCTCCCCAGATCCTCTCGCTTGATAATAGGTTATGTACCTAGAGTACATAATTTCGCACTTAAAATTCCATGGGAGATTGGGGAGCATAACTTTATAAAAAGAGGTGTGTTATCTCGGATCATTTGTACACACCCGAAGCCTGGTGATCTCTTTGGCACCATAAAGGCCCACCAGGAAGTATATCTTGGCAGTGTCAAGCTGTCACACTACAGTTATAGCCTCATCAGGGGCCCCGCGTCTCGAATGCATCCAGTATAGCTTATGCGTAGTAGCCGGCAGTATTCACCAACCTTAGATTAGACAAGGGATAGCTAGTCAACAACATAGAGGCACACACGTGCGGCAGGGAATACACGGGACAAAGCTCCCGCTTTTTAAAGCCCTGTATCACCCTCCTTTTTTCCTCTTTCTACATACTCTCTGTATCCTTTAAGGTTTTTTCTTATATAATAGCTCGGCATGCGTGGCTAAGCCTTAGGAATGAAGAAACAAACCTCTTTTTCAATCCTTGCACAAATTTATGTGTTGTTTTTTCATCCTTGACTCGTAGAAATATATACAAACCATATGAAATATATAGATGAGTCCAGCTTTCAACCAGGGGCTCAGGTTTACAATTGAGCCTATGTTCAAGTCCAATAACTGTTCGGCGTCTCGGGTATGACACTATATGCATCGGTTTTGAATTGTGAATTTGGTAAATGATTGGGTTGTCCGGCTCCTGTGCTGGCCTCCTACGTTTCGCTTTGTTTGGCTAGGAGTGTAAAGCAAGAACCACTACGATTGTGCTTCCAGCTCAAATGGTCAAGCACCTCAGTGGAGAAAGCCGAAAATCGACTGTCATGATAAGCATAAACTGGTCGGCGATCCGAAGACAGTGTCAAACTAGAAACTGTTAGTGGTTGCGTCATGCTAAATTAAGGGTTCTTGTCATAAGAACCAATGTGTTAAGGCAGGTGCACCTCGGCTAAACTGATCACCACTACACCGGGGGCTAGGTCAACTACCCCACAAGTCGAACTCCTATGACTAAGTGAAAGTTATAAAGCCACTCTAGTCTGATTGCCTCGTTCCTCTAAATACGCAACCACCTAAGGACACTAAGACATTGACTAAGGGTTAATGAATTTTTAGGAACACCCCATGTAGTATCTACAAGGGGGTGGAAGCGGACTACCGACGACTTTCCGATTTGAACACGCTCGCATAGGAGTCAAAGTAACACGTCGGATAAAAACAATTGATAAGCATAATATTACTTGTCTTATACACATTTTCTCCTTGGCATACCGAGGGACCTTCAGAACCGCATCTCATACTCCCCGCACTGTGCCTCGATCACCCAAGCGCCTTCCTGGACCTCAGCCAGATATTGTTCGGGCGTCTGATTCTTTCATCCTGGAGGCCCGGAAGCAATGTCTAGTGGCTCGATCTTCGGATAATGCACCATTACTTACACATATGCCCGCTCAGCGCCTTCCAAGCAGGCCGACCGCTTACAATTCTCTACCTGGGGGTTGGCATCCCACAACCTATGCACCAAGCCGAAGAAGCTGGTTATCATCGACTCCTGCAGCCACAGGTTGATACAGATGTCTTCCATGACCGGCCCCACCGTGCAAAACAGCTCCATCGGCTGCTTCATACGATTGTTCAGAAGAGGCGGATGCTCGGGCAACTGGAATTGATCCCAAAATGTCTTTTGCACGGAATCATCAGGACGGGCAGCATAGTAGAAGCCGGCGTCCGAAGCACTCCATGACAGGTCCCTAGAGGTCACTGAAGAACGCCAGATTTGCGTAAGATGGGCAAATCTGATGTCAATGAAAACACAACGAAGCAGATATGGCTTACTAGCGGTGATTTGCCTCACTTGTTGAAGCACTTCGCAATCCTCCCGAGCCTGGGTCATGGCCTCCTTATAGGCCGAGCTCGCCATTGCAAGCTCGGAGGATAGCTTGTCCTTTCCTTCCTGAAGGGCGTCATGCTGAGCATACAGCCCCTTCAGGTCTTCTGTGACCTCCATGCCCTGGTCCGCATGCTTCCTACCAACCTCTTTCTCCTGGGCCAGCTCTTCGCTGGCCTGCTTCATGGTAGCCTTCTGTTTCTCGATGTCCTATCGAGCCTTTTGCAGCTCGGACCGGAGCGTCTCAAACTCCAAGGAGGAAGCTATAGATAAATTAATATATGATTTCAAACTCAATGAATCTACATCATCAATTTAAGTACAGTTTTAAGGTACTTAAGCTTTTGGTATTTACCTTGAGCCTGCTTCATCTGGTTCTTAAGTAGATACATGTCCTTCTCGGACCGATCAAGCTTATGGTTGAGCTCTTTCAAGTTGGATGTTGACACCGAGGCCGAAACCTGAGAAAGACACTTTTAGTTATCTCGAATGACATCGATCCCTTGATCGGCTTTGTCAATCTGATGAGGGTCTCGGGGGCTACTGTGTATTCACTCTCATTTATTTTTTCGTTCCTCACTAAGACGCCCGAGTAAGATCTTTGTATCTAACTCGGGGCTTGGGGGCTGCTATGGTTTACACTCACGGTACACGTCTGCAGTGCTATAGGTCTTCAGACAAGTTACTTTTTACTTATCTATTGAGGGCTGCTAGATATATCTAGTGCTAATAGTGTAACACCCACGATGCGGCTATATCTCCCACGTGTCGGAGCACGACTTAGAGGCATAACCGCATAGTAGGCATGTCGCAAGAGGGGTAATCTTTACACATCCCATGTACTGAATAAGAAAGGGATAAAGAGTTGGCTTACAATCGCCACTTCACATAATACATAAATATAGCATTACATCATCCAGAATACAATCAAGGTCTGACTACGAAACCAAATAAAGAAAGACAACCCCAAATGCATAGATCCACGATCGCCCCAACTGGGCTCCACTACTAATCGTCCGGAAAGGAAACATAGTAACGTCATGAATCCTCGTCGAACTCCCACTTGAGTTTGATCGCGTCCCCTGCCCTGGCATCATCGGCACCTGCATCTGGTTTTGGAAGTAATCTGTGAGTCACGGGGACTCATCAACCTCACACCCTCACGATCAAGACTATTTAAGCTTATGGGTAGGAAAAGGTAGTGAAGTGGATCTGCAGCAAGCACTAGCATATATGGTGGCTAACTTACGCAAATGAGAGCGAGAAGAGAAGCAAAGCACGGTCGAGAAGCTACAAAGATCAAGAAGTGATCCTGAAACTACTTACGTTCAAGCATAACACGAGACCATGTTCTGTTCCCAGACTCCACCAAAAAGAGACCATCATGGCTACACACGCGGTTGATTCATTTTAATTAAGTTAAGCTTCAAGTTTTCTACAACCGGGCATTAACAAATTCCCATCTGCCCATAACCACGGGCACGGCTTCTGAAAGTTCAAAACCCTGCAGGGGTGTCCCAACATAGCCCATCACAAGCCCTCACAGTCAACGAAGGATATTCCTTCTCCCAGGAAGACCCGATCAGACTCGGAATCCTGGTTACAAGACATTTCGACAATGGTAAAACAAGACCAGCAAAGCCACCCGAATGTGCCGACAAATCCTGATAGGAGCTGCACATATCTTGTTCTCAGGGCACACCGGATGAGCAAGACGTCGGGTTGGCATAGACCCTGGTTGCCTAAGGGGCGCCGGTCATCGCTCAGGTTGGACCAACAGTTAGAGAAGCACTAGCCCGGGGGGTTAATAAAGATGACCCTTGAGTCCGCGAAACCCAAGTGAAAAGGCTTAGGTGGTAAATGGTAAAACCAAGGTTGGGCCTTGCTGGAGGAGTTTTATTCAAGGCGAACTGTCGAGGGGTTGCCATTATAACCCAACTGCGTAAGGAACGCAAAATCAAGGAACATAACACCGGTATGACGGAAACTAGGGCGGCAAGAGTGGAACAAAACACCAGGCATAAGGCCGAGCTTTCCACCCTTTACCAAGTATATAGATGCATTAATGTAAACAAGATATAATAATGATATCCCAACAATAATCATGTCCCAACAAGGAACAAACTCCATCTTCACCTGCAACTAGCAACGCTATAAGAGGGGCTGAGCAAAGCGGTAACATAGCCAAACAATGGTTTGCTAGGAAAGGTGGGTTAGAGGCTTGACATGGCAATATGGGAGGCATGATAGAGCAAGTGGTAGGTATCGCGGCATAGCAAAATAGCGAGCAACTAGCAAGCAAAGATAGAAGTGATTTCGAGGGTATGGCCATCTTGCCTGCAAAGTTCTCTGAGATGATGAAAGCTTGATCCTCGTAAGCGTACTCAACGGGTTCCTCGATCACGTAATCGTCTCCCAGCTCTACCCAAATCAAGAGCAATAGCAAAAGAAACCACAATCAACCATGGTGCAATGCGCAAGCAACATGATGCAAAACATGACATGATATGCGGGATGTGATATGCAATGCATATGCGTGCTCCGGAAGGAAAAGATTGAACCAGGCCTCAACTTGGCAAACCAAGTGTGCCGCTGGAAAGATGAGTTGATTTCGGTCAAAATCGATATAAAGATCACCGGAATCGGATGCATGATTTGCAAATGGCAGGCAAAAAAATGGCACAATTCTGCGATTAACAGCACGATGCCATCTAGAATGCAACAAAAAACTAAGCTACTGCACTCCAACATAGCAACAAAGCACATGGAAGTGATCTACTCAAGATGCTTGACAAAATATGAACACTGAGCTACGGCTAAATCACACAAGAGCAGGTTCAAACAAGCATGACAAAAGTGCAAAAGATATCAGCTTCACAGACTTGGTGAAAATACTAACATGCCAGGAATAACATCAGGAAGCCATGTATAGAGCAAGCAAACAACATGCTATAGGAAGAGAACATAGCAAAAAAAGTCATGGCATGAATCTACTCAAAGCATATAACAAAAGTCCCTTACTGACCATAAGAAAAAAGGGCACATAAAATATGATGGCACCCATGTAAACATAGCAAGTTTCGTTAACAGATCCAAACTTAGCAGAAAACTGGACATGGCATCAACAGAATTATGAAGGCATGTTTGCGAGCTCGATTCACTCATCACAAGGCATTGCATGACAAGCTAAGCATACTACCAGAAAGAAGACATGTTCATGAAGCTAACCAAAGCAAGAACAAACTCATAGCATGCATGGATCAACTACAACAACCTTGGCAAAATTGATTAACACATAAACAATCTGCCAGAAACATTTTATAGGAAAAGTAGAGCAAGATTGAGTCATGCTAGGGCACTCCATAAATGCAAACAGGGGCATGGATGGATAGAGCACAACCATATGTCCAAATCATCCTTACTGAACATACTCAAAAGAAGCATGGATCTCTCTGTAGCAACACGAATACATGGCATAAAAAATAACAGCAGGGAAATGACTTAGTGAAATTCTAAGTCCCTGAAAATAGCAATATTACGAGAGCTACTTTGCATGCTTGTGCTAGTCACCACATTGATCACAAAAATACATGGCGTTCACCCCTATAAAGATGGCATGGCATAGCCCAATACACATGTAGAGCTCAAGCCCATATGCAACACCCAACAAATGTGGCAAAAGTGACAAATGCTCATACTCTGCTAAGAATCAACACCTAACATTTTATAGCACTCTTGCATTAGTGATTTGGGCATCAATATGGACTCAAACAAGCATGTCACAATGAAATGAAATGAAGAGCACATCACGATGAACATTTTGATATATTGCACGCCCAAAATGGAGTTGCGAGCAGGAAGTTATGCTAGGTCAAACAAGTGCACACGAGATGAAAAATACTGGGACTTAGTGGAAATTTTGAAGTCAACCTTAGCTTCAGATCAGATCTAGGGTTGGCACGAACAGCGAGGTTCGCCGGAGTTCCTGCCAGAGAAGTACGCGAGGAGGAGGCCGGGGCTGGGGAAGAGGTCGGCGAGGTCCGGGGAGCTCGCGGAGGAAGCGGTTCCGACCGGATCTCGCTAGATCCGGCGCGGCGGAGGCCGGGCAACAAGGAACTTGCCGGGGCGAGGCGGCGGACGGCGACCGGAGCTGGGTGGCACGGCGACCGGCGGCGGACGGGCAGCGACGGAGCGGCGGGGTCGCCCTCGGGCGGCGGAGGCGGGAAGCGGGCCCTGCGGGCCTCGGCGGCGCGCGGGTCGGCGGCGGACACGTGGCACAATGCCACTGGCTGCGGGCGTGTCTGGCTGGGACGGACACGTCCGGTGGCGGCGGGGAAGGATTTTTAGCGTTTGGACTGTGAATTTCGAAGGGGGAGGTGTTTATATAGGTAGAGGGACCTAGGAAAGTCCAAATGGAGTGCGGTTTTCGGCCACGGGATCGTGATCGAATGGCCGAGAGGATGGAGGGGGTTTGGATGGGTTACGGGGCCAATTTGGAGGGGTGTTGGGCTACAACACACATGAGGCCTTTACGGTTCCTCGGTTAACCATTGGAGTATCAAACGGACTGCAAATGGCATGAAACTTGACAGGCGGTCTACCGGTGGTGTACCAAGGCCGCTTGGCAAATCTCGGTCCATTTCAAGAAAGTTTAACAGCCGCACACGAAAAGAGACAAAAGGGGGCGCCGAAGGACGTAGGAGTGTCAGATTGCAAAACGAACAATGGGGAAAATGCTCGGATGCATGAGACAAACACGTATGCAAATGAGATGCACATGATATGAAATGCATGACATGGACAAAATGCAAAACGAAGACAAAACCCAACCACGGGGAAAATTCATAACGTAGAGCCGAAAATGGCAAGAGTTGGAGTACAAATATGGTAATTTACATCCGGGGTGTTACAACACTCCACCACTTCGAAAGGATCTCGTCCCGAGATCTAGGACTGAACGAACTCCGGGTATTCGGAACGAAGGTGGTCCTCGCGTTCCCAGGTGGCTTCTTGGTCAGAATGGTGTGACCACTTCACTTTCAGGAATTTGATAGACTTGTTGTGAGTCTTGCGCTCAGTTTCTTCAAGAATAGCAACAGGATGCTCATGATAAGACATGTCTTCTTGGAGATCAATCTCTTCGAATTTGATGGTGAGGTCAGGAGTCTTGAAACACTTGCGAAGCTATGACACGTGAAACACGTTGTCGGAGTAATTGGACACGGATACCCCGAAGACGGCAAGACGCTATTTCAAGACATCGGGGCTAGCAAAGCCCCTCAGTCTGCCTGCCGGTTGCCGACTGCGCCAACCAGCCGGCTGCCGACTGCGCCAACCAGCCGGCTGCCGACTGCGCCAACCAGCCGGCTGCCGACTGCAGCCCGACCCGGCACCAACAAGACACCGACGAGACGGATGTACCCGAGCACTATTCACGCGTCATCTCAGTCATCATGTATAGTGTCACTTGTCCCCTGGCACTATTTATGAAGTGACACAGGGGACAAGCATGACACCCCACCATGCCTTGCCCATGCCACCACTTAGCTTAGATGATAAGCTAGCCACACTATATATATGAGCATCCATCCATCCATCCAGGATGAGCACACACCCCCACACTCACACGCGCCACATCCATTTTGGCCACAAGGCCACTCACGGCCAAGAGCCACGGCCATACTTGGCCACTAGAGCCGGCCATGCGCATGCATATACGAGATCAGATGCCCTTGGCACTGATCTCAGATACAGCTCCAGGAGCAACTCTATACCAGATATACCAGATACACTCAGACATGCAGCAGTAGGAGTATTATCTCTACGGAGAGCTCCGAAGCTGGGTAAACCACCGCGTGCTACTCGCATACCTGCTCCCGGGCCTATCAGCAGCAGTCTTACCCACACACTAAGCCCTTGTGGCATCTGTCGACTCGCAAGCCCCCCGTGAGAAATACCACGACAGTTGGCGCCCACCGTGGGGCGGTACTACTACTATGCTACCACGCTGCTGCTGGTTTCGCTGTCCGGGCGGGACCCTTTTTTCTTCATCGCCTCCGCCGCGGCGTCACGCCGTCTCTTCGGTAGTGCTCGGGGGCTCGACATTGACCCGCCCCCGGAGCGGCCGCGAGGGGTGGTGCGTCCTCACCGTCGGCCTCTTTGTCTTCACCACCGCGGCGTCGTGCCGTCTCTCCGATAGCGGTCTGGGGCTCGACATCGACACGCCCCCGGAATGGCCGCGAGGGGCGGCGCGTCCTCGCCGTCAGCCGCACCTTCGTCATCACCACCGCAACGTCGGCCGTCAGTCCGCGCGCGTGCCGCGCGCGGGCTTTTCTTCGGTCGGCCGTGGCCATCCACGCGCCGCTCGCGTTTGCTTCCCTCCGTGTTGCGGCTTGCTCCGGCCAAAACACACGCTCACTCCTCCATATATCATCTATGCTTGCTAGCTAGATGCTAGTCACCAATGGTCAAACCATTGGCCATACACTACACAGATACTACCCAGACCATTCTCATACACGAGATAGACAATAGTCAGATATTACTCAGACTATGCCCAGACAATGCTCGAGCTTTGAGCAGCAGCGGCGGCCGCTTGCTCCGTCCCCAGCATGACTGGACTGCTGCGCCCATGTGCAGGGCCGGGCTGCTGCTCCGCGCCTGCGTCCCGCGTGCCGGGCCTCCTCCCGCGGTGTCCCTGCTCCCATCCGGTTCGACGCCTCCCAGGCGCCGGCTGCCGGGTCCGGCCTCCTCTGGCTCCGCCCACTCGCCCGGCCTCCTCCGTCCGTCTCCGCGCGCGCCTCCGCAACCCGACCGCCTCCGTGTCCGTCCGCTTGGTCGCCACGGGCCCGCCTCCGCCTCCTCGCCGCCACAGCCGCTCCCGCGCGCTCCTCTGCGCCGCTCCAGCCGCCCCTGCGCGCCGGCTTCGCCCCTGTCGCGTGCCCGACCCTTGGCCGGGCCCCGCGCTAGCCCACGTCGCTCGCCCCGCGGCCGGCTGCCCATCTCCCGGCCCCGGCCATCTCCGCCACGCGCCGCGCCGGCTGCCTCCCCGGTCGTCTGCTCCGCTCTCGCACCAGGACGCCGAGTCCCGCGCCTGGTGGCCTTCCAGCTCTGCTGGCTGCGCCCACCCTGCATCACCCCCAGCCGGCCGCTGCTACAAGCCGCCTCCTGCCCTGCACGCCTCGCGTCGCCACCTCGGCGCCAGCCTCTCCAGCACCCGGCCCGTCTGGTTATGCCTGCGCCGGGCCCAGCTCCGGCCTCCGCGCCCACCGGCTGCTGGCCTCCCGTGCCGGATCCGGCCCCCGCCGGCTTGCTGCTCCTTCCAGCAGCTGGCTTCCGCCCGCTTCCTGGCCTGCCGGCTTCTGCCGCGACCCGGACGCCGGCTGCTGCCGCCCCGCTCCTGCCGACTGCTCAGGGAAGGGGAGAAAAGAAAGAAAGAGCCGGCTGGGTCAACACAATGCGCCGGTTGTGCAAAAGAAAAAATAAAATGAAGAGCTGTGTCCGACTACTCAAAGCCGGTTGGAAGAGAAAGACAAGGCTGGCTTGATGAAAAGAGGTGGAGGCGGCTGCGCGTGTACGGGCTGGCTAGAAAAGTCAAGGCCGGCTCCCCATCGAAAAAAGAAAAAAGAGAGAAAGAAGGGTCCGGCTCCCCGTGTGAAGCCGGTTATAAAGAAACAAGAAGAAAAAGCCGGCTAAAAAAATAGTGGACGTCCGAGAAATGAAGCAGAAGAAAGAAATGTGCGTCCAACCGCTGGCTGCCTAGGCCGGCTGCAAAAATCCCGACTGCTGTGTCGGAGTCTGCCTGTCCAGCCGGCTGAAGAAGAAAAAGAAGAAGAGAAAGTAGTTGCCGGGAGATCCGGCCCGACTGCTCAGCAATCGGCCCGAATCTCGGGGGCTACACCCAGCGGGTGCGCTGACGTGCCCCCACGAAGAGAAGACAAAGTAGTTGCCGGAAGATCTGGCCTGACTGCTCAACAGTCGGCCTGAATCTCAGGGGCTACACCCAGCGGGTGCGCTGACGCGCCCCCGCGAGAAAGAAGACAAAGTAGTTGCCGGGAGATCCGGCCCGACTGCTCAGCGGTCGGCCCGAATCTCGGGGGCTACACCCAGCGGGTGCGCTGACATGCCCCCGCGAGAGAGAAGACAAAGTAGTTGCCGGTAGATCCGGCCCGACTGCTCAGCAGTCGGCCCGAATCTCGGGGGCTACACCCAACGGGTGCGCTGACGCGCCCCCGCGAAGATTGCAGACAAGAGAAGAGTTTTGTCCGGCTGTCAGCAGCCGGCTGAAAAAAGGGGCACTGCAAGACGCCTCGCCGCCTGGCCGGTCGATCCTGACCGGCCGGGACCCCCCTTCGAGCACCCGGAGGCTCGAAGGCTTCACCCAGCGGGTGCGCCGACACGCTCCGTGAGCGCCGAGTCGCGCCGGCTGTCTTCGACGACCGCGACTACATGAAAATCAATGTGAGATCCTCACCCGCATTTTTTTTGCACCACGCAAGCATGCATAACCACGAGCGATGCTCGGGGGCTGTCTCCGCATTTTATTACAGTAGCATCACTGTTCGCCCCGGCGCCAGCCAGAGTTGGCCCGGGGGCTGGCCGCTTGGCCTGAGACGTTAGTTCCCGCAGACGGCTTAGTACCGTGCGCGGTACCAAAGGCCCACTCTTAGACACAGACCGCAGAGCGGCTGTCCGACTAGCAAGAGTGAACGCTGGAGGCCACCCACGCGAAAAACGCCCGGGAAGAAAAACGTTCGGGCGACCCGACCGGTTTCCTTTACAAGTATCTACTCGGTTGAATCTGCTCCCAGACTCTGAGTACTGTACACTCCACTTCGCGGCCCACTCTCAGCCACAGACTGCAGAGCGGCTATCCGGCAAGCAAGAGCACAAGCCAAAAAGTGGAGGGAACATGAAAAAGATTGAAGGGGGCTCGGACGAAACCGAGTCGGCACCCTCCGCATAAAACTTGCAATACTAAAAGAAAGCATATGATATATTTGCGTGGACTAACTTTGTCCTTTTTTATGATCATTTCCATGAACATTTGCCAAAAAACCTCCGCCCAACTTTGCCAAGTTGCCCGGAGGCTTGGGGGCTACTGTCGGAGTAATTGGACACGGATACCCTGAAGACGGCAAGACGATATTTCAAGACATCGGGGCTAGCAAAGCCCCTCAGTCTGCCTGCCGGCTTCCGACTGCGCCAACCAGTCGGCTGCCGACTGCGCCAACCAGCAGCCGGCTGCCGACTGCGCCAACCAGCCGGCTGCCGACTGCGCCAACCAGCCGGCTGCCGACTGCAGCCCGACCCGGCACCGACAAGACACCGACGAGACAGATGTACCCGAGCACTATTCACGCGTCATCTCAGTCATCATGTATAGTGTCACTTGTCCCCTGGCACTATTTATGAAGTGACACAGGGGACAAGCATGACACCCCACCATGCCTTGCCCATGCCACCACTTAGCTTAGATGATAAGCTAGCCACACTATATATATGAGCATCCATCCATCCCATCCAGGATGAGCACACACCCCCACACACACGCGCCACATCCATTTTGGCCACAAGGCCACTCACGGCCAAGAGCCACGTCCATACTTGGCCACTAGAGCCGGCCATGCGCATGCATATACGAGATCAGATGCCCTTGGCACTGATCTCAGATACAGCTCCAGGAGTAACTCTGTACCAGATATACCAGATACACTCAGACATGCAGCAGTAGGAGTATTATCTCTACGGAGAGCTCCGAAGCTGGGTAAACCACCGCGTGCTACTCGCATACCCGCTCCCGGGCCTATCAGCAGCAGTCTTACCCACACACTAAGCCCTTGTGGCATCTGTCGACTCGCAAGCCCCCCATGAGAAATACCACGACACACGTCGTGCACATTTGCAAAGTTTGATGGAAGCTCAAGTTGATAGGCGAGATCGCCTCTTTTGACAATGATCTTGAAAGGACCCACGTATCTAGGGGCAAGCTTCCCTTTGATACCAAAGCGACGAGTGCCTTTCATTGGAGAGACGCGGAGGTAGACATGGTCTCCTATCTCGAAAGCCAAGTCACGATGCTTGCTATCATAGTAACTCTTCTGGCGCGATTGCGCGGCTTTGAGATTTTCACGGATCACTTTACACATTTCTTCAGCTTCTGTGATTAAGTCATTGCCAAGAAGTTGGCGTTCACCAGTCTCTGACCAATTAAGAGGAGTACGACACTTTCTGCCATAGAGAATCTCGAATGGGGCCTTGCCCGAACTCACTTGGAAGCTATTGTTGTAGGAGAACTCGGCATATGGAAGACAATCTTCCCACTTCATACCGAAAGAAATGACACAAGCCCTGAGCATATCTTCAAGAATTTGATTTACTCGCTCGACTTGTCCACTAGTTTGAGGATGGAAGGCTGTGCTGAAGCGAATGTTGGTGCCCATGGCCTTCTGGAAGGAATCCCAGAACTTAGAAGTAAAGATACTTCCACGTCTGAAGATATCAACTGTGGAATGCCGTGCAAAGAGAAAATCCTGGAGGTATACAGCTCTGCCAACTGAGCTACTGTGATAGATTCTTTGATAGGAAGAAAATGAGCCACTTTAGTAAGCTTGTCGATGACAACAAAGATAGCATCATTTCCACGCTTGGACTTGGGAAATCCCATCACGAAGTCCATCTCAATGTGGTCAAACTTCCATTTTGGAATGGCAAGAGGTTGGAGGAGACCAGCTGGTCATTTGTGTTCTGCTTTCACTCTTCTGCAGACATCACATTCATTCACAAACTATGCAATTTCTTGCTTCATTCGAGTCCACCAATACGACTGCTTGAGGTCATGGTACATCTTCGTACTTCCAGGATGAATAGATAGGAGTGAATTGTGAGCCTCGTTCATAATGAATTTATGAAGGTCACCTTTAGGAACAACAATTCGATCCTTGAAGAATAGAGTATCTTTGTCATCAAGGCGATAACACTTGTACTTGGGTTGGCTCTTGGCAATCCCATTCTTCACCTTCTTCACCATTGCATCAAGAAGTTGAGCCTCACGAATTTGATCTTCCAAAGTAGGAGAGACTTGGAGGTTGGCAAGGAATCCTGGGGGAACAACTTGGAGATTAAGTTTGCGGAAAGCTTCACAAAGATCCGGTTGGAAGGGCTTGAGAATTAAGCTGTTGCAGTAAGACTTCCTGCTCAAAGTGTCAGCAATGACATTGGCCTTGCCTGGAGTATATTCAATACTCGGATTATACTCTTGAATCATTTCAACCCAACGAGTCTGCCTGAGGTTGAGGTTGGGCTGAGTGAAGATGTACTTGAGACTCTTATGATCAGTGAAGATGTCCACTTTCCTTCCCAACAACAAATGTCTCCATGTTAAAAGAGCATGGACAACTGCCGCCAAATCGAGGTCATGAGTGGGGTAGTTCTTTTCGTTGGGCTTCAACCGGCGAGAGGTATAGGCCACAACTTTCTTCTCTTGCATTAACACAGCACTGAGACCTTGCAGGGAGGCATCACAGAAAACTTCAAATGGTTTGGATTCATCAGGAGGAGTCAGAACTGGAGCTGTGACTAACTTCTCTTTGAGGGTGTTGAAAGCCACTTCACATTCAGGCGTCCAGACATACTTCACATGCTTCTGGAGGAGGTTGGAAAGAGGCTTTGCAATCTTAGAGAAATTCTCAACGAATCTTCGACAATAGCTTGCAAGCCCAAGGAAACTACGGAGCTGCTTGACATTCTGAGGCGGTTCCCAATTCACAATTGCAGACACCTTCTCAGGATTAACAGCAATACCCTTGGCGGAGATGATATTTCCAAGGTAGAGAACCTCATCGAGCCAAAACTCGCACTTTGAAAACTTCGCATAGAACTGATGTTCTCTGAGTTTGTCCAGCACCAATCTCAAATGCTTGGCATGATCCTCCTTGTTCTTGGAAAATACCAAAATATCATCGAGATACACCAAGAAGAAATCATTTGTGTAAGGGTTGAAGATGAAGTTCATCATGCGAGAGAACGTTGGAGGAGCGTTGACAAGGCCGAAAGACATGACAGTGTATTCATAGGAACCATAGCTTGTTCTGAATGCTGTCTTGGGGATATCTTGTTCACGAATGCTAATCTGATGATAGCCCATACAGAGGTCAAGCTTGGAGAATACTTGAGCACCTTTGAGTTGCTCGAAAAGCTCATTGATGTTGGGAAGTGGGTACTTGTTCTTTATGGTCTTCTTGTTCAATGGACGGTAGTCGATGCAGAGTCGGTCCGTGCCATCCTTCTTCTTGACAAAAAGAACACCACAACCCCATGGAGAAGAACTCGGTCGAATCAGACCCATACACTCTTGTACATCGAGTTGTTTCTTCAGCTCCTTCAACTCTTCTGGTCCAAGCTTGTAAGGACATTTGCAAATAGGTTCCGTGCCAGGCTCAAGATTGATGAAAAATTCAACTGGCCAGTGAGGAGGCATTCCTGGAAGCTCTTCTGGAAGGACGTCTTGATATTCACAAACGACTGGAATCTGAGAGATGGCATTCAACTCCCCCTTCTCATTGAGAGAAAATAGTTGAATGGTATCATCACGAGTGGCATAGATGATCACATCCTCAGACGAGTGTGTCAATTGAATCTGCCTGGCAGCACAATCAAGCTGAGCCTTGTGCTTAGAAAGCCAGTCCATGCTGAGAATTAGATCAATATCCGAGTTACCAAGGACCATTGGAGAAGACAGAAATTTATAATCTCCCATCTTGATAGAAACATCCGGAGCCATCATTTTGGTGTTCATGAACAAACTCGGAGAGGAAACCGCTATCGGCTTAGGCAAATCGACAGTATGCAAATCATGCATGGGTGCAAAAGGCTTTGATATGAATGACAAAGATGCACCAATATCAAATAAGATTCTTGTAGGAATATCATTAACAGGAAGATTACCCATGATCACTTCTGAAGAGTCCTCTGCCTGAGCTGCGTTCATCATGTTGACCTTTGCAGACTTGGGATTATGCTTGACCACTGCATTGCTGGCAGATCTCACAGGAGGAGGAGGCGGAAGGCGCCTCTGGTTGAAGCATTTGTTCACGTAGTGCCCTTTCTGCTGACACTTGTTGCAAGTAACCTCTGAGAGCGGACGGTGATACGGAGCACTTGACCTTGGAGCATGAGATGGAGCTTTGTTCTGATAGCCTAGGTTGGGTGGGTGGGAAGATCCATTGCCACCTTTGCTCTTCTGCTGATAAGGCTGACGGAACGGAGGAGGAGGAGGCAACCAGAACTTTTGCTGCTTAGCTGCCACTTGAGTTGAAGAAGACGATTGAGTTGCATCCCTGACTCTCTTCTTAGAAGCATCGCACTTGAGCTGAGCAGCCTCTTGCTTTAGTGCCATGTTGTAGAACTCATGATACTCGGCCGACTCAAAAAGCACGAGAGCTAGTTGCAGATCTTCTTTGAGGCCACCTCTGAATTGATAAATCATGCTCTTCTCGTCAGGGACGTCTTGTTTGGCGAAGCGAGCGAGCCTCTGAAACAGGATGATGTATTGGTAAACAGACATGCTGCCTTGCTTGAGATTGCGGAACTCCTCACGCTTAATCTCAGCAACACTTTGAGGAATGTGGTGAGGTTTGAAGTTTCGGCGGAAATCATCCCAGGTAATCACATGACCTCCTCTGGAATCTTTGTATTGTTGATACCACTCAGCAGCTTGGTCTTTGAGTTGGAACGAAGCAAACTTGACAAAGTCTTCAGGCCTGACATTGCTACACTCAAAATGTTTGCAGATATCCACGAGCCAATCGTCAACGTCTGTGGCCTCGACACAGTTACTGAAGGACTTCGACTGGTTTGCGAGGAACTGATTGAGGGTAGCAAACAGAGCTTGATTGTTGCCTTGGCCTTGATTTCCTTGGTTACGCTCTTGCAAGAGTTGCAAAAGCATCTGCGTGTTGGCGTTGGTGGCGGCCATGACAGCTTGCAATGCCTCCGGAGGTGGAGGTGGTGGCGGAGGTTCCGGATTCTGACGCATTGGAGGAGCCATCCTGAAGAGGGTGACATCCGTTAGCATCTTGAAAGACATATATTCAAGCTGAATCAATGGATCGAAATTGCAACATATAGCTTTAACATTCGAACAAGGATGAACAAATGAATTCCAAAGTAAATGATCACACTTCCATAAAGTTGAGAAGCCACTTAAATAGAGATAGAAGAATAAAATCAACAAGGTACGGATATGAACAAATAATTGGTAAGGATTACCCAATCACAAACCAAATATCTGCGGGAAGAAATACTAGAGCTACATGAATTCCCACCTATGAAACTCCCAAAACTTTTTGGTTATGCAATCAGGTGTTGGGGATACAGAGGAAGCATAATATCTCACCCAAAACTAGCTAATCCTACATCCAGCGGTATCCATCCTTCAACACATAACCAAGAAACCTTTGGAAATCATTTACCTCAACCTTCGAAAAGCATCCGTTATACGAGTTATGGCAATACTCCAGAACTCCCGCCCCAGTACTGGGTGGCGTCGAGGTTATCTCACCAACAACTGTGTAAAAGAGATTTTCGATGTCGGCGAACTCAGGTATTCCAGAACTGCAATGATAAAATTGTGACGATAACACCTCGGAGCTCAACTCCCCGGGACACTGCCACAACCCCTAAATGTTAGGAGGCACCAAGAACAATGTTCTCGTCACAAAACCATCGGAATGATTCCAAGATACCCGCGTGATCCTAATTTTTTTAGTGAAATTTGAGAAGAGAAGAGTCAAAACTCTATGCCAGGAGGCCTCACCAGAGCGACGAAGGGACTGAGGAGTAAAAAGAATCCTACTCTCCGATATATATAATCCTATAAGACTCAAAACATTTTTCTAGACTCAACAACGTCAGCGATTCGATCAAGCAGGGGGCTCCTAAGTCGGGGAAGGCTCTGATTACCAACTTGTAACACCCACAACGCGGCTATATCTCCCACGCGTCGGAGCATGACTTAGATGCATAACCGCATAGTAGGCATGTCGCAAGAGGGGTAATGTTTACACATCCCATGTACTGAATAAGAAAGGGATAAAGAGTTGGCTTACAATCGCCACTTCACACAATACATAAATATAGCATTACATCATCCAGAATACAATCAAGGTCTGACTATGGAACCAAATAAAGAAAGACAACCCGAAATGCATAGATCCCCGATCGCCCCAATTGGGCTCCACTACTGATCGTCTGGAAAGGGAACATAGTTACATCCTGAATCCTCGTCGAACTCCCACTTGAGTTCGGTCGCGTCCCCTGCCCTAGCATCATCGACACCTGCATCTGGTTTTGGAAGTAATCTGTGAGTCACGGGGACTCAACAATCTCACACCCTCGCGATCAAGACCATTTATGCTTATGGGTAGGAAAAGGTAGTGAAGTGGATCTGCAGCAAGCACTAGCATATATGGTGGCTAACTTACGCAAATGAGAGCGAGAAGAGAAGCAAAGCACGGTCGAGAAGCTACAAAGATCAAGAAGTGAGCCTGAAACTACTTACGTTCAAGCATAACACGAGACCTTGTTCTCTTCTCGGACTCCGCCGAAAAGAGACCATCACGGCTACACACGCGGTTGATTCATTTTAATTAAGTTAAGCTTGAAGTTTTCTACAACCGGACATTAACAAATTCCCATCTGCCCATAACCGCGGGCACGGCTTTTGAAAGTTCAAAACCCTACAGGGGTGTCCCAACTTAGCCCATCACAAGCTCTCACGGTCAACGAAGGATATTACTTCTCGCAGGAAGACCCGATCAGACTCGGAATCCCACTTACAAGACATTTCGACAATGGTAAAACAAGACAAAAAAAGCCGCCCCGAATGTGCCAACAAATCCCGATAGGATCTGCACATATCTCATTCTCAGGGCACATCGGATGAGCAAGACATCGGGTTGGCATAGACCCTGGTTGCCTAAGGGGCGCCGGTCATCGCTCAGGTTGGACCAACAGTTAGAGAAGCACTAGCCCGGGGGGTTAATAAAGATGACCCTTGAGTCCGCGAAACCCAAGTGAAAAGGCTTAGGTGGTAAATGGTAAAACCAAGGTTGGGCCTTGCTGGAGGATTTTTATTCAAGGCGAACTGTCAAGGGGTTCCCATTATAACACAACCGCGTAAGGAACGCAAAATCAAGGAACATAACACCAGTATGACGGAAACTAGGGCGGAAAGAGTGGAACAAAACACCAGGCATAAGGCCGAGCCTTCCACCCTTTACCAAGTATATATATGCATTAATGTAAACAAGATATAATAATGATATCCCAACAATAATCATGTCCCAACAAGGAACAAACTCCATCTTCACCTGCAACTAGCAACGCTATAAGAGGGGCTGAGCAAAGCGGTAACATAGCCAAACAACGGTTTGCTAGGAAAGGTGGGTTAGAGGCTTGACATGGCAATATGGGAGGCATGATATAGCAAGTGGTAGGTATCGCGGCATAGCAAAAGAGCAAGCAACTAGCAAGCAAAGATAGAAGTGATTTCGAGGGTATGGCCATCTTGCCTGCAAAGTTCTCTGAGCTGATGAAAGCTTGATCCTCGTAAGCATACTCAACGGGTTCCTCGATCACGTAATCGTCTCCCAGCTCTACCAAAATCAAGAGCAATAGCAAAAGAAACCACAATCAACCATGGTGCAATGCGCAAGCAACATGATGCAAAACATGACATGATATGCGGGATGTGATATGCAATGCATATGCGTGCTCCGGAAGGAAAAGATTGAACCAGGCCTCAACTTGGCGAACCAAGTGTGCCGCTGGAAATATGAGTTGATTTCGGTCTAAATCGATATAAAGATCACCAGAATCGGATGCACAGTTTGCAAATGGCAAGCAAAACAATAATGGCACAATTCTGCGATTAACAGCACGATGCCATCTAGAATGCAACAAGAAACTAAGCTACTGCACTCCAACATAGCAACCAAGCACATGGCGGTGATCTACTCAAGATGCTTGACAAAAGATGAACACTAAGCTACGGCTAAATCACACAAGAGCAGGTTCAAACAAGCATGGCAAAAGTGCAAAAGATACCAGCTTCACAGACTTGGTGAAAATAACATGTCAGGAATTAACATCAGGAAGCAATGCTTAGAGCAAGCAAACAACATGCTACAGGAACTGAACATAGCAACAAAAGGCATGGCATGAATCTACTCAAAGCATATAACAAAAGTCCCTTACTAACCATAAGCCAAAAGGGCACAGAAAATATGATGACACCCATGTAAACATAGCAAGTTTCATTAACAGATTCAGACTTAGCAGAAAACTGGTCATGGCATCAACAGAATTATGAAGGCATGTTTGCGAGCTCGATTCACTCATCACAAGGCATTGCATGACAAGCTAAGCATACTACCAGAAAGAAGACATGTTCATGAAGCTAACCAAAGCAAGAACAAACTCATAGCATGCATGGATCAACTACAACAACCTTGGCAAAATTGATTAACACGTAAACAATCTACCAGGAACATTTTATAGCAAAAGTAGAGCAAGCTTGAGTCATGCCTGGGCACTCCATAAATGCAAACAGGGGCATGGATGGATAGAGCACAACCATATGTCCAAATCATCCTTACTGAACGTACTCAAAAGAAGCATGGATCTCTCTGTAGCAACATGAATACATGACATAAAAAATAACAACAGGGAAATGACTTAGTGAAATTCTAAGTCCCTGAAAACATCAATATTACGAGAGCTACTTTGCATGCTTGTGCTAGTCACCACATTGATCACAAAAATACATGGCGTACACCCCTGTAAAGATGGCATGGCATAGCCCAAAACACATGTAGAGCTCAAGCCCTTATGCAGCACCCAACAAATGTAGCAAAAATGGCAAATGCTCATACTCTGCTAAGAATCAGCACCTAACATTTTATAGCACTCTTGCATCAGTGATTTGGGGGGTCAATTTTTACTCAAACAAGCATGTCACAATGAAATTAAATGAAGAGCACATCACGATGAACATTTTGACATATTGCACGCCCAAAACGGGGTTGCGAGCAGGAAGTTATGCTAGGTCAAACTAGTGCACACGAGATGAAAAATACTGGGACTTAGTGGAAATTTCGAAGTCAACCTCAGCTTCAGATCAGATCTAGGGTTGGCACGGACAACGAGGTTCGCCGGAGTTCCCGCCGGAGAAGTATGCGCGGAGGAGGCCGGGGCTGGGGAAGAGGTCGGCGAGGTCCGGGGAGCTCGCGGAGGAAGCGGTTCCGGGCGGATCTCGCTAGATCCGGCGCGGAAGAGGCCGGGCTACGAGGAACTTGCCGGGGCGAGGCGGCGGACGGCGACCAGAGCTGGGCGGCGCGGAAACCGGCGTCGGACGGGCAGCGGCGGAGCGGCGGGGTCGCCCTCGGGCGGCGGCGGCGAGGAGCGGGCCCACGGGGGCCGGATCTGGGCCCTGCGGGCCTCGGCGGTGCGTGGGTCGGCGGACGACTTGTGGCGCGATGCCACTGGCTGCGGGCAGCGGGGCGGGCGTGTCCGGCCTGGATGGACACGTCCGGTGGCGGCGGGGAAGGATTTTTAGGGTTTCGACTGCGAATTTCGGAGGGGGAGGTGTTTATATAGGTAGAGGGAGCTAGGAAAGTCCAAATGGAGTGCGGTTTTGGCCAAGCGATCGTGATCGAATGGCCGAGAGGATGGATGGGGTTTGGATGGGTTATTGGGCCACTTTTGAGGGGTGTTGGGCAACAACACACACGAGGCCTTTACGGTTCCTCGGTTAACCGTTGGAGTATCAAACTGACTGACTCACTACAAAAAAAAGACACATCCGTGACATTTTGGGCCAAACGAATTTTTTTCTGTCATACAGATGACACTTCTATGACGATAATTGGGACAAAACCCGGTATCATCATAGATGTGGTGAGCTCCTACTTCTATGACAAAAAATCATGACAGAAAATGGGCTTTTCATCCTGGGCGGACCGGAGACGCAGCTGCATGACATTCTTTGGGCCGTGCATGACATAAAAAACCATGGTAGAAGCAAGAGGGAGGAAAATTTCGGGGAGTTCCCGGTTACGGTGGGAGGTCGGGGGCCGAGCGATGCGTGTTTCTCTCATACACGTACGCGCGTGTGTGCGAGGCATTGGCTCTAACTGAACCCGAGCGAGGCGTTGGGATCTAAATGAACCCGAGCGATTGCACTGCAGGCTACGCGTTACTGAACCCGAGCGATCGATCGATGCTTGTTAACTGAGCCCGATGGAGCGATTCCTTCGCTACTGCTGCTAACTAAATTCGATCGATTGGATGAACAGTGAGCGTTGTGTGTGTGTGGGGGGGGGGTTGGATGAATAGTGAGCGGTGGCGTTGCCTCTGGATGAACAGGACCCCGTGGTGTGGAGGGCTGGATGAACAATAGACGGTGGAGGGGTGCCCGTGGAGGGGTGGTTGAACAGGACCCCGTCGTGTGGAGGGCTGGATGAGCAGTAGACGGTGGAGGGGTGGTTGAACAGTAGCCGGTGGAGTAGCGCACGGTGGAGGCTGGATGAACAGGAGCCCGTGGAGGCTGGAGGAGGTCGACGGTAGCCCGTGGAGGCTGGAGGAGGTCAACGGTGGAGATGAACAGTATCCCGTGGAGTCCCGTTTTGCGGTACGCCACACCCCTCCCGATCAACATGACCCCCGTTTCGACCGTAGCGCTCCAACACAAGTCCGTTTCCTCCGTTTTGCGGTACGCCACACCCCTCCCGATCAACAGGACCCCCATTTCGACCGTAGGAGGCCCGTTTCCTCCGTTTGCGGTACGCCAGACCCCTCCCGATGAACAGGATCCCGTTTCGAATGTGGCCGGTCGAACACAAGGCCGTTTCCTCTGTTTTGCGGTACGCCAGGCCTCGTTTCCATCGCCTGTTCCGTCCAAGCCCTCCCGATGAACACGACCACGCATTCCGTTCCGACCCAGCTGGTTGGCTCCCACGCGTTTTGTTGCCTCCCGATGAACACGACGCATTCCGTTGCCTCCCCATGAACACGACGCATTCTGTTGCCTCCCCATGAACACGACAACGACGCTGTTTCTCCGTTCTGACCCAGCCATGTACACGAGCCCTGGCCGTATGTATGCGCGAGTAGGCGTTCGAGACCCTGCCCGGATGTACGTACGTGGCCGTATTTTCTTTCTTGCACTGTGGCCACTGTACGTACATGTACATGCTACGTGCGCGCCTCTACTATGACACGTACACGCCTCTACTACGACACGTGCCTGCCTCTACATCGACCAGTATATATGCACGTACACGTTCGCGACCATAATGACAACGCTACATACGCTTCGACCAGGTGGGTCCCGGCTGTCAGGCACTTCCTTGCCTGCGAAGATGTAGCTGGTGGGTCCCAGCAGTCAGAGGGGCGAATCATTTTGTTTTTGTTTTTTTGCATGGACGCACTTCCTTGTGTGCGAAGGTGTAGCTGCTGGGTCCCAGCAGTCAGGGGAATCGTTTTGTTTTTTGCACGGACACACTTCCTTGCGTGCGAAGATGTAGCTGGTGGGTCCCAGCAGTCAGGGGGCGAATCGTTTTTTTTCGGACGCACTTCCTTGCGTGCGAAGATGTAGCTGGTGGGTCCCAGCAGTCAGGGGGGAACGTTTTTTCATGAAATACGGTGGCCCGTCCGGTGGGTCCACGCTGTCAGGTGGAGGAATAATTATTTTGCGCGTAATAAGGAGGCACTTCCTTGCTTCGGCCGTGGACCCAGCTGTCAGCCTCTCCACGTACAGTCCATGTCCGATGGAAGCCATTCCTTAACCACGTTGACCACGCCGCGTCGAGAGCACCAGGGCGGTGGACGACGGCAAGGCCTAGGAAGGGGACAACGCAGAGCCGGGGAAGAAGCGGCAGTGGATGCCATCATGTAGAGGAGTATGAGGGTTCACTCGTTCGGCTGCGGTGTGAGGCTACCGTCGCCGCAGAATAACAGGGGGTGTGGGTGCGTAGAGGGATGGCCTGGCCAGCGGTGGGAGTAGTAGGGGGCGGTGAGGCCTCCGCGGCATCACAGCCGGCCACGGGCGGCAGGAGCAGGCGGAACGACCGGCGCTGCTTTGGGCGGCTGGAGCAAGAAGACCAGTGGTTGAAGAAGCACTACGGCTGTTGGATGGACATCGTACGGTCACTGGAGCTAGAATCGTTCATATATTGACTAAAGTTGACAAAGGCCTCCATCCCAGTCAACTTAGTAGGCCCACAAGTCAGCCTCCCACAAAGGTGGGTCCCAGCTAGCAGGGGGTATTCATTTTTTGTGCATAATAAGGAGGCACTTCCGGTGGGTCCGAGCTGACAGCGGGGGGAACATTTTTTTTGCGAAATACGGTGGCCCATCCTATGGGTCCCAGCAGTCAGGGGAAATGTTTTTTTTCGCGAAATACTGGTGGCCCGTCCGGTGGGTCCCTGCTGTCAGGTGGAGGAATAATTATTTTCCGCGTAATAAGGAGGCACTTCCTTGCGGCTGCCGTGGACCCAGCTGCCAGCCTCTCCACGTACAGTACTCTTTCGATGGAAGTTGGTCGTTGACCACATTGACCACGCCACACCGAGAGCACCACGGCGGTGGATGACGACGAGGCCTAGGAAGGGGACGACACGGAGCCGGGGAAGACGCGGCAGTGGAAGCCCGCGCGGAGAGGAGTACGAGGGTTCATCGGTTCGGCTGTGGTGTGAGGCTGCCGTCGCCGCATAATAACAGGGGGTGTGGGTGAGTAGAGGGATGCCCTGGCCAGCGGTGGGAGTAGTAGGGGGCACTGAGTCCTGCGCGGCAGCACAGTCGGCCACGGGAGGTGGGAGTAGGCGGTCCCGCCGGCGCTGCTTTGGCGGCTGGAGCAAGAAGATCAAAGATTGAAGAAACACGACGGCCGTTGGATTGACATCCAACAATTACGTCTGCTAGAATCGTTTGTTGACATATATAATAACTAAAAAATCTTGCATACGTGTCAACTAAACAGGCCCACAAGTCAGACCACTCCCTCTTTTTTTAATAATTTATATATAGCTCATGGCAACTTCTTATGCAATTTATTGCAGTCGTTTTTTGGTTGGCCAGGGCCAATTTCGCATATTTCTGTGGGTTCCAAACTATTTTTAATACCGAAATGTCGAGCCAGATTTAAAGTACTTTGAAGATATATTTAAATTAGGTTAATGCCCAGTGAAATAGGAATCTAAAAATGTGAAAAAATTCAGAAATTATAAAGTAATTGCCAATTTGTCATCTGTTTTTATATTTACAACGCATTTCATATTACTTTCAAGATTTGCAGGCGTCTTGAAAGAGTTGCAGCCCATCAGGGCGTAGAAAAATAAGTAGGCCTAGATTGGGTATTCTTCAGAAAAAATAAAATGGGCTCATTTTCACAAAGAAAAAAATAGCTGGGCTGGTCACATGGTGAACATAAAATATAAGCCTGGGCTAGACGGGCCACAGCCCAGTTCAAACCCTGCTCCGTCTCAACAATACCAAACAAAAAAATACTGCTCGAGTAGCTACGTCCCAGGTGTCAGCCGATCTTGTGCTGTTCTCTTGTCTATTGACTATATACGCTCACAATGTCGTGGGTCCTAGATGTCAGGAAAACACTAGGTGGAAGCATTTTATTTTTCCATACGCTGACGTGGTGGGCACCTACTATCATCCTCTCCACGTACTTCTACCGATTCCTGTTGTTTGTTGACCATGTTGACAACGCGAGAGGGCGGCGCCGCAGCGAGCGCACCAAAGCGCGCGGAGGACGTCGGCGTTAACAATTTAGGAGACGGTGGGGCGGCGATGCATGCGCTGAGGCGCAGCCAGCCATGGGAGGCGGAAGCAGGCGGCCCCGCCGGCGCTGGTTTGGTTTTGGCGGCTGGAGGAAGACAAGACTGAAGAAACACGACAGACTGTAAAGGCAGCAGGAGTACTTAACAACCTTAACTGAAACCAGCAGGGGCATTTAACAACCAAAGCTGAAAGCAGTATGAGTACTTATACAGGTTCAACCGTACAAAGCATGCCTCGAACAGTGCTACTTTGCCTACAGTTAACCAAGGGTGAGGCCGCCAAGCCCTAGGACAAGGCCAGGCGCCACCCCGCGCATCCACAACCTTCTGAAAGCGGCTTCATCTCGCAACGTGGTCAATAAACATGATATTTGCTTTAGAGCCATGGAAAAGCATGAACATAATCTTCTGTCCTATTCTCCAAGATGGACGGGCCTTCATTATTTGAGACCACCCATGAATAAGTATCTTTTCACCTCCAAGGGGAATTGAGTAGGTCGACATAAACATCATGTTGTGACCAAGCGCAAGTCTGACCCGAGCTCATGCCCATATGATGCACACAACAAATGTGGCAAAAATGACAAAACATCATAATCTGCTAAGTAACAGGAGTAAACATTTTATAGCACTATTGCATCAACGATTTGGCCATCGAGATGGACTCAAACAAGCATTCCTCAATGGAATGATATGAAGAGCATCTCCCAGTGAACATTTTGATATATCGTGTGCATGAAACGGAGCTACGGTCATGGAGTTATGACGCAATGAATAGGGGCACAAAATTTATCACAAAAAAGTCTTAGCCGAAAATTCAACCTCCGAGTTCTAGGGTTTGGCGCACGGGAACCGAGGATGGCCGGGGTTCGTCGCCGCGGTGGCCGGATCTGGCCGGAGTACTTGCCGGAGAGGGAGGGGACGGAGTCGTGGAGCAGGGGAGGCGGCGCCGGCGAGGCTTCGGCGGCGCGCGCGGTCTTCGAGGCACGGGCGTCTCGGCGGAGGCGATGGGGCGCGGCGGCGATCCGGCGGGCGCGAGGCGGCGGCTCTGGAACACGGCGGTGGAGGTGAAGCAAGGAGGCGCGGCACGCGGGAGGGGGGGGGCGTGATTGGCTCGGGTGGCCCGAATCGGGCCTCGCCGGGCCGGCGGCGAAGGTCGGCGGGCGGGACACGTGGTGGCTCCTGGTTCATCGGGCGCCAACGGGCAGACGTGTTCGGCCCGATCCGCACGTGTCCGGCGGCGGCGGGGGAAGTGGATCTAGGGTTTGGACGAGAAATTCGGGGAAGAGGACATATTTATAGGTAGGAGGAGGTAGGAGTGTCCAAATGGAGCGTAGTTTTCGCCCACATGATCGTGATCCGGCGACGGAGGACATGAGAGTGGTTTGGATGGGTTATTGGGCCGTTTTAGAGAGGTGTTGGGCTGCAACACACAAGAGGCCTTCCTGGATACCCGGTTAACCGTTGGAATATCAAACGGACTCCAAATGGCACAAAATTTGACAGGCGGTCTACCCGTGGCGTACCAAGGCCACTTGAAAAATCTCAGGTCCACTCCAAGAACGTTTAACACCTGCTCACAAAAAAGACAAAAGGGGGCGCCGGTCCACGTGGGAGTGTCGGATTGCAAAACGGACAGCAGGGAAAATGCTCGGATGCATGAGACGAACACGTATGCAAATGCGATGCACATGATGACATGATATGAAATGAATGACATGAACAAAATGCAAAACAAAGACAAAACCCAACTGTTGGGGATATAGCTATCAGTTATGACCCGCCCAGGAGGGGCCGGGTCAGTCCTAATGACAGGTCACAAAGGAAGCCCAGAAAAAAGTCAAGACGATAGTTTATTAAAGCTTATAGGAGGCTTAAGCCCAGAGGAGGCTTAAGGCCTAATATTTTAAACCACCGTATGTAAGGAAAGACTTGTAAGAAAAGGCATGTAAAAGAATTCACCGAGCCGGACATGCTTTATGAGCTGGCCGGGACTCTGTAAGCCGCCAGGCGTTAACCGTGTATATAAGGGGACGACCCGGTGGCGGCTTAGGGCAAGAAACAAGAGATCGATAACCAAGCCGGCGAACTAGCCTCTTGGTGATCGAAACCCCAGCAATATCAACACAACTAGACGTAGGCTTTTACCTTCATCGTAAGGGGCCGAACTAGTATAAAACCTCTCGTGTCCTTTGTCCCGATTAACCCCTTTAAGCTTCCTAGTTGCGATGGCCCTACGACTAAGTCCTTTTGCTAGGACATCTGCCGTGACAATTCCAAGATAGTTGGCGCCCACCGTGGGGCCAGCGCATGGTGGATTTGAGTTCTTGAAGGGCAACTTCGAAGGGCTCAAGGGATACGCTGTGGGCCGGATGACCAATAGTCGTCGCGACAAGCTCTACATCGATGACGAAGGCTGGGGCCCCGAGGCTGGCTCAATTGAGTACGGGTACCGGGTCCCCTTGGGCGGAATTCATGTCTTCATCGGCCGGATCGGTGAATCGGGCCCTGAGTCGGACGTCCACACCAACCTCGTCGGAACGGCTCAACACGCGAGGTCCACCCATGTTCAATCTGTCGTGAAGCATGCCTTCGTAGGTTGCATCCACGGCGGTGGATACTCTGAAGGATCGGTGGATGGCGGTGAGACGACCATCTGTTCTGACGCTACATCATCAACGGGCGAGACGGACTCTTTGTATCAGCTGCAGGATGGCATGCTCGGGGGCTGTTCCGATGGCAGCAGTATTCTGGACCCCTTTGAGCCGCCGAATCGGGCCGGAGTCTTCATGGCAGGCACGCAGCCCGGGCAGAACTCCACAGCTGCAGCGCAACAACCACTGGGTCGGCAACAGCCGGGTCAGGAGACTCCGCGCGCCCCCCGGCTCAGATTCTAATGGACCTCACAGATAACCTAACAGCTCTGTCGATTGCCGTGGTGGAGCCAGCGGATAAGGTTCAACACGACGCGGAGGTGGCACGTGTACGCGAAGAGATGGTACAAGCTAAGGAGAATTTAGCAGCAGAAGAGGTCAGGATGGCCACGGAGCGGACGGCTTTGGACGCTCATGCTCAGTAGCTTCAAGCGGAGACTTTCCAGCTCTCGGTGGATCTGAACACGTCAAACAAGGTCATGAGAAGAAGGCATCAAAAAATCAGTCACGGCTACCTCTGACGCTCGATCCTAGGAACCTTTTCCATACGCCCAGGACCGGCCCAAGTAACCCGCCGGATGCAAATCGGATCACGACACCTGGGGCACCGGTTCAGCCACGCGCCATGGAACCACCTCGTGTACATACCGCTCCGCCTCATTATGTGCCAACACCACCGGGTCACTTCTCCAATCCTTTGAAAAACCTCATTGCTACGTCGGCTCGTTTGGCGGCTCTCCCGATGGAAGGCGACTCTCCGGCGGCGATCAAAACGCGAAGGGTGAAGAACTTCTTCAAACAGCTCTGGCGCAGCAAGATGCGTACTCTTACAGTCGAGACAGAATCCATTTAACCCCTCGCCCGAGCCAGAGCCAAAGCTACAGTAGGCATATGGACTCAGCTGATATGTCAAGCAATGCTCAACACCGCAACCGGCCGCACCGGCACGAGCCGGCATAGGCTGGAGCCCTTAACTTAGCGGATCAGGAGAGGATCTGATAAGAGGCTGAGCGAGCGGTTCAACTGGCAGCGGAACAGGCGGCTCATCAGACTTTTCCGGCTTATCTAGCAACCTCGGTTGAGGCAGGAGTGGCCACAAGAACCAGAGGTGTCCCTTGCCTGGTGCCGGCCATACGTAATGAGCGTTTGCCAACGGACTTCAAGGGGCCTCGTAAGGTGCCTAATTACACGGCCGACTTACAGCCTGGGGCCTGGATTGAGAGTTATGAGATGGCAATGGAGCTGTTGGAGTTCAGCGACGCGGCAATGGCTAAGTATTTCACTATGATGTTGGATGGAACAGCTCGCACTTGGCTAAAAGGATTGCCCCCCAATTCCATCGGCTCATGGGCGGAGTTAAAAGCCCGGTTCATTCAGAACTTCAAGGACACATGCAAACAACCTAGGTCAATCGTGGACCTGACTAATTGTAAACAAGAGGAAGGTGAGTCCACAACCCATTGGGTGCACTGGGTCAAAGAAATAATTCATTCATCTGATAAGATGGATGCTGTCTCGGCAGTCTTAATGTTGGAGAAAAATTGCCGTTTTGAACCTCTGAAGCAGAAGCTGGGGCGGGTTAAACGTGACTGCAATGACATGGGCCAGTTGATGGCGGCTCTCGTCAAGTATGCTGATTCTGATAGTACCAAGGACCCTATGTCTGATGAAGAAAAGATAGGGAAGGGAAAGAAGAACGGCAACGGCTAGGGTCACCAGCATAATCCGGCGAATCAAGGATGTAATAAACGTAAGGCTAACAAATTTGTGGCTAACACCAATGCACAGGGAAACAATCAACGGCGCAAGGGTAGGCAACCCCCTCGGTCGGGCGGGTCAGGTCCCACCCTTGAGCAACTATTGAATGAACCTTGTCCAAGACACGGCACCCGGAGAAGCCATCCACCCATCTGTGGAAGGACTGCACAATCATGAAAGTGTTTAAAAATTCAAATGCATTTGATGGAAGTCACGGCCCTGGCGGCGGTTCAGGTGGAGGCGACTTTCATGGCCCGGGCGCCGGCTCAGGCGGAGGTGGCTTTCACGGTCAGGGTCATACGGGTAACCAGGGAGGTTATAATCCACAACCCGGCCAAGGTAATCAGCAGCAACAGTCCGGATATCAGAGCAACCCAAAACAGTTGAATAGTGGGCAATATCATGTATTTACCACTAGCTTGTGCAAGAGGGACCAGAAGCTTCACAAGAGGGCTGTCAATGCCGTTAAGCCGGCGATTCCATGTTACTTACGGTGGTTGGAACAACCTATTGTGTGGAGCAGAGAGGATCATCCTCCCCGGGTCGATAATCCGTGTCACTTGGCCTTGGTAGTGGAGCCTCAGGTTGGTGGATATAAATTCACTAAAGTGCTCATGGATGGAGGCAGTAGCATCAACATCCTCTACTATGAGACGTTTCATCGGATGGGGTTGACTGATAAGAGTCTTAAGCAATCCAACACTATTTTTCACAGTGTGGTACCTGGCAAGTCGGCATACCCAGTTGGTAAGATTGAACTGGAAGTAGCCTTTGGGGATGAATATGATTCCAGAGCGGAGAAATTAACCTTTTAGGTGGTTAAGATCAAAAGCTCATATCATGCTTTGTTTGGACGACCGCCTTACGCCAAGTTCATGGCTTGGCCGTGTTGTGTGTATCTGTAGCTCAAGATGCCAGGTTATAAGGGCACCATTACAGTACATGGAAGCCGGAAAATAGCCCTAGAGTGTGAAGAAGGAGATTCTGCATATGCTGAGTCTTCCTGTGCAACGGAGGAGCTAAAGTTTTATAAAGATAATGTTTACCCGGCAGACATGACGTCTTTAAAGAAATCAACAATGGAGCATGAACCGGTGTTGAAATTCAAGTCAGCTGATGACACCAAGACGGTTGATTTTGTGCCCGACGACTCATCCAAGCAATTCATCATCAGTGCCAACTTGGATCCAAAATAGGAAGGCGCGCTCATCGAGTTCATCCGTGAGAACCGGGACATCTTTGTATGGAAACCTTCTGACATGCCGGGTGTCCCGAGAGAACTCTCTGATCACACTCTCAATATTGATCCAAAGTTTAAGCCGGTCAGATAATTTCTCCGACGGTTCAACAAGGAAAGGCATAAGGCCATTGGAGAAGAGGTGGCCCGGCTCTTGGCGGCCGGGTTCATTGTGGAAGTCTTTCACCAGAGTGGTTGGCCAACCCGGTGCTTGTACTCAAAAAACGGCACCCGGCGTATGTGTGTGGGTTACACCGATTTAAACAAGGCTTGTCCAGGTGACCCTTTTGCTCTCCCCCGTATTGATCAGATCATCGATGCTACGGCAGGTTGCGCACATTTGAGTTTTCTGGATGCTTATTCAGGTTATCATCAGATCAAGATGGCATTCAAGGACCAGGAGAAGACAACTTTCATCACTCCGTTTGGAGCCTTTTGCTATGTGTCTATGCCCTTCGGGCTTAAGAGTGCCCAGGCAACTTATCAATGGTGTATGCAGAATTGCCTTCACAATCAGATTGGGAGTAATGTTCATGCTTATGTGGATGATATAGTGGTAAAGTCCAGGAAAGAGGAAACCTTGGTCACAGATCTGAAAAGAGACCTTTGGTAACCTCCGAGTCTACAAAATGATGCTTAACCCGGCCAAGTGTGTTTTTCAAGTCCCAGCTGGCAAGCTCTTGGGTTTTTTGGTGTCCAACTGAGGTATTGAAGCTAACCCGGAGAAAATTAAGGCAATCACATCCCTGGCCAAGCCAACATGCATCAATGACGTTCAACGGCTGGCGGGTCGTGTTCCTGCTTTGAGCCGGTTCATAAGACGGTTAGGGGAGAAGGCGATGCCTTTGTATCAGATGATGAAGAAAACAGATGATTTCGTTTGGAGCGAAGCTGCGAACTCTGCTTTTGAGGATCTAAAGAAACAGCTTGCTGAGCCGCCGGTCCTTGCAACTCCAGTTGAGAAAGAGACGCTATTGTTATACGTAGCCACTAACTCACGAGCTGTTAGTGTGACAATTGTGGTGGAGCGCAAGGAGGTTGGCAAGGAACATCCGGTTCAACGGCCAGTTTACTATGTCAGCGAGGTGTTTATTGAATCTAAACAAAGATATCCACATTGGCAGAAGCTCGTGTACAGGGTGTTCATGGCAAGCCGGAAACTCAAACATTACTTTAATGGTCACCCAATCACTGTGGTTAGCTCTGCTCCTTTGGGAGACATCATTCAAAATAGAGAAGCCACTGGACGAGTCGCCAAATGGGCCATTCAACTTGGGTCTCATGAGTTGAAATATGTACCACGTACTGCGATCAAATCTCAAGCACTGGTTGACTTTATTAATGACTGGATAGAGATGCAGATGCCAGAGGAGAAACCACACAACACATATTGGATGATTCACTTTGATGGGTCCAGACAGTTGGAGGGCTCGGGGGCTGGAGTGGTGTTAACTTCCCCTCGAGGCGACAAATTTTGTTATGTGTTGCGACTGATGTTTCCTTGTACTAACAATGCAACAGAATATGAAGCCCTGCTCCATGGTCTTCGAATGGATAAAGAGATGAGCCTGAGCCGGGTCCGATGTCTAGGCAATTCAGATTTGGTGGCCCAACAGGTATCAGGCAAGTGGGATTCCAAGGACCCTCTCATGGCGGCTTATCGCCGTGAAGTTGATTCTGTTGCAGGACATTTTAAGGGTTATCAGGTGGAACACATTGACCGTAGGAAGAACGAAGCGGCTGATGCTTTAAGCCGGTTGGGATCTCAGCGTAAGCCGGAGCCACCTAACACCTTTTTGGATGTTTTGCATAACCCGTCTGTTAAGATACCTACAGAAGAAGATCTAGCCGTTCCTAACTCGGAGGCACAGCTGCTGGCGGCTCTTCATGTCATCCCAGATTGGACATTGCCGTTCTTGGCTTACATGACCCGGGGCGAGTTGCCAGCAGATGAGACCCTGGCCTGACAGATAACCCGGTGGTCTAAGTCAATGACGATTTCTGATGGAGAATTATACCATCGCAGCGTCTCCGGAGCGTTTCAGCGGTGTGTTTCTCCTGAAGAAGGCCAAGAAATACTTCATGAGATCCATGAAGGCAATTGTGGTCATCACGCCAGGTCAAAATCTCTTGTGGACAAAGCTTTTCTTCATGGTTTTTACTGGTTAACGGCTCATGCTGATGCAGAAGATCTGGTCAGTAGGTGTGATGGATGTTAAAAATTCGCACGGCGAGCACATGTGCTGGCTCAAGAGTTGCGGATGATTCCAATCACCTGGCCGTTTGCGGTATGGGGGCTTGACATGGTTGGACCTTTCAAAAGGTCTAAGGATAAAAAGACACATCTTTTAGTCTCCGTTGACAAATTCACAAAGTGGGTTGAGGCAGAGCGAGTGAGTAAGTGTGATGCAGCCACGATGGTTCAGTTCATGAAAAAGGTGATTTTCGCTTTGGTTTTACACACAGCATTATCACTGATAATGGCACTAATCTATCCCAAGGGGCTATGGAGGAGTTTTGTCAATGTGAGCATATCTGGCTTGATGTTTCTTCTGTAGCCCATCCTCAATCCAATGGTCAAGCTGAGAGAGCAAATCAGGAAATCTTAAAAGGTCTCAAGCCTCGGCTTATGGTTCCTTTGCAGCAAACGCCGGGTTGTTGGGTAGAGGAGTTACCCTCGGTGCTATGGAGTATTAACACTACTCCTAACAGGTCTACATGTTATACACCTTTCTTCATGGTTTATGGAGCGGAAGCAGTGTTGCCTAGTGACATCTGTCATGACTCACCCCGTGTGGCGGCTTATGTTGAAGCTAGTAATGAGCAAGCCAGACAGGATGCACTTGACTTGTTGGATGAGGGAAGAGACTTAGCAGCAGCTCGATCAGCAATTTATCAACAGGACCTACGCCGTTATCACAGCCGCCAGGTTAAGTCCAGGACTTTTCAAGAAGGTGACCTGGTGCTCCGGCTCATCTAGGATCTGCCAGATGCACACTAACTATCCCCACCTTGGGAAGGACCCTTTGTGGTTAGCAAGAACTTATACAACGGGTCATATTACCTCATTGACGTTCGACAACACAAAGACTCACGTAAGTCGGAGGAGGAGACCCGCCGGCCGTGGAACATTGCCCAACTTCGGCCATACTACACCTGAGCCACCGGCTCTCATCATGTACATACTTTGACATTGTATATACTATGATAAGTAATAAAGAAGGACCTCGGTCTTTTTCCTTTTCAAAGATTATATATGTTTACTATCTTTATTTAATATGACTATTAAGGAGCTGATCATATCTGAATCAAGTCTAACCTTTTTGGTCCGGCTTATGATCGTATTCGAATCTAGCTGTAAACTATCATGGTCACTTGGGGGCTTCCTATTCAAACATAGGTCGTATTCGAACCAAATAGAACATAGCTGTCGTAACCCTCTTGATCGGCTCAAAAGCCGAACTCACTAGGGGGCTTCTTGATCGTATTCGAATCATAGCTTAACACCTTTTTGGGTTCGACTTGGATCGTATTCGAATCAGGGTCGTTAAAAACCTCTCAAGGTCATTGGGGGCTTCCTGTTCAAACATAGGTCGTATTCAAACCAAAGAGAACATAGCTGTCAGTACCCTCTTGATCAGCGCAACGCCAAAGCCATTGGGGGCTATATGGTCGTATTCGAATCTTAGCTTAACCCCTTTTGTCCGGTTTACTAATCGTATTCGAATTAGAAACCCCCAACCTTTAACTACAAGGTTAATTTGTATTGATTAACAACTGTTATTCGTCTTATTTGTCTTATTGATCTTCTATTGTCTCAATTTTCAACAAATCAGCACGGTCTTTTCACCGGCTTAACCACTTGACAATAAGCTGCTAAGGCATTAAAGTCATCAATCATACAGAAACATTGACTTGTCAAAAGGTTTGGATCATCAACCTCATCACCCGGATCACATAAACCGGTGGTCCGGAGGTATGAAATACAGTTTTGACTATTATTTGAAGAATAGTTTTTTTCTATATTAATCAAAGGCTGTTTCAACCTTGGATATTTTCACATCTGTTTTTTGTGTTTTTCGTCTATTATAATAAAATATTGGTTATAAACCGGGTATTCTGACCCGTTCGGTACTAAACCGCCAAGCCAGTTTTTTCCCTTTTATCTACAGGAACAAAGCTGAAGTATTGCAGAGATAACCATAAATATGATGCATATATTAACATCAAAAAGCACAAAGTAACACACGGTGAATTATGCGCGATGGCATAGGCAAAATAGGGAGTGTTTTCAAAACTAATCTATTAAAAGGCTTTTAAAAGCCCATGAAGATGGTCCTCATTCCTCCCTCGCTGGTTCACCGCCTTCTGCTGATTGGAAGCTAGGTTTTGACCAGTCAAAACCGTGCACAGCAATAAATTTTGCTTCTTCATCAATCAAGCTGGCTGGATCAACATCCGGAGCAAATGTATGTTGACGAACCGGCGGGATAAGGTCGGTCACCTTGTAGGAGAGAATCGCCATCTTCTTATTGTCCAAATCAAAACCCGGCTGGTATTTATCGATATTTGTTTGATCTTTGAGAATGGTGGCCTGAGGTCGCACCTCCCTCACGCAAGCAACGAAGTCATCCTGTTCAAACAGAGACCCGTCTTCCTTTACCGTGGGGTACCCTCTGGCTACATCCGCCGGGTCTAGATCTGGCATCCAAGCCTTGGAGCGGCTCAGGGCAGTCAAAGCTCCGGTTCTGGCACAGGATCTGTTGACTTCTTGGAACCGGGCGGGTCAGATTGACAGCTTTTTTAAGACATCACTGAGCCGGTTGGGTCCTTGATTGGCAGGAGAGATAGCGGCAAGTGCCCGTTGTGCGCCATTGTACAACTTCACCACTAAGGTATACATCGCCTTCAATTTGGTCACGTTGTCTTCGCTCAGATTCTTGCTTCGTGGGCCTGCACATGTTTTGTAAACAAAGGGTCAGCTAGTGGTTTGTATTCCGGGTCACAAGAAGGTAAAAAGTACAGATGGCTTACCAAAGATGGCGGACACCATTTGAGATACCCGGTTCTTTAAACCGGTAAGCTCTGTAGTAACCTCCTCAAGAGCTGCTTCCGCTTTTTTAGCGCATTGTGTCAGCAGTGTTTTCTCTTTAGCCCAGGTTTTCTTCTTGGCAGTCAAGCTGTTTTTCAGTTTTTCCGTCTCAACAAGACTTAATTGGAGCTTGGAGTCAGCAGCCTTGATTTCTGCCTCCTAATCCGCCAACCGGGTCTTGGCGTCAGTCAATTGCGAACCCAATTCAGATAGGGCATTCTGCAAAACATATACAGGTGTATCAAAGCTCAAGATTCAAGATTCAAGTCTCAAGTACCTTTGCACTGCAAAACCACTTGACACTTGGGGGCTAATGTATGCCAAAACAAATTCTTATGATTCTACTATACTTCAAGTCCCAAGTACTTTACAGAGTAACAACACTTGGCCCTTGGGGGCTAATGTATGATATTCAGCAAGTATCTCAAGGTTAAGCCGGACTACAATATTTGTTGAGTTCGGCACAAGACAGTTATCAAATTCAAAGTACCGGCTCATTTATGGTCAAGTGAACCGGCCCTTGGGGACTACAGGTGAAGTTTATTCTAATTTATTGGACTTCAGAAAAATCTAAAGGTACGGTTTTAGGCTATATCATAAGTCTACAGATCATTCAGGTTTTATCATAATCTACAGACTTGGGGGCGGGAAGAATATAAGTACGCCAGAAAAACATACCTCATACTTCAGCTGCAACTGCTTGACCATTTTGATTTCCTAGTCACGGCTGGAGTGCATGTGGCTGAGATAGCCGGACAATATGTCGTTGGCACTCAGATGGTTATAATGCGAAACATCAAAACACACTTTTTGTCTCTCCAAAGCCTCTTGTTTAGCCGTGTGACGATCCAACACAGTGGGATTCCCCGGCTCAACAAAGCGGCTTCCAGTGATCAGAACATCCTAGGTTGACGGCGATGGCGGGTTGGCTGAGCTGGATGGACCGGTAGCAGAAGGGTTAATGATAGTATCGTCAACTGACGGCTCAGGAGGAGCTACTTCAACATTGGCAACCGGGTCTTCTGGTGCTTCAGTTAACGGAGGAGAAGGTGGCATGACCGATTCGGGTGCAAGGACTGGTGGGTCTTCCGCCGGCCTAGTCACCTTAGCCTTCTTAGACTTGGTTTGGCCACTCAGAGAGATATTATCAAACAGTTAGTATAAAAAGCATTTTTGAAAGACATGGAGGAAAGATGGTTTTTTTTCCTTACCCAGGGGCAGTCTTAAAGGCTGGGAATTGAGTTTGAGACGAGTCGCCAGAAGAGCAAGACACCTCCTACAAAGATAAAATAAAGTTAGTAATGCAAGGGAGAAGATCTATCAGTGGAAAATAAAAGGCGAAGAAATAAACCTCATTCTGGCGTTTTTGAGGAGTTTTTTGAAGAACAGCAGGCGGTTCATCTTCGTTCCGGGTCTGACGGCGGCTCTCATGTTGCTATTTTTCAAAAGAAAATGAGGGTCCAAATAAGCCAAAGGGTGTGAAAACCTTACTTTCTGGGTTACGACTCGAAGTTTCTGTCTTGGCAAATGGGCTAAGTTGGAGGAAATAGTTACCTCTTCTTCCATGGCCCGACTAGCCCCTGTGTCGTCCTGGCAATGATCAGTGTTAATAAGATTATTAAAAAGTTGGCCAAGGGAGTCAAGGGCTACCTCTGACTCAGAAGTATCATCAAGCTTCAACAGATCCTCAGCGGTGCTTTTCTTCTTCTTCTTAGATCTCCGGGTTGTCTTCTTGGCAGTTATTGCGGCATCTCTAGCTTTCTTGGCGGCTTTGTGGTCGTACTTGACTTTCTAGAAATCAGATTTAGCCTATAAAAAATAAGCAAGATGAAAGGTCATGCAGGTATTTAAAACGGTTGAGAAAAATACAAAGAGGAAGAGATCAGAGTTTCTTTACCTCTGGCACCGGGTTAAGCTTGCAGAAGGGGTTTAACCCGACTTTCCTGCGGTCTTTGTATTTTCCGTTCACCAGAAGGGTTGACATTGAAACAATATATTCTTCAGTTAATTGAACGGGGCTATGACGAAGAGAGTCATCTGGGCCTCCACCATATTCATACATCAATTTTGATCGGCGGCTTAGAGGGATGACCTGCCACGCAACCCAGCAATGGGTCAGGTCAACGCCGGTTAAACCGTTCCCCAATAAAGCGTTAATCCTTTTAATGGATGGTATCAGCTTCTTGCATTCAGCGGCAGTGAGTTTGTCGGGGAGTGCAAATTTGGAGTCAAGACGTTCTGAGCGATAACCCGGCAGTGGATGCTCATTTGCTGGTGAAGTGTCTTGAAATAGAACCAAGTATGATTCCAGTCCTTTGGATGACTTGGCAAGACTATTAGGGGGAAGATGACGCCTTGTCAATGCTGAATTGAAATACCTCCAAGTTCCAGGCTAGGACCATTGGTGCACTCATTCTGGCGGTTCAGATAAAAATACTCTCTAAAGAGTTCTACAGTCGGTTCTTCTTGAAGGTACACCTCGCAGAGAACTTGGAAGTTGCAGATATTGGATATGGAATTAGGCCCGAGGTCTTGAGGGTGGAGTTTGAAAAAATGGAGGACATTTTGGAAGAACTTTGAGCCGGGTGGGGAAAAGCCACGGTTCATGTGATCAGAAAAGACGATAACTTCACCATCTTTTGGATTGGGCCGTTCCTCCTCCGGGTCAGGCGCACGGTAGGACATAACATTCTTCCCTGGCAAAAAACCTATGATAAAGAATTCCTTCAGATTGTCCTTAGTGACTGTTGAGGGAACCCAGTTGCAGACAGTTGGCGCTTTGGACGGCATGATGTTCAAAAACGAACTGAAAGGAAAGCAACATGCTGGTTCAATTCAATGGTAATGGTTAAATTAAGTGATAATGGTACAGGGGAGTAATGGCGGCTTAAGTAAGGGCTAATGTCATATAAGGAAAAGTAAGTCGGCACCGCAAGCCGCCATGACTATAGACATTTCAGAAATACCAGCAACAGAATTGATTAAGTGTGGAGACAAATAGGTTTCTTAACTTCTAGATATTATTATGGATCAAATGGCCGTTCAAAATGAAAAAAATTCTAGACCTAAAAATATAGCACAGATGAATGCATCAGTCCTAATGCGGCCTTTGTACCAGAAAAAGGGATCTACTAATGTCAAGAGTAGGCACCAAACAGCTACCGCACAAGCATATATCTCTTTTTGGATCAAGAAGAGGTGGCAGTGGAAGAACTGCGAAGAACCGCGAAGAACTACGAAGAACATGCGGAAAACCTAGAAGCCCTAAATGCGGATCTGAGGAATAGGACGGGGAATACTTACAGCCACTAGTCCTCCACGGAACGTCACTGCCGTTTTCTGACCCGATTTTGGTTGATGCAGCGGCCAAGGTCGACGATGACGAGATGCTCTGCGATGGTGGCGGGGCTCGAGCAGCAGCGCGGGTTGCGAGAGGAAGAAGATGAAGAAGAGAGAAGAATGGGAGGACCGGGGCGTGCCTATTTATAAGGAGAGAATTGAACAGGCGGGCGCGAAAAACGAGGAAGACCCATATAATGATTATCCAACCAAACGGGCGCCTCGATTCTCAGAAAGCATTAAAGATGAAGATCCGTTGAGAAGATGACGCCATGATAGTTTTTTGTGTTTTCAAGAGATGACATCATGGCGGGTTACAAAATTTCTATAAAGAGAAGAAGACGGATTTTTTCTAAGCATTGAAGATTGACAAAGAACAAAGCTCAAAGTCAACCTGGGGCCTAATGTTGGGGATATAGCTATCAGTTATGACCCGCCCAGGAGGGGCCAAGTCAGTTGAACTACATCCCTGACTCTCTTCTTAGAAGCATCACACCTGAGCTGAGCAGCTTCTTGCTTTAGTGCCATGTTGTAGAATTCATCATACTTAGTCGGCTCAAGAAGCACGAGAGCTAATTGCAGATCTTCTCTGAGGGCACCTCTGAATTGATAAATCATGCTCTTTTCATCAGGGACGTCTTGTTTAGCGAAGCGAGCGAGTTTCTGAAACTGGGTATTGTATTGATACACGGACAAGCTGCCTTGCTTGAGATTGCGGGCCTCCTCACGCTTGCTCTCAGCAACACTTCATGGAATGTGATGAGCTTTGATGTCTCGACGGAAATCATCCCAGGTAGTCACACGACCTCCTCTGGAATCTCTGTATTGTTGATACCACTCAGCAGCTTGGTCTTTGAGTTGAAACGAAGCAAACTTGACAAAGTCCTCAGGCCTGACATTGCTACACTCAAAATGTTTGTAGACGTCCACGAGCCAGCCGTCGGCGTCTGTGGCCTCGACACAGTTGCTGAAGGACTTTGGCTGCTTTGCGAGGAACTGATGTAGGGTAGCAAACTAAGGCTGATTGTTTCCTTGGCCTTGATTTCCTTGGTTGCCTTGCCCTTGGTTGCGCTCTTGCAAGAGTCGCAAAAGCATCTGAGTGTTGGCGTTGGTGGCTGCCAAGACAGCTTGCCATGCCCCCGGAGGTGGAGGTGGTGGCGGAGGGTTCGACTGATCCCCACCATTGCGGTCCGGATTCTGACGTGTTGGAGGAGCCATCCTGAAGAGGTTGACATCCGTTAGAGACTTGAAAGACATATATTCAAGCTGAATCAAAGGAACGAAATTGCAACATATAGCCTTAACATTCAAACAAGAATGAACGAATGAATTCCAAAGTAAATCATCACACTTCCATAAGTTGAGAAGCCACTTAGACAACAGGTAGATGAATAAATCAACAAGGTACGGATATGAACAAATAATTGGTAAGGATTAACCAATCACAAACCAAATATCTGCGGAAAGAAATACTAGAGCTACTTCAATTCCCACCTATGAAACTCCCGAAATTTTCTAGTTATGCAATCAGGTGTTGGGGATACAGGGGAAGCATAATATCTCACCCAAAACTAGCAAATCCTACATCTAGCTGTATCCATCCTTCAACACATAACCAAGAAACCTTCGGAAATCATTTACCTCAACCTTCGAAAAGCATCCGTCATACGAGTTATGGAAATACTCCCGAACTCCCGCCCCAGTACTGCGTGGCGTCGAGGTTATCTCACCAAGAATTGCATAAAAGAGATTTTCGATGTCGGAGAACTCAGGTATTCCGGAACTGCAATGATAAAATTGTGACGACAACACCTCGGAGCTCAACTTCCCGGGACACTGCCACAACCCCTAAATGTCAGGAAGCACCAAGAACAATGTTCTCATCACAAAACCATCGGAACGACTCCAAGATACCCGATTGATCCTAAATTTTTTTGTGAAATTTGAGGAGAGAAGATTCAAAACTCTACGTCAGGAGGCCTCACCAGAGCGACGAAGGGACTGAGGAGCAAAAAGAATCCTACTCTCCGATATATATAATCCTCAGACTCAAAACATTTTCTTCTAGACTCAACAACGTCAGCGATTCGATCAAGAAGGGGGCTTCTAAGTCGGGGAAGGCTCTGATTACCAACTTGTAACACCCACAATGCGGGTATATCTCCATGTGTCGGGGCACGACTTAGAGGCATAGCCGCATGGTAGGCATGTTGCAAGAGGGGTAATCTTTACACATCACATGTACTGAATAAGAAAGGGATAAAGAGTCAGCTTACAATCGCCACTTCACACAATACATAAATATATCATACATCATCCAAGGTACAATCAAAGGTCCGACTACGGAACCAAAATAAAGAAAGACAACCCCAAATGCTAGATCCCCGATCGTCCTAACTAGGCTCCTCTACTGATCATCCGGAAAAGAAACATAGTAACGGCCCGAATCCTCGTCGAAGTCCCACTTGAGTTCGGTAGCGTCCCCTGAACTGGCATCATCGGCACCTACATCTGTTTGGAAGTATCTGTGACTCATGGGGACTCAGCAATCTCACACCCTCGCGATCAAGACTATTTAAGCTTAAAGGTAGGAAAGGGTGTAAGTGCATCTAGTGCCACCCTAGTTGGTTTTGGAGTATTGACGACAAACCTAGTTGAGGGACTAATGTGGTGTAAGTGCATCTAGTGCCACCCTAGTTGGTTTTGGAGTATTGACGACAAACCTAGTTGAGGGACTAATGTGTTTGTGAGAATTGCAGGATAACATAGGTAGAAGTCCCTCATTGATTCGGTTTTCCTACCAGAGATGACCCCTAAAAATGTATGAAGACATTGAAGTCAAAGGTGGTATGTGAAGACATTCACATTGAAGACTATGACAAGAGAAGACATCGCATGAGGACTATGGAGCTCGAAGACTTAAATCTTTCGTAGTTCTTTTTCTTCTTTGTTGAGTCATAGGAACCACCGTACTATTAAGTGGGGTCCAAGAGAACCAGTCAGAATGACTGAAGTGATGCTTAACCAAAATCCTATGTCTTCGAGTGAAGACTATGAGAGCGAATCTTTTCCAGAGTTGGACAAGTCAGCTTTGCTTGTAGCCCAAGTAAAGTTGCCGTGTGTGTTTGAAATCTGACCGTTGGAACACGTGTCAGTTCCAACCATAAACGGTTGTCTGCTCAGAGTTAAAGTACGGCTGTTGTCGTTTGAGAGAAATCCACCTCGAAGCCTTTGAGAGAGAATTCCTTGCGAGGATAAAGTCCTAACCACCCAGAGCCAAAGAGTGTTAGGAATCACTTAAGTCATCCTGTCTGTGTGATCTGAAGACTTATTACACTTGAGGACTATGAATCCTCCAGCCGCTTAGGCGTCGCGTTCTGAGCATCCAAGAGTCATTGTGGATCGCCGGTGAACAAAGTCTGTGAAGGTTTGGGAGTCTACCTTGAAGACTTACCAGAGTGATTGGGCGAGGTCTGTGTGACCTTAGCTCAAGGGGAATACGGTGAGGACTGGGTGTCCTGAGCTGCGTGTTCAGGACTGGGTGTCCGGGACTGTGTGTCCTCAGGTTTAAATACCTAGCCGCCCTAACCAGACGTACAGTTGTCACAGCAACTGGAACTGGTCCAACAAATCATTGTCTTCAACGAGTCACTGGTTTCATCCTTCCCTTCCCTTTACTTACTGTTGGTCCTTGTGAAGTCATTGCATGATTGCATTATCTTTGTCTTCACTGAGTGACTGCTTGTTCTGATTGGCTTCACAATATCTTCCTACCTGATCCTTACTGCCTAGCTGCTATTAGTCATTGTGCTTTCACTTCTTGAATACTTGACTAGGTTGCCTAGTGTAGTCTACCTTCCGCTGCCTGCTATTAGTCATTGTGCTTTCACTTCTTTGGTTACTTGACTAAGGTTGCCTAGTGTAGTCTACCTTCCGCTGCGTGGTAATAGGTTTACTTCTATCGTTTGTCTTCGAAACTTCCATGTTTTGAAGACTTTCTTAAAAATCGCCTATTCACCCCCCCTCTAGTCGATCACTAGCACTTTCAATTGGTATCAGAGCAAGGTAATCCCTTGTTCTGTGTGATTCAGTTTAACCACCTGGAGTTTTAGCTATGTCGACTGTAGGGATAATTAAAGTCTCCGCTACATGCCCCATCTTTGATGGAACTGAATATCCCTACTGGAAGAATAAGATGCGCATGCATCTTGAAGCCATTGATGTCGACCTATGGTATGTCGTCAAGAATGGCGTTCCCAAGGCTGGAGAAGGTGTCACTGCTGCTGATGTCAAGAAGTTCGTTCAACTGGACTCTACTGCCAAGAATATCATCTATGGTCATCTGACCAAAGGACAGTATGGCCGAGTGAGTGCGTTGGAGACTCCAAGCTAGTCTGGGACTGGCTCTCCAAGGTCAACGAAGGCGTGTCCACCCAGAGAGATCAGAGAATTAGTGTCCTTCGCAACCTCTTCAACCGCTTGAAGAGAAATGACAATGAGAATGTCCAGCTCATGTTTGATCGTCTCACTGACATCACAAATGAGCTTCAAGCCCTCGGCGCCACTGAGATCACAAAGCATGAAGTCGTCAAGACACTCCTGAGATCACTTGATAGTTCATTTGACACCCTAGCCCTGATGATTCAAGAACGCCCTGATTTCAAGACACTCGATCCGTCTGACATACTTGAGAGGCTCAACACGCACGAGTTTCAGCTTTCTGAGAAAAGAGACATCTACGGTCCCAGCTATGTGCGAACTCGTGCCTTGAAGGCAAAAGCTATCTCCTCATCCGAAGAAGAATCTGACAGCAGTTCTGATGATCCTGAAGACATTGGAAAGGAGCTTGCTATGCTTGTGAAGAAGTTCCAAAAATTCACCAAGAAGAAAGGGTTCAGAAAGTCTTCACGATCAAGCTCAAGGAATGATGAAGCTTCTGCTCATGACTACAAGAAGAGAACATGTCACAAGTGCAAGAAACCTGGCCACTACATCTCTGAGTGTCCACAGTGGGACAATGAGAACAACAAGAAGAAGAAGAGCAAGGAGTATGACTCTGACGACAAGAAGAAGAAGAAATACTCAAAGTCTTCATCACACAAGAAGAGCTCATCTGGCAAGGCACGTGCGTTTGTTGGCAAGGAAATGGATTCTGAGGAGGAGTCTGCTTCTGAGGAGGCGGAGGTGGAGTCTGAGGAGGAGTCCGATTCTAGCGTTGCGAGTCTGGCTACAGCATACGTTGCCAAGTCCAGCTTCAACACTGAAGACAATGACTTCATCACCGACACCGATGCAAATGACAAGGACTACTCCGCTCCTTCCTACTGCTTCATGGCACGTGGTGCCAAGGTAAACACACGCACTACTCACTATCAAACATCCAGTGATGATGAATCTGATTGTGATTCCAAACCTAGCTACAAAACACTTGCTAAAATTGCAACTGAACAACAGAAAGCTATGGAACACATTCAAAAACTGTTAGACAAAAGCGATGATCTGTTAGACGCTGAAATGACTCGATCTCAGTCCTTAATTGAAGACATAAAAAATCTTCATGTTAAGTATGAGGAACTTGAAAGTCGTCATGAAACGCTCTCAACAACTCATGAAAGGTTGTCCTACGATTATCTTCAAAGGAAGCAAGACCTTGAGAAATTGAGAGCGGCTCATGAAGATCTTCAAAAGGAAAATGAGTCACTTCGCGCCAAACAGATCAGTTCAGCTCAGGAAGGATTTGAACCACCATGTCTTAAATGCATTGAGCGTGATAACGCTACTTCTGTTGCTGAATGTTCTACTTCTACTACTGTTGCAATATCTTCACCTGCTGATATGGTAACTAACCCCTCTGCTGAGGATACCACTCTATTGCTGATGAGAATGCTAGGTTGAAGACACTGCTTGAAACAGGGATGTACAAAAGTCTCAGAGGGCATCAGACACTATGTGATGTCCTCAAAAGACAGATCCTGAACCAAAACCCTAGGAAAGAGGGTGTTGGGTTCGAAAGGAAAATGAATGCCAATGGCTCTTACTGGAAACCTGAGCAGTACCCCAAAACCACATGGGTTGCTGCAAAGGAACCTTCAGCGGATCCATCCACCCTATCTGGCTTCACTTGTGCTAATCCCATTGTTATTGATGAATCCTTTGATGCAAACTACAAACTGTTTAAGAATCATAATGGTGAAGTGTTTGCCAGGTATATTGGTACTAACTGCAGGAATGGACCGCCTATGAAGAAGATCTGGGTGCCGAAAAGGTGTTTGGAGAATCTTCCTGTGAATGTCATCATGACACCACAGGTGAAGAAGACAAACCCTAGACCACAGGCTTCATACGGTCCAAAGGCTTCATACAGACAGAGGACTCATCGGAGTCGCACTAACGCAAATGTTTTGCAGGGAAGCCATACTCAGGCCTATGAATATGAGCGCGGATCATCAAACCGCCATGTTCATAAGACCAAGAACTATTCTGCTTATTCTTATGAATACTATTGTCCACCTGCTAGACTTTTTGCTAGGGCTCCAAAGCCAAAGTTCTCAGATGCTGCACTTAGACTCATTGCTCCAAAGCCACCCTTGAAGATGTGGGTGGCTAAGAAAGCTTAACTCTCTTTTGCAGGGAAAGGTCTCCAGTAGAAAACCAAAATCGTCTGACGCTATTGCTGGGGACCTTAAACATCTTGTAGGGTGCAAGATCAAATGCACAAATGGTCTTATTATGTACTTTGTTCCTGAATCGCTTGCTACTCGCCCTATCAGTCCAAATCTCGATTTAAGCTTTCATAACCCACTGGTTCGTCAAATGTTTTTGCTTCACAACTCTCTTCGCGAAGCCTATCCCCCTAACTGCACTGTAGGGTACGACACCAGCTGCTTCAGAATGGATTATTGATAGTGGGTGTACCAATCACATGACTGGCAAGCGAAGCCTTCTTATGGACTCAACCTTACGTCCATCCGACAAAAGTCACATCACATTTGCTGACACTAGTAAAAGTAAGGTATTGGGTCTAGGTAGAGTTGCAATCTCAAAGGATCAACACATGGATAAAGTCATGCTTGTTGAATCCCTTGGTTTGAACTTAATGTCTGTCTCAATGCTTTGCGATTTAAACATGATTGTGATGTTTGGAAAATATCGTTGCCTTGTTCTAATGGAATCTGACAAGTCTCTAGTGTTTGAAGGGTATCGGAAAGATGATTTGTATGTGGTAGATTTCTCAGCAGGACCACAGCTAGCCGTATGTCTTCTAGCAAAAGCTTCAGAATGCTGGCTCTGGCATCGGAGGCTAGGGCATGCTGGCATGAGGAACCTGCACACCCTTGCAAAGAAGAAGCATGTCATAGGCATCGAGGGCGTCAAGTTCAAGAAAGATCACTTATGCGGTGCCTGTGAAGCAGGAAAGATGACGAGGGCCAAGCATCCCTCGAAGACAATCATGACAATGACTCGACCCTTCGAACTGCTCCACATGGATCTTTTTGGTCCCACTCATTACTCAACTCTTACTACTACTACTTGTCTCTATGGCTTTGTCATTGTTGATGATTATTCTAGATATACTTGGGTGCATATAATCCTCTACAAGACTAAAGTGCAGAATGTCTTCAGACGCTTCGCCAATCAATTAATGAACAACTATGGCGCCAAGATAAAACACATCAGAAGTGACAATGGCACTGAATTCAAGAACACTGGCCTGGATACATATCTTGATACTTTGGGCATCACACATGAATTCTCAGCTCCATACATGCCACAGCAGAATGGCGTCGTCGAACGCAAGAACAGAACACTTATTGAGATGGCCCGAACGATGCTTGATGAATACAAGACTCCAAGAAAATTTTGGCCTGAAGCCATTGATACTGCATGCCATACAATCAACCGTGTTTATCTTCACAAGCTTCTGAAAAAGACATCCTATGAGCTCCTTACTGGCAAGAAGCCAAATGTCAGTTACTTCAGAGTATTTGGCGCCAGGTGCTGGATCAAGGATCCACATCACACGTCAAAATTTGCACCAAAAGCACATGAGGGTTTTATGCTTGGATATGGAAAGGATTCGCACTCCTACAGAATCTTCAATCTCTTTCATTATAAAGTGGTTGAAACAGTGGATGTGCGGTTCGATGAGACTAACGGCTCACAAAGAGAGCACCTGCCAAATGTGCTAGATGAAGTTCCATCCAGTGAATCAATCAAACTCATGGGAACTGGAGAAATCATATTCTGAAGCTCAACCTGAAGAGGAACTTATCATCTCCGCACCTGATCAACCTGAAGACAATGCTCAGCCTAAAGACAATCCCTCTAACAATGACAATGTTCAGCAAGAGCAAAATCTTCGTCCAGTACATCCTCGTGTTGCCAATGAAGTGCAGATTGAGAGAATAATTGATAGCATCAATGCACTAGGTCCACTCACTCGTTCAAGGGCAACACAGCTAGCAAATTTCTGTGGGCACTTCGCATTCATCTCAATAACAGAACCCAAGAAAGTTGAAGAAGCCTTCATGGAACCTAAATGGATTCAAGCTATGCAAGAAGAGCTTCAACAGTTTGAGCTGAATAATGTATGGGAACTGGTTAAGTGTCCTGATCCTCGGAAGCACAATATAATAGGCACCAAATGGATATATCGCAACAAGCAAGATGAGCATGGTCAAGTTGTCAGAAACAAAGCTCGTCTCGTTGCTCAAGGATACACTCAAGTTGAAGGGATTGACTTCGATGAAACATTTGCTCCTGTGGCTAGACTTGAAGCTATCCGCATACTGCTGGCCTATGCAAATATTCTTCTGTATCAAATGGATGTGAAGAGTGCCTTTCTCAATGGCAAGATTGAAGAAGAGGTGTATGTTGCACAACCGTCTGGTTTTGAAGATCCAAAACATCCTGACATGGTGTACAAGAACAACAAGGCACTGTATGGCCTCAAACAAGCCCCTCGGGCTTGGTATGACACACTCAAATACTTCCTGAAGAGCAAAGGCTTCACACCTGGTTCCCTTGACCCCACTCTCTTCACGAATACATATGATGGTGAACTGTTTGTGTGCCAAATATATGTGGATGACATTATCTTCGGCTGCACCAATCAGAAATACAGTGAAGAGTTTGGATATATGATGCAAGAGCAATATCAGATGTCCATGATGGGTGAGCCTAAGTTCTTCCTTGGTCTTCAAATACGTCAGCAACGCAACGGCATCTTTATATCTCAAGAGAAGTATCTCAAAGATTGCCTGAAGAAGTTTGGTATGCAAGACTGCAAAGGCTTCACGACGCCAATGCCAGCCAAACATCATCTGGGTCCCGACGACAATGGTAAAGAGTTTGATCAAAAGGTATACCGCCCCATGATTGGTTCTTTACTTTATCTATGTGCATCTAGGCCAGATATTATGCTTAGTGTTTGCATGTGTGCTCGATTCCAAGCGGCACCAAAGGAATCGCATCACTTAGCCGTGAAGCGAATTCTTCGATATTTGGCTTACACCCCAACTCTAGGATTATGGTATCCAAAGGGCTCAGAGTTTGATCTGGTTGGATTCTCGGATGCTGATTATGCTGGTGACAAGGTGGATCGCAAGTCTACATCAGGCACATGTAATTTTCTGGGACGATCACTTGTATGTTGGTCTTCAGAGAAGCAGAACTGTGTATCTCTCTCCACTGCTGAATCTGAATACATTGCTGCTGGATCTTGCTGCGCTTAGCTTCTGTGGATGAAGCAAACACTCAAAGACTATGGCATTCATCTGAAGCAAGTGCCACTCTACTGCGACAACGAAAGCGCCATCAAGATTGCCAACAACCCAATTCAGCACTCGAAGACAAAGCACATTGAAATTCGTCATCACTTTCTCAGAGATCATGTTGTGAAGGAAGATATTGATATCATACACGTCAACACTGAAGAACAATTGGCAGATATCTTCACCAAGCCCTTGCATGAGAAGAGATTTTGCAAGTTACGGTGTGAGCTAAATATCTTGGAATCCTCAAATGTCCTGTGATCAGGCACACATCCTAACACTTATGCATATTGATGACTTAGATGTGCAACACACGAAGTGAAGTATATTGTCAGGACCCCGATTCCAAGTCACATCGATCTAGCCGGTAACACCTCATATCACTTTGCGGCCTCACGCACGGTATCCCACGGGTGTCGCCTTACCATGGCCCGGGACCGTTTGCGTCTTTTGGCTCACGTATATGATAGTGTCGCTAGCATCCATATGACAGAGAACCCGGGCCGACATGGCTAGTCGTGAACCCAAAGTGGCACAGACCTATGGAGACAGGCATACATGAATCACATCGAACATGTCGGTCATCAACGAGTGATTCCGGGCTGTAGCACCGGGCTAACAGGACTCCGGGAACCCCGGGCTGTAGCAGGCTAGGCAGGACTCCGGAAATCACCGTGTGACATTTCCCCGAAGGGACAGACATAGGGACGAAGTGAAACACATGCCGGCCAGTCAAATGTCCTGAACAGTAGTGCTGGGCTAGCAGGACTCCGGTGAACCGGGCTGTAGCGGACTACTATGGCTCGAGGAGCACTAGACTACATTTCCCCATATGAAAGGCTGCCAAGGATAAACAACTAGATTGTCGGATCCCACTCATACCAAGCATTTCAAACATACACACAATATGCCCGATATGAGTACATAGAACATGGCATCACAACAAAACTCTACAACTCAAGTACTTTATTTAAAGGCTCCAGAGAGCCATACATAACATGTTCATACAGATAGGGGTCACACAACCCGACACTCAAGTCATACAAACATACAAGCACATGCGGAAGCAACTAGTCTGAGTACAGACTCTAGAAAGAAAGAAGGCTTCTCGAAGCCTGTCTAACAACATAGGCCCTCCATGGCCAGGATCACCACCTGGGTGGTTAGTCACTCGTCGATGTCAAGGTCTACATAAAACCCATCGGAGGGGGCAGTGTTGTCGTCTGAAAACAATAAATAAGCAAACATGAGTACAAAGGTACTCAGCAAGTCTTACATCAGAACCTACTATACATGCTTATTCTCAAGAAGGCGGTGGGGTTGATGCAGCAAGGCAGCTTTGACTCTTGGCTAAGCTATCCTACGGAACTTCACCGGTAAAATAGTTTTTCGCACACGAGTCCACTACTCACCAACACAATACTCCACCGTGGATCCTCCCTCGTCATCCTACGAGAGGGCCATCCTCGGTACTCACACTTATCTTGAGTCTTTTAGTAGTATCCATTAACTTGTCTATGAACTGTATAGGCAACCAAGTAGTCCCTTACCGCGGACGCGGCTATTCGAATAGTTTTATACCCTGCAGGGGTGTACTTCGTCACACATGTTTCCACCACTTAGCGTCTGCACACGACATGTGCTCGGCAGACTTCAAGCGAAAACCGACATGGGTGTAGACCACGACCTGACTAACCTCACAAGTCTCTAGTCCAGGTTTATCGCCTATTCAGGTTCCATCCGCAAGGAAATCCGGCTGGGGTGTCCTCAACGGCCCCAAACGATGTGAACAGGGTTCCCGAGACACCAAACGGGTGACTCGGTACACCGTGCCACGATGTATCTACCGCAACATAGCCCACCCCTAGGGTCAGCGCTACGCACGGCCGCCAACACATGTCCTACAAACACCAGAAACTAGTTGCAACTCCTAGACAGAGGCGAGAGGGGTCAGTAAGTCGAGCGGGGTCATATTTCAGGGCCCAATGTGTGGTAGTAGCTGAATCTTAAATCACGCATACAGATCTCAGTTCTTAGGGATGGCCTCAATGAAACAACCCACCATGTACTCCTACATGGCCTCTCATCGATACCTTTACCAAAACATGTTCAACACATCCCTCACATTACCGGCATAAGCATTTCACTCTAGCCCATCTCCCAGATGAATCAGACCTGACACAACTCTAAGCATAGCAGGCATAGCAAGGTAAGAATCACATACATGGCTCAATCAACTCCTACACATGCTAGTGGGTTTCATCTAGTTACTGTGGCAATGACAGGTCATGCAGAGGATAAGGGTTCAACTACCGTAGCACACAGCAGTTTGAATCGCGTTGTCTTAATGCAGTAAACAAGAGCAGAAGCGAGAACATGGGTTTGTATCGGAATGATCAATGGTTGCTTGCCTGATGGAGTGGTAGCGGGATACTGCCCTTCAGTTGGATACCCGTGAATATCCTCGGAGGCAGAACCTACCACGGAGAACACATCGGAACACAATCAACACATGACAATATGCAACAATATGATGCATGCTATGACATGGCAATATGATTGTGTCTTGGCCTAATGCAAGCTAAAATAGAAAGGGATGAACTCATTTGAATCAAAGATTCAAATATTAGCTCATTAAACATGGCATTTATAGTGCATTTCCTTATTCTGCCTAAACAGCAAGGTAACTTGTTTTGTCATGCATGAAACCATTACAGATGGATAGATTGAATTTTTCTGATAATTTTTCATATATAATTTATCTCATTTGGAGCTATGGTTGAATTTCTATGAATTTTTGAAGTTTGAACTATTTTCTGGAATTTCCTGAATAAGAATAAATCCAGAAAATCAATTACTGCGTCAGCATTGCGTCAGGGTGACGTCAGCAGGTCAAAGGCGCCAGCCCAGGTCAAACCTGACTGGTGGGCCCCTTCTGTCAGCCTCTCAGCTAATTAGCAAAATTAGATTAACACTAATTAGTTGTCAGTGGGGCCTGGGCCCACATGTCAGTGACTGATTTAATTAAAATTAATTAAGACTAATCCTAATTTAGTTAGCCGACCGGCCCCACCTGTCATAGACTCAGGGGGGTCTTCCTAGGCCCACCCAGGGGGCAAACTGGGTCAACTCGCCGGCGGCTCGACGCCGGCGAGGCCTGAGACGGCGGAGGGCTTCGGATTTGGTCCTCCGGTGACCAAATCAACGGCGGAGACGTGCTACGCGTAGCTAGGGCTCGTGCGCATCTAGTGGGGCAAGTGGGAGGAGCCGGGGTGGAGCGAGCTCGCCGGAATCGAGCTCGTGGCGGCGGCCGGAGTTCGGGGGAGGTCGGTTTCGACGCTACGGTGCACGAGAGGGAGAACTGGGGGTGGCTACGGGTTCCTGGTGCTGCACTGAGCACGGTGAGGCGCTCCGTTGTGGGCTTGCACGGCTGTGGCCACGGCTACGCCATAGCCGGCGGCGAGAAGCTCTCGGCCGCGGTGGAGAATGGAGCTAGGGAACGAGCGCGAGCATGAGAGAAGAGGGGAAAGGAAGAGGAGCTCACAGCGGAGTCGGAGAGGGGGTCAGCGGGCTCGGGGAGGTCCTGGCGGCGGCGAATTCGACCGGAGATGGCTCGGGTGCCCGAGGTTGAAGACGAGGGCGAAGGCGGCGATGCAGGGCCTCCGGCGATGCGTGGCTCGATGGGGAGGACGAGGGAGTCGAGGCGGAGCTAATGGGCTCATCGGAGGGGCGAGGGAGTGGCTATGGTGGCAACTACGGCGATCGGCGGCGAGGTACGCGCTCGGCCATCGCGGGAGAGAGAGAGGGAGACGAGGGGGAGAGTGAGCGAGTGCGAGAGGGAGACGTGGGGGGTCGCGTGGCACTTTAGGGCGTCTCCCGGGCGTCGGCGGAAGCAGGAGGTGGCCGGCGTGTGGCCGCGGGCGCCGGCCACGCGCTCCGCGTCCTTCTGGCGCGAGGAGGACGATGACTGGCAGCGCCAGCAGGCTGGGCCGAGCCAGGTGGCTGGGCCAGCACAGGTAAGGCCCAGGTGGGCTTTCTTCTCTCTCTTTTTTTGATTTTTGTTTCTGTTTTCTATTTAACTGCAACTGTTTAGCTTTAAATAAAATACTAAAACGTTTCCTAAAATCCTGAAAATAAATGTGGCCTCTGTTTAGATTATTTCCAACAGGAAACATTTATTCCCAGAATTATTTGAGCATTTAGATTATTTTATAGCATTTAAATGCCCAAACTCAAATACTTATGATTTAATTCAATGACCTTCTGTTGACCTAGAAAATTGTGCACCAATTTTGCCAGAGGTTCTAACCTAAGACAAAGAGGGTGAACTTTTTAGAAGGGCATTTCAGGTTCATTGAAAATATTTTTAGTAAACCCTAGTTGTTTCCAGGGGGGGTGTTGGGGGTTTCTGCCTTCCCCATTTCAAATTTAAATGAAATTTAAACATGATGCACACTCTAATGCTTGAACTAACTAGGGTGTGACAACTCACCCCCACTCAAAAGAATCTCGTCCCGAGATTTAGGATCCTCTGGAAGAAGGTGGGGTACTCGAGTCGAAGACGATCCTCCCTTTCCCAAGTGGCTTCTTTCTCGGAATGGTGTGACCATTGAACCTTGAGGAATTTGATATTCTGACGTCGAGTGGTACGCTCGGCCTGATCAAGGATACGAACGGGATATTCCCGATAGGAGAGATTATCTTGTAGATCAAGCATTTCGTGGTCCACTCCACGGATAGGATCCATGAAGCAACGCCTGAGTTGTGAAACGTGGAAGACATCGTGAACTCTGGAAAGATGCGGGGGTAGTTCCAATTGGTAGGCAACTTCTCCTCGTTTGGCAAGAATGCGAAAAGGTCCAATGTAATGAGGGGCCAATTTGCCTTTGATACCGAAACGATGGGTTCCCTTTAACGGAGTAACCCGAAGGTAAGCCTTCTCGTCGACTTCATAAGTCATAGGCTTATGTTTACGATCATATTGACTCTTTTGACGAGATTGGGCTGTTTTCAATTTCTCACGAACAACGCGAACCTGTTCTTCTGCTTCCTGAATCATATCCGGGCCAAAGAGTTGTCTTTCCCCGGTTTCTGACCAGTTAAGAGGCGTTCGACATTTTCGTCCATAGAGAACTTCGAAAGGAACCTTGCCTAGGCTAGCTTGATAGCTATTGTTATAAGCAAACTCCGCGAATGGAAGGCATTTCTCCCAGCTCATTCCGAACGAGATGACAGAAGCTCGGAGCATATCTTCCAGAATTTGATTGACTCGTTCCACTTGACCACTTGATTGAGGATGGAAGGCGGTGCTAAAGGAGAGACGAGTTCCAATAGCATTTTGGAAACTTTCCCAAAATCGAGAGGTGAAGAGACTCCCACGGTCTGAGTTAATTTCCAATGGAACACCATGAAGAGACACTATTCGGGAGATGTATAGATCAGCTAGCTGGCTAGCAGTGATATTCTCACGAATAGGTAGGAAATGGGCTACTTTGGAAAGACGGTCGATCACGACGAAGATGGCATTATTCCCTCTCTTGGTCTTGGGAAACCCAGTGATGAAATACATACTGATTTTATCCCATTCCATTCGGGAATAGCCAAAGGTTGAAGGGTGCCAGCAGGCCGTTGATGCTCTGCTTTAACACGATGGCAAACGTCGCAATTAGCAATGTATTGAGCGATTTCTCTCTTCATCCTAGTCCACCAAAACCCCTGGCGTAGGTCTTGATACATTTTAGTACTACCGGGATGAATGGTGAGAGGGGATTCATGAGCTTCCTTAAGGGTCAACTGGCGTAGATGTTGTTTCTTGGGAACCACCAAACGGTTCTCAAAGAAGACAGCACCTCGCTCATCCATGGAGAAACATTTAGCAACTCCGCTAGCAATGTTTTCCTTAATCCGAGATATGCCCTTGTCGCGCTTCTGGGCAGCTATGATTTGATCCATAAGGGTAGGTTTCGCCACCAGGGTGGATAGGAATCCTCGAGGAACAATGTGAAGATTAAGCTTACGGAATTCCTCATGGAGAAGTGGTTGACTTTGTTGTAACATCAGGTTGTTACAATAGGACTTACGGCTTAGCGCATCAGCCATGACATTGGCTTTGCCTGGGGTGTAAGTTATTCCTAAGTCGTAATCCGAGATCAACTCGACCCAACGTCTTTGCCTGAGATTCAAATCTGGTTGGGTGAAGATATATTTCAAACTTTGGTGATCGGTGAAGATCTCGCAACGATTACCGAGAAGGTAATGTCGCCAGGTTTTAAGTGCATGGACTACAGCTGCAAGCTCTAGATCATGTGTGGGATAATTTTCCTCATGTGGGTGTAATTATCGTGAAGCATAGGCAATTACCTGACGATCTTGCATGAGTATGCAACCTAGTCCTTGTCGCGAGGCGTCGCAATAGATAATAAAGTCCTTGGAGAAATCTGGTGGTACCAGTACGGGAGCAGATGTCAGGCGTCTTTTCAGTTCCTGAAAACTGAACTCGCACTGTGGAGTCCACTCGAACTTTTTATCCTTCTTGAGGAGTTCAGTTAGAGGTTTAGCAACCTTGGAGAAATTCTCGACGAAGCGGCGGCAATAGCTCGCTAAGCCAAGGAAGCTCCGAACTTGCTTAACCGTCTCAGGTGGAGTCCAATCAAGGACGGCTTGAACTCGCTCGGGATTGACAGCAATACCCTTGCCAGAGATTACATGGCCTAGATAGGTCACTTCTGGCAACCAAAATTCACACTTGGAGAATTTGGCATAAAGGCGATGCTCTCGGAGTTTCATCAATACCAGCCTTAGACGTACGACATGTTCCTCTTCATTCTTGGAGTAGATGAGTATGTCATCGAGGTATACTACGACGAATTTATCCAAGTACTCCATGAAAACCGAGTTCATTAACCGGGAAAAGGTGGCTGGGGCATTGGTTAAACCGAAGGACATCACGGTGTACTCGTATTGGCCATAACGAGTAACAAAGGCCATTTTGGGAATGTCCCCGTTTCTGATTTTGATTTGATGGCAGCCCAACCTCAAATCCATCTTGGAGAAGACTGAGGATCCAGCGAGCTGATCATACAGATCGTTGATCCTGGGAAGCGGATATTTGTTCTTGATGGTGACCAAATTGATAGGTCGGTAATCCACAACCATTCGATCCGTTCCATCCTTCTTCTTGACGAAGAGGACAGGGCAAGCCCAAGGAGAGGAACTAGGACGGATGAAACCCTTTTTCAAGGACTCATCGAGTTGGTTCTTAAGTTCGGCTAGTTCTAAGGGTGCCATCTTGTAGGGTCTTCTAGAAATTGGAACGGTTCCTGGGACAAGGTCTATCACGAACTCAACATCCCTGTCAGGTGGAACACCTGGCAGTTCTTCTAGAAAGACATCCGGAAAGTCTCGGACTACCGGAACATCCTCAAGGTCTGGGAGAGGGTTGGCATTTAGAGAGTAAAGCTGGCGCTTGGCCACTCGAGTTAAGACATTGACTGTCTTGCCCGATGGGTGAGTAAGTTGAACGGTTCTAGTGGCACAATCGATCTTAGCATAATGAGCTGACATCCAGTCCATACCCAAGATGATATTTATGTCGGAGGACTTGAGAGCTATTAAGGATGCAAGGAAGACAAGTCTGTCGACAAGAATTTCGTTCCCATGGCTTACTCTAGAAGTTTGCCATTTGGAACCCGGGGTTTGAATTACCATGGAAGTGGGCATGTCACAGAATGTCGTGTTATGCAATCGGGCATAGCTTTCGGATATGAATGAATGAGATGCTCCAGCATCGAAAAGAACAGATGCCGGATGGCAATTAACAAGGAGCGTACCAAGGACGACGTTGGGATCCTCATGAGCCTCCTCGGCTGAAACATAGTTGACATGGCCACGTGCAGTGGTGGCCGGCTTGGCGTAGAATGTTTTTCCCGCGGGCTTACCACGGCCAACGGATTTTCCAGTTTGATTGGGGTTGTTGTTCTGGGGACACTCTCGGCTATAGTGACCCGGCTCTCCGCACTTAAAGCATGTCACCACATTGGGGCGTGGAGCAGCATTAGCAGCGGGGCCACCATAGGGCTTGGGCGGTGCAAACTGCTGGTTGGGACGAGGCGCCTCAAAGGATGGCCTCGGGATGAACCTGGGTGGCAGTGCATGCTTGGGATCCACACCCGGCGCTTCTGAGTTCCAGAGCCGGATGAAGAGCCAAAATCACGGGGGTGCTTGCGTGAAGCATCATAATCAGTCTGGCCCGTCTCAGCACTGATGGCTTTATTGACCAACTTCTGAAAGGATGTGCACTCGTGCAGACGGAGATCGCGGCGAAGCTCAGGGCTAAGTCCCTTACGGAACCTTGCCTGCTTCTTAGCGTTAGTAGATACCTCTTCGGGAGCATAGCGTGCCAGATTCCCAAATTCATGACTATAAGCATCCACAGTCAGTCTTCCTTGGGTGAAGTTGCAGAACTCCTCCCTCTTGCGATCCATGAGACCTTCCGGAATGTGATGCTCACGGAAAGCCTCACTGAATTCAGCCCAAGAAGTGATTTGGCCGACCGGGCGCATAGCTTCGAAGTTTTCCCACCAAAGGCTAGTAGGGCCTTCGAGATGATAGGCAGCATAGGTAACCTTGTCGGCTTCGGGTACGTTGGCAGAACGTAGCTTGTGGGTGATGCTGCGAAGCCAGTCATCCACGTTGAGGGGCTCGACGGAGTGATTAAACTTTGGCGGGTATAGCTTGATAAAGTCATTGATTGACACCAAGTCATTTCGCGGGTGGCGTGCAGTGTTTTGCTCAATCCGCTCTAGCAGGCGGTTAGTCTCACGCTTGTTTCTTTCCGCCTCCAACATTACTTCGGCCAGAGAAGGCGGGTGAGGCAGATTTTCACCCCTAGCTGCACTGGCTTCCCCCTGCTCCGAGGCAGCAGGGTTGCTGCGGGTGTTGACCATCCTAGGAGAAAACAAGACAATGGTTTAGATAAGGATGGCTCAAACTTAGCAAGGAAGTGCAGTATGTAATGGATAACACGGAATGCAGAGATGTTCATCCATATGTCATGGTAATATAAAACTGCCATATATATACCAACGACCATACACATCATACATAGTTTAGTACAAGACCAAGCTACAGTACAACTATGATGAAAGACATTACATCTCATCGGAGGCATTCCAAGCTCCTATACATTATTTGTCTACACCTCCGGAATTGATTACACACAAAGTCATATTCCACAAGTCACGCAGGACAGTGGAGATACAACTACTACAATACTAGTGGTACTACTACTAACTCAGACAGCTCCGTAGTAGTTCTCATAGAAGTCACCCCCATAGCCTGGAAGTTCAACGTGACCATCCGGAAACAAACGGTCCTGCGGAGCCTGTGGACCATAGGGGCTAGGATGAGGTCTTGGACCAACAAACGGTGGCCTGCGGGGACCACGGGGTGGGGTGATGCCTCCCACATCACGCCAATCCACCATGTCTGGCAGAGCTGATCTCACAGGATACAGATCCCTTGTATCCATACATCCAGCTTGCACCGCAGGGGCAAACCGAGTCAATGTGGTCCAATGATCAGCACGGGTATTGAAAAGCTCCAACCTCAAGGCCCGATTCTCTCGGTCCTTATCTTCGAGCAACTCGGCAGTGGTACGAGTTAATGAATCCTCCTGAGTGGAGTCAGCATAGATAGCCTGAAGATACCCTTGCGCTCCCGGAAGTGAAACTGGCATGTAACGGAAGTCGGTGTTCCGAAGCAGGCCAGTCCGGACTCGCAAGATGGTCATCATGGAATAGGCAGCATCCTGCATAGCCATCTCAACAGTAACCCCGAGTCCATAGGAACAGTGAAGGGGCTCGGTAGATCCAGGATAAGAAGGAAATATCCTGATGGTGCAGAGATATTGGCTTTGATTAAAGTCGCGGAACTGCTCTTCGACGGTGTATTCGGGATACCAACGGTAGCCCGTCTCGATCATGACTCGGACTAACATAGCAGTATGACCGGGCACGTCGAGGCACCGGGTCAGGCGAACCACTTGATTTTGAACATGGTTGGCCATCTGAAAGCACAACCACAATGTAAAGGCTTCAGAATTTCTAGGGAAAATTGGACAGCATAACAGCTGTAAATGCTCAGAAAAAGATTTGAGTCATCCACAACAGTTCGCAATACCACTCAACAACATCATATCAAGATTCTGATCCAATTAGCAACATACTAAAGTAGTAGAACTGAACTGGGGCTTGTAACAACAATCCTATAAGCTACTACGGATTAGTAACACGTGAACCTGATAGAAGAAGAGAGCCTAGTCCTTAACCCACGTTGAATGAGAAGAGAATGACTCAGATCGGAGGCATAGGTAAAGGAGTAAAAGAACCTTACGTTCCCTCCCACAATCAATTCCCCTACATATAACTAAAGCATCTCTAGACTCGACATCGACCAGTTTGGCTCAACGAACCTACAGGCAGTCCGGCTCTGATGCCAACGCTGTCAGGACCCCGATTCCAAGTCACATCGATCTAGCCGGTAACACCTCATATCACTTTGCGGCCTCACGCACGGTATCCCACGGGTGTCGCCTTACCATGGCCCGGGACCGTTTGCGTCTTTTGGCTCACGTATATGATAGTGTCGCTAGCATCCATATGACAGAGAACCCGGGCCGACATGGCTTGTCGTGAACCCAAAGCGGCACAGACCTATGGAGACAGGCATACATGAATCACATCAAACATGTCGGTCATCAACGAGTGATTCCGGGCTGTAGCACCGGGCTAACAGGACTCCGGGAACCCCGGGCTGTAGCAGGCTAGGCAGGACTCCGGAAATCACCGTGTGACATTTCCCCGAAGGGACAGACATAGGGACGAAGTGAAACACATGCCGGCCAGTCAAATGTCCTGAACAGTAGTGCTGGGCTAGCAGGACTCCGGTGAACCGGGCTGTAGCGGACTACTATGGCTCGAGGAGCACTAGACTACATTTCCCCATATGAAAGGCTGCCAAGGATAAACAACTAGATTGTCGGATCCCACTCATACCAAGCATTTCAAACATACACACAATATGCCCGATATGAGTACATAGAACATGGCATCACAACAAAACTCTACAACTCAAGTACTTTATTTAAAGGCTCCAGAGAGCGATACATAACATGTTCATACAGATAGGGGTCACACAACCCGACACTCAAGTCATACAAACATACAAGCACATGCAGAAGCAACTAGTCTGAGTACAGACTCTAGAAAGAAAGAAGGCTTCTCGAAGCCTGTCTAACAACATAGGCCCTCCATGGCCAGGATCACCACCTGGGTGGTTAGTCACTCGTCGATGTCAAGGTCTACATAAAACCCATCGGAGGGGGCAGTGTTGTCGTCTGAAAACAATAAATAAGCAAACATGAGTACAAAGGTACTCAGCAAGTCTTACATCAGAACCTACTATACATGCTTATTCTCAAGAAGGCGGTGGGGTTGATGCAGCAAGGCAGCTTTGACTCTTGGCTAAGCTATCCTACGGAACTTCACCGGTAAAATAGTTTTTCGCACACGAGTCCACTACTCACCAACACAATACTCCACCGTGGATCCTCCCTCGTCATCCTACGAGAGGGCCATCCTCGGTACTCACACTTATCTTGAGTCTTTTAGTAGTATCCATTAACTTGTCTATGAACTGTATAGGCAACCAAGTAGTCCCTTACCGCGGACGCGGCTATTCGAATAGTTTTATACCCTGCAGGGGTGTACTTCGTCACACATGTTTCCACCACTTAGCGTCTGCACACGACATGTGCTCGGCAGACTTCAAGCGAAAACCGACATGGGTGTAGACCACGACCTGACTAACCTCACAAGTCTCTAGTCCAGGTTTATCGCCTATTCAGGTTCCATCCGCAAGGAAATCCGGCTGGGGTGTCCTCAACGGCCCCAAACGATGTGAACAGGGTTCCCGAGACACCAAACGGGTGACTCGGTACACCGTGCCACGATGTATCTACCGCAACATAGCCCACCCCTAGGGTCAGCGCTACGCACGGCCGCCAACACATGTCCTACAAACACCAGAAACTAGTTGCAACTCCTAGACAGAGGCGAGAGGGGTCAGTAAGTCGAGCGGGGTCATATTTCAGGGCCCAATGTGTGGTAGTAGCTGAATCTTAAATCACGCATACAGATCTCAGTTCTTAGGGATGGCCTCAATGAAACAACCCACCATGTACTCCTACATGGCCTCTCATCGATACCTTTACCAAAACATGTTCAACACATCCCTCACATTACCGGCATAAGCATTTCACTCTAGCCCATCTCCCAGATGAATCAGACCTGACACAACTCTAAGCATAGCAGGCATAGCAAGGTAAGAATCACATACATGGCTCAATCAACTCCTACACATGCTAGTGGGTTTCATCTAGTTACTGTGGCAATGACAGGTCATGCAGAGGATAAGGGTTCAACTACCGTAGCACACAGCAGTTTGAATCGCGTTGTCTTAATGCAGTAAACAAGAGCAGAAGCGAGAACATGGGTTTGTATCGGAATGATCAATGGTTGCTTGCCTGATGGAGTGGTAGCGGGATACTGCCCTTCAGTTGGATACCCGTGAATATCCTCGGAGGCAGAACCTACCACGGAGAACACATCGGAACACAATCAACACATGACAATATGCAACAATATGATGCATGCTATGACATGGCAATATGATTGTGTCTTGGCCTAATGCAAGCTAAAATAGAAAGGGATGAACTCATTTGAATCAAAGATTCAAATATTAGCTCATTAAACATGGCATTTATAGTGCATTTCCTTATTCTGCCTAAACAGCAAGGTAACTTGTTTTGTCATGCATGAAACCATTACAGATGGATAGATTGAATTTTTCTGATAATTTTTCATATATAATTTATCTCATTTGGAGCTATGGTTGAATTTCTATGAATTTTTGAAGTTTGAACTATTTTCTGGAATTTCCTGAATAAGAATAAATCCAGAAAATCAATTACTGCGTCAGCATTGCGTCAGGGTGACGTCAGCAGGTCAAAGGCGCCAGCCCAGGTCAAACCTGACTGGTGGGCCCCTTCTGTCAGCCTCTCAGCTAATTAGCAAAATTAGATTAACACTAATTAGTTGTCAGTGGGGCCTGGGCCCACATGTCAGTGACTGATTTAATTAAAATTAATTAAGACTAATCCTAATTTAGTTAGCCGACCGGCCCCACCTGTCATAGACTCAGGGGGGTCTTCCTAGGCCCACCCAGGGGGCAAACTGGGTCAACTCGCCGGCGGCTCGACGCCGGCGAGGCCTGAGACGGCGGAGGGCTTCGGATTTGGTCCTCCGGTGACCAAATCAACGGCGGAGACGTGCTACGCGTAGCTAGGGCTCGTGCGCATCTAGTGGGGCAAGTGGGAGGAGCCGGGGTGGAGCGAGCTCGCCGGAAATCGAGCTCGTGGCGGCGGCCGGAGTTCGGGCAAGGTCGGTTTCGATGCTACGGTGCACGAGAGTTAGAACTGGGGGTGGCTACGGGTTCCTGGTGCTGCCACTGAGCACGGTGAGGCGGCTCCGTTGTGGGCTTTTGCACGGCTGTGGCCACGGCTGCGCATGGCGGCGGCGAGAAGCTCTCGCCGCGGTGGAAGAATGGAGCTAGGGCCGAGCGCGAGCACGAGAGAAGAGGGGAAAGGAAGAGGAGCTCACAGCGGAGTCGGAGAGGGGGTCAGCGGGCTCGGGGAGGTCCTGGCAGCGGCAAATTCGACCGGAGATGGCTCGGGTGCCCGAGGTTGAAGACGAGGGTGAAGGCGGCGATGTAGGGCCTCCGGCGATGCGTGGCTCGGTGGGGAGGACGAGGGAGTCGAGGCGGAGCTAATGGGCTCGTCGGAGGGGCGAGGGGGTGTCTGTGGTGGCAACTACGGCGATCGGCGGCGAGGTACGCGCTCGGCCGTCGCGGGAGAGAGAGAGGGAGACGTGGGGGGTCGCGTGGCACTTCAGGGCGTCTCCCGGGCGTCGGCGGAAGCAGGAGGTGGCCGGCGTGTGGCCGCGGGCGCCGGCCACGCGCTCCGCGTCCTTCTGGCGCGAGGAGGACGACGACTGGCAGCGCCAGCAGGCTGGGCCGAGCCAGGTGGCTGGGCCAGCACAGGTAAGGCCCAGGTGGGCTTCTTTCTCCTCTCTTTTTTTGATTTTTGTTTCTGTTTTCTATTTAACTGCAACTGTTTAGCTTTAAATAAAATACTAAAATGTTTCCAAAAATCCTGAAAATAAATGTGGCCTCTGTTTAGATTATTTCCAACAGGAAACATTTATTACCAGAATTATTTGAGCATTTAGATTATTTTATAGCATTTAAATGCCCAAACTCAAATACTTATGATTTAATTCAATGACCTTCTGTTGACATAGAAAATTGTGCACCAATTTTGCCAGAGGTTCTAACCTAAGATAAAGAGGGTGAACTTTTTAGAAGGGCATTTCAGGTTCATTGAAAATATTTTTAGTAAACCCTAGTTGTTTCCAGGGGGGTGTTGGGGTTTTCTGCCTTCCCCATTTCAAATTTAAAAGAAATTTAAACATGATGCACACTCTAATGCTTGAACTAACTAGGGTGTGACATATATCTTCAATCAATGAAGACATACACTCTAAGTGTGAATACATTAATGTGGAATTTGACTTCGGAGCGCCACGATAATTGTGCGCCGTGTCTGGGTCTAATACTTCCTATACGGTGGGTAACGCCACCACCAAATTCTTCTGTTTGAAGTGTTTTACCCATGGCATTACATTTGCTATGTCTTCACATTTGTTTTGGCTTCAATCTCAACATGTCCTCATGATTATCTTCACTATGCTGATTATATATATATATACTAGTGTTCTGTCCTCTACAGCATTCACTTATAGCTATGTCTTCTTGTTGAATCTTTTGAACTAAGTGAATGTGATCAGACCCTAACCTCTCTATGATTTCTATCTCAAACTCTATCTCTCCAAATCATATGCATTCTCTTGAAACTGTCAAATGTCTTCTCTGCGTCCTTGTCAGCAGAAGATACAGAGACAAACATTAAGTCCGCTTTCAATGCTAATTCCTTCACCTGAAACCCGGAGAAGTTGGAACGACCACCCGACAATCCAGGCGTGCGTGGGAACGTGGAACATCCTTCAATATGTTGCAAGATGGCCACGTGTCCTTCAGATGTGAATCGCCAGGGGCACCTGTGTAATAACACTATGCCGTCCCTGTCCCTATAAATACACGCCTCACCACAGTCATTATCCTTTCTTCCACTCTCACACGAACCCTAGCGCCACCGCTAGCCCTCGACGACGCCGGCGACGAAGCGCTTAGCTGCCGCGACCTCTCCGACGCCGTCTTCACGCCGACCACGGACATCGTCTTCTCCGCCATCGCCGTAGGTGTCCTCCGTCACCAAGTTAGGGCACGGACAATCGAACTAATCGGCCTCCTCTTCCACCCCGTCTAGCAGTTCTTCGTGTGGTAAATAAAACTTCCTTTTTACGGCCCCTTTGATCCTATAGATTCGTCACTTTCTACCACAAGTAGTTTCTGTTCACACCAGTTGGATCTATTTCATACTGCATCTCATAATATGCCTAGTATGTTCACTTATGCTTCACAAAGTAGTTAGATTCCTCACTTGTACTGATCCGTGGATTCGTACAAATCTGGAACCAACTCCTTATCTATGAGTGAATGTCTTCGCACGATGAGGTCAATGTCTTCTAAACTGATTTATCTTCAAAATCTTCTGAGAATGCATATGACCTCTTCCCCTTCCCTCACACCTTAATGCTGTCACAGGTACATGTCCGTGGGAGAATCCCTTGGTTCTCATAGTCTGCATTCATTTGCAGAATTCTTACAGCATCATATAAATTCTCCCAAAGCCAGTTCCTGTTTGACCAGCAAGAGAAAGCCTTTGAAGCCTTTGAACGTATTGAAGCCATTCAGTTTAAAGTTCATGGCTGCAGAAAAATCAGCAAGGAAGGGTGGCATAAAGCGTCGAGGAGAAACATCAAGAGATCTGCCCGATGACCTCTCAGAGTTGTACAAGACAGATCCTGAAGAAGATTACAATTAGCGCAAGACACAAATCCAATGGATTCGAAGATATTGGGCAGAACAGTGGTTCAAGTACAAGTTTGTGACAAAGGAATATGCTAAGAAGAATGCCATCAAGCGACCATGGGGAGACATCCTATACAGAAATCTTCAACCCCGGTCCAGAGATGAAGCCATTGAACAAGGCTTCTATCCCTGCATGGTCCGTGGACCACAGCCCGCGGATGCTCACCCATCGTCACTACTATGGTGTCATGACGACAATCTGTTCAAGCGCAACTTCCAGTTTGCCCAGAATTCGGCGAAGCGGAACAAGAAGTCATTGGGACTAGACTTCAACCCTGGTCCCTCTGCTCCCCGTGCCGATGGCACCCACGAAGCTGAACCCAATTTTGTTGGGCCCTTCTACAACCTGGAAGGTCTCATCACTCATATCGTGGTTCAAGGGACAGCTGTGGATGAGCCTGCAGAAGACGCTGAATCTGATGAAGCGCCTGCAGCACCGAAGCCAAAGAAACTGAAGCAGCCTAAAGCTTCAAAGCCTGCCTCAGCACCAAAAATCTCACGGGCGAAGCCACTGGCTACTGCACCTCCTGAGGACAGTGTGCAGTCTGAAGATCTGTCACGCATCTCCAAGCCCCCGAAAGTCAAGATGCCTCTGCCACACACCAGCCAAGAACTGACTACTGCTGCTATTCTGCGCAACAATGCCATTGATCTGTCCAGTGATGAAGATCTTGCAGATGACGCTCTTGAGCAACTGATCAAGAGCAAAGAAGAAGCAGAAATCTTCAATGATCTTCCTCTCTTTGACATGGCAATCATCCACAACTTCATTGATGAATTGTTTGACACGCCCAACCTCAGCTTTGAAGATCTGCAACTTCCAGTTGGCCTCAGTGTCGCCTTCCATGGCGCCATTGCTTCAGAGCTAGATCTAGCTCAGCGCATCGTCGAACTGAAGCAAAAGATTGACTTTGAGAAAACTCAGTTCAAGAAGCACATGGCCAAGCTCAGCGTGCAAGAGGTGAAAAACTTCAAGACTATGCTGCAAGAGCTCAAGGAAGCCTTTCTCAAGAAACGTGCAGAAGCTCAAGGTTCTCGTGAGCGCATGAAGATCCTGGCTGACAAGAGTGTGCAAGCCTACAATGAGGCTGAGAAGCACAAGGCCCTTGGTCGTCCTGGCATCGACCCTAGGATGGCTGCTAAGCAGAAGAAGAAGCCGGCTGTGGCCGCACCCGACGCACCGAGGCAGGAAGCACATCCCATTGTCTTCCCAGCCAGCATGGCTGGCTCGAAGCCAAAGGCCAGGTCAACCACTTCAGAACTGAAGAAGACGAGGACTACTGAGGCTAAAGCCAGAAAGAGGAAACATTCTGAACCTTTGATGCTGCTCCCTCCAAGAAGAAGCGGAAGACCAAGAAGGAACGAGCTGCTCCCACCAAGCCCCTGGTTGTTGAACCTATCTCAATGGTTCGCCCTGCATCTACATACCAAGAGCGCCAACTGATTGTCCATGAGCCTGCTTCCACAGAGGCTCATACAGCTGAAGACATTCCAGCAGTTGATCTCACCGCTGCTGAAGACATTGGTCACCATGACAATGTTGAAGATGATGTAGTTCTTCCTTAGATTGAGCACCAACAGGTATCATCGCCTGTGCTTACGCACAGCGAACTCATCAGCATTGGTCGTCCTCTGACGCCAATTGCTCAGGATGCATCATGGGCTGATCACCCACAACACCAAGTCACACCACCCCGGCAAGAAGAACATGATGACTTTGAGGCCCAACCAACTCCATCTCCAAAGGCGTCGCCAGCGTTACGCAGGCTTCGCAAAGGACCAAGGTCTCAAGTCTCCGAGTCTGAGGCTAAAACTGCTGAAGACATTCCGGCTGCATCAGCCGATGACACCCAAGAAGAAGAACGTGTCCCTACTCCCCCAACTACTGAAGAAGCTGTTCTCGAGGAGAACATGTCCGTGCCCGACCCTCCAGCTCATCAAGTGGAGGTAGAAAATCTTGAGGCTACCACCACCAACACGAATGAAGCCACTAACGTTGTCATGGCTGAAGCACGTGTGGAGCCTACACCAACCCATGAACCAGAAGTCAGCGAAGCCAATGATGCTACTGCTCCTGTTCCTGCGCCTGCTGCTGGTCCTCAGTTTGACTATCATATTGAGCATAGGCCTCAGGTACAGAAGCCAATGCCAAGGTTGCCCAGGTTTCTAGGTCCTGCATCAGCACCTGGATCCTTCAATGTCAACGGCTTCCAAGCAGACAACACCTTCTTCAATAGCTCCAAGAACTCCTACTCAAGGGAACGAATATCTTCTGATCGGTTCTGGAGCTATCCGCAGCGAAGCTATTACTCCTGCATTCTGTACAATCAAGGTCGCATCTTCCCACATATGCGTCTTGACACCAAAGCAATAGCTGGTCTGCCCTGCCTGGAAGAAGCTCTAGATTGCTTCAAAGAGGTTGGATTGTTGCCTTTCGTCACCGACCAAGAGCACTGGAACGAAGAGTTGCTGCTCCAATTTTATGCCACTCTTCACATACGTGGTTACAACAGAGATCTGAAGACTTGGGTCCTTGAGTGGATGACAGGAAATGTTCATCACGAAGCCAAATCCTTTGATATCATTGAGCTCACTGGTCTGCCCACTCCTAGAGATCTCTATGAACCTGGATGTCAACTTCACAGTGAAGCTATGGAGAGCATCTTTTAGAAGCCTAAATCGAACATGAGTCAGATGCTCAGTATGATGAAGCCTTTGCCACAAGACGCTGCATATCCTAAGGAGTTCTTTGTTGAAGACCTTGAGTATCTGCCAAGGACTATCTATCACATTATAAGGCGAACTCTCTGGCCCATCAAAGGACATTCTCCACATGCAAAGCTGGAAGGTGCAATGAAGACTTTGGTCTTCTATATTCTTCATGGCAAATGCTTCAATGCACAACACTTCTTCATCCGCCAACTTGCAGCATCAGGATCTGATCTTTTTGGCTTGAAGTTCTACGCTCCATGGATCATGCGGCTGATCAAACTCCACTCAGCTATCTCATATCAGCCCTCTGCTCGCAATCATCGGATCTTCCTGCCTGATGTGGATATGTCCGTTGAAGCCATCTATCCAGAGCCTGCCAAGGAGCCTCTTAGTCTTCAGAATGCAGAGCATCAAAGTTTCACTCAGAACATTGAAGGAGTTGAAGCAGTCACTCGTGTTTATCCTCTGGCTGGTACTACACGTGCACCTCATCGTGCCCTTACTGAAGCCACTGAAAGCACTATTGTCCAACGACCCAAGAAGCGATCCCGTGTTCTTAATGACCGAGAGCTTCTGGTTGCTCTTCATCAGAAACAGGATAGGCATCATGACTGGCTGAAGCGCCAAATGCAAAGCCTCTTGGTGGATGTTAACCGCATTCGCAATCTTGCCACCAAGAATGCCTTTGTTTCCCATGAAACCTGTCGGCGTACATGGAAAGGGCTGACGCTTATGTGCTCTGAGGATGATCTTCAAGAGGATGGCTTCTCTGAACGTTTCAAGTTTGACTCCACACCTCCCCGAAGGGCTGTGCTGCGACGAACTCCCTCTCTTGAAGACTCTGAGTTCTCTTCCTCTGCGGCAACTGTGAATGCCAGAGTGATCAAGGACGAAGACGATGCTACTTCACCGCCCCCTTCTTCAGCATACATCGACACTGCCCCGAGCTTGTCTGCACCGCCTAACAACATCGATGACCTTGCTAATTCACCTACTCCTCATGGGAATGAGTAGGTGCTCTATGTCTTCAAACCTTTTTGGTCCTTACTGATAAAAGGGGGAGAAGCATATGAGCTTGATAGTCTTCAAGCGGGTCCATATGGGCGGTTACTTTATGTTTTGCCTAGTGTTTACAACTCTCGTTTTGATACATTTGGTTCTTTGAGTTGTAACACTTAAACTCGATGGTCATCTGCTACTTATTTGCTATTTTGTGATGCGATGATAAATTCCGCATGTGCGACGATAAATTCCGCACTTAGATCATTTTGCAGACGTCCATTTTTCATTATGCATATCATTATCTTCACATACTTTTCATGCATGATGAATTGTCATCATAAGTTGAAGAGGATCTCCACAAGTACAACCTGCCATGTGCATTTGCATTCCAAAAGCAAATTACTTATATGCACATCTTCAGGGGGAGCCCTTGTAACTTATGAAAACAATTCCTTATCCTTTACAATCTCACAGGATATATTCCCCGTTGAAAACTTCAACTAGTTTGTCATCAATCACCAAAAATGGGGAGATTGTAAGTGCATCTAGTGCCACCCCTAGTTGGTTTTGGAGTATTGACGACAAACCTAGTTGAGGGACTAATGTGTTTGTGAGAATTGCAGGATAACACAGGTAGAAGTCCTTCATTGATTCGGTTTTCCTACCAGAGATGACCCCTAAAAATGTATGAAGACATTGAAGTCAAAGGTGGTATGTGAAGACATTCACATTGAAGACTATGACAAGAGAAGACATCGCATGAAGACTATGGAGCTCGAAGACTTAAATCTTTCATAGTTATTTTTCTTCTTTGTTGAGTCATAGGAACCACCGTACTATTAAGTGGGGTCCAAGAGAACCAGTCAGAATGACTGAAGTGATGCTTAACCAAAATCCTATGTCTTCGAGTGAAGACTATGAGAGCGAATCTTGTCCAGAGTTGGACAAGTCAGCTTTGCTTGTAGCCCAAGTAAAGTTGCCGTGTGTGTTTGAAATCTGACCGTTGGAACACGTGTCAGTTCCTTAGTGACCCAGGGTCATTTCGGACAAATCAGGTCGGGTTTCCTAGTGGCTATAAATAGCCCACCCCCTACAACCATAAACGGTTGGCTGCTCAGAGTTAAAGTATGGCTGTTGTCGTTTGAGAGCAACCCACCTCAAAGCCTTTGAGAGGGAATTCCTTGTGAGGATAAAGTCCTAACCACCCAGAGCCAAAGAGTGTTAGGCATCACTTAAGTCATCCTGTCTGTGTGATATGAAGACTTATTACACTTGAGGACTGTGAATCCTCCAGCCGCTTAGGCGTCGCGTTCTGAGCATCCAAGAGTCATTGTGGATCGCCGGTGAACGAAGTCTGTGAAGGTTTGGGAGTCTACCTTGAAGACTTACCAGAGTGATTGGGCGAGGTCTGTGTAACCTTAGCTCAAGGGGAATACGGTGAGGACTAAGGGTTCTGAGCTGCGTGTTCAGGACTGGGTGTCCGGGACTGTGTGTCCTCAGGTTTAAATACCTAGCCGCCCTAACCAGACGTACAGTTGTCACAGCAACTGGAACTGGTCCAACAAATCATTGTCTTCAATGAGTCATTGGTTTCATCCTTCCCTTCCCTTTACTTACTGTTGGTCCTTGTGAAGTCATTGCATGATTGCATTATCTTTTGTCTTCACTGAGTGACTGCTTGTTCTGATTGGCTTCACAATATCTTCCTACCTGATCCTTACTGCCTAGCTGCTATTAGTCATTGTGCTTTCACTTCTTTGGTTACTTGACTAAGGTTGCCTAGTGTAGTCTACCTTCCGCTGCGTGGTAATAGGTTTACTTCTATCGTTTGTCTTCGAAACTTCCATGTTTTGAAGACTTTCTTAAAAATCGCCTATTCACCCCCCCTCTAGTCGATCACTAGCACTTTCAAAGGGGTAGTGGGGTGGAGCTGCAACAAAGAACTAAGCATATATGGTGGCTAACTTACTCAAATGAGAGCGAGAAGAGAAGCAAAGCACGGTCGAGAAGCTAGTAGTGATCAAGTAGTGATCCTGAAGCTACTTACGTTCAAGCATAACACGAGACCGTGTTCTCTTCTCGGACTCCGCCGAAAAGAGACCATCGCAGCTACACACGCGGTTGATTCATTTTAATTAAGTTAAGTGTCAAGTTCACTACAACCGGACAGTAACAAATTCCCATCTGCCCATAACCGCGGGCACGACTTTCGAAAGTTCAAAACCCTGCAGGGGTGTCCCAACTTAGCCCATCACAAGCACTCATGGTCAACGAAGGATATTCCTTCTCCCGGGAAGACCCGATCAGTCTCGGAATCCCGGTTACAAGACATTTTGACAATGGTAAAAGAAGACCAGCAAAGCCACCCGATGTGCTGACAAATCCCGATAGGAGTCGCACGTATCTCGTTCTTAGGGCAACACCGGATGAGACAGGCTACGAGTAAAACCAACCCTCGAGTTTCCCCGAGGTGGCCCCGCAGGCGGCTCGGTTCGGACCAACACTCAGAGGAGCGCTGGCCCGGGGGTGGGGGTTTAATATAAAGATGACCCTTGAGTCTACAGAACCCAAGGGAAGGTATATGGTGGTAGGTAGGAAAATGGTAAAACCAAGGTTGGGCCTTGCTAGAGGAGTTTTATTCAAAGCAACTATCAAGGGGTTCCCATAACACCCAACCACGTAAGGAACGCAAAATCAAGGAACATAACACCGGTATGATGGAAACTAGGGCGGCAAGAGTGGAACAAAACACTAGGCATAAGGCCGAGCCTTCCACCCTTTACCAAGTATATAGATGCATTAAAGTAAATAAGAGGTAATAATGATATCCCAACAATATCCATGTTCCAACATGGAAGAAACTTCATCTTCACCTGCAACTAGCAACGCTATAAGAGGGGTTGAGCAAAGCGGTAACATAGCCAAACAACGGTTTGCTAGGAAAGGTGGGTTAGAGGCTTGACATGGCAATATGGGAGGCATGATATAGCAAGTGGTAGGTATCGCGGCATGGCAATAGAGCGAACAACTAGCAAGCAAAGATAGAAGTGATTTCGATGGTATGGTCATCTTGCCTGCAAAGTTCTCAGAGTTGACGAAAGTTTGATCCTCGTTAGCGTACTCAAAAGGTTCCACGATCACATACTCTTCTCCCGGCACTACCCAAGGCAAGAACACAAGCAAAGGACCAACAATCAGTCACGGTGCAATGCACAAACAACATGATGCAAAATATGGCATGACATGTGGGATGTGATATGCAATGCATATGCGTGCATCAGAAGAGAAAGAATGAACAAGGCATCAACTTGGCAAACCAAGTGTTCTGCTAGAGAGATGAGATGATTTCGGTCGAAATTGATATAAAGATCACCGGAAACGTAGGCACGGTTTGCAAATGGCAAGCAAAACAGCAATGGCACAATTCTGCGATTAACAGCACGATGCAATCTAGAATGCAACAAGAAACTAAGCTACTTCACCCCAACATAGCAACAATGCATATGGAAGTGATGTACTCAAGATGCTTGACAAAATATGAACACTGCGCTACGGCTAAATCACACAAGAGCAGGTTCAAACAAGAATGGCAAAAGTGCAAAAGATATCAGCATCATAGACTTTGTGAAAATACTAACATGCCAGAAATAACATCAGGAAGCAATGTTTAGAGCTAGCGAACAACATGCTACAGGAACATAACATAGCAAACAAAGGCATTGCATGAATCTACTAAATTCATACAACAAAAGTCCCTTACTGATCATGAGCCAAAAAGGCACAGAAGATATGATGGCACCCATGTAAACATAGCAAGTTTTATTAACAGTTTTCAGACTTAGCAGAAAACTGAGCATGGCATAAACAGAATTATGTAGGCACTTTTGCAAGCTCAAATCACTCACCACAAAGCGTTGCATGACAAGATAAGCATACTAACAGCAAGAAGACATGTTCAAGAAGCTAACCATGGCAAGAGAAAGTTCATATCATGCATGGATCACTAACAACAACCATGGCAAAATTGATTAACATGTAAACAATCTGCCAGGAAGATTTTATAGCAAAAGTAGAGCAAGATTAGGACATGCTAGGGCACTCCATAATTGCAAACAGGGGCATGGATGCATAGGGCATAACCATATGTACAAAACATCCTTACTGAAGCAACTCAAAACAAGCATGGATCTCACAGTAGCATCATGTTTACATGGCATAAAAATAACAGCAGGAAAATGACAGCAAAATCATAAGTCTCTGAAAACAAGAATATCACAAAGGCTACTTTGCATGCTTGTGCTAGTCACCACATTGATCAAAAAACTACATGGCAAGCACCTCTGTAAAGATGGCATGGCATAGTTCAAAACACATGTTGATCTCATGCCCATATGATGCACACAACAAATGAGGAAAAAATGACAAAACATCATAATCTACTAAGTAATAGGAGTAAACATTTTATAGCACTCTTGCATCAATAAGTTGGGCATCAAGATGGACTCAAACAAGCATGCCACAATGGATTTAAATGAAGAGCATCTCCCAATGAAGATTTTGATATACCATGCGCATGAAACAGAGCTACGATCATGGAGTTATGATGCAATGAACATGGGCACAAAATTTATCACAAAAACGTCTTAGCCCAAAATTCAACCTTCGAGATCTAGGGTTTGGCGCACGGGAACCAAGGATGGCCGGGGTTCATCGCTGCCGTGGCCGGATCTGGCCGGAGTACTTGCCGGAGAGGGAGGGGACGGCGTCGTGGAGCAGGGGAGGCGGCGCCGGCGAAGCTTCTGCGGCGCGCGGGGTCTTCGAGGCGCGGGCGTCGCAGTGGAGGCGATGGGGCGTGGTGGCGATCCGGCGGGCGTGAGGCGGCGGCTCCTAGCGGTGCGGCGCGCCGGCGTGGGTCGGCGGGCGGCTCTGGAACACGGCGGCGGAGGAGAAGCAGGGAGGCGCGGCGCGCGCGAGGGCGGCGCGATGGGCTCGGGGGGCCCGAATCGGGCCTCGCCGGGCCGGCGGCGAAGGTCGGCGGGCGGGACACGTGGTGGCTCCTGGTTCATCGGGCGCCAACGGGCAGACGTGTTCGGCCCGATCCGCACGTGTCCGGCGGCGGCGGGGGAAGTGGATCTAGGGTTTGGACGAGAAATCCAGGGAAGAAGACATATTTATAGGTAGGAAGAGGTAGGAGTGTCCAAATGGAGTGTAGTTTTCGCCCACACGATCGTGATCCGACGATGGAGGACATGAGAGTGGTTTGGATGGGTTATTGGGCCGTTTTGGAGGGGTGTTGGGCTGCAACACACAAGAGGCCTTCCCGGTTACCCGGTTAACCGTTAGAGTATCAAACGGACTCCAAATGGCACAAAATTTGACAGGCGGTCCACCGGTGGTGTACCAAGGTCACTTGACAAATCTCGGTCCATTCCGAGAACGCTTAACACTCTCTCACGGAAAGAGACAAAAGGGGGCTCCGGTGCACGTGGGAGTGTCGGATTGCAAAACAGACAGCGGGGATGACATGATGCTCGGATGCATGAGACGAACACGTACGCAAATGCGATGCACATGATGACATGATATGAAATGCATGACATGAACAAAATGCAAAACGAAGACAAAGCCCAACCATGAAGGGAATCTCATAACTTAAAGCCGGAAATGGCAAGAGTCGGAGTTACAAATATGGCATGTTACATCTGGGGTGTTACACCACAACTGCTAACTCCAAATCATGCATGGCATAATTCAACTCATGGGGTCGAAGCTGTTGTGAGGCATATGAAACAACTCTTCCGTCTTGCATAAGTACACCGCCAAGTCCATTGTGAGAAGCGTCGCAATATACTTGAAATTCCTTGCGTATATCCGGAAGAATTAGCACTGGGGTTGTAACTAAACGTTTCTTCAACTCCTGAAAACTGGCCTCACATTCTTCGGTCCATTTGAACTTGGTGTCCTTCTTCAATAACTCCGTCATGGTCTTAGCAATCTTGGAAAAATTCTCAATGAATCTTCGGTAATATCCCGCGAGTCCAACAAAATTGCGTATCTCACCAACTAAGGTGGGTGCCAACCACTCAGTGATAGACTGAACTTTGGAAGGGTCTACTGCTATACCTTCTCCTAATATACATGTGCAATAAATCTAACTTGCTTCAACCAAAATTCAAATTTGCTAAACTGGGCATATAGCTGATGTTCCCTGAGCTTCTCGAGAACTAAGCGCAAATGTTCTTTGTGTTCTTCTTAATTCCTCAAGTATACCAATATATCATCAATGAACACCATAACAAACTTATCCAAGAACTCCATGAACACCTTATTCATCATACTCATAAAGTAGGCAGGGGCGTTAGTCAAACCAAAGTACATGACAGTTTACTCATATAGCCCGTACCTTGTGGTAAAAGTTGTCTTAGGTATATCCTGTTCACGGATCTTCAGCTGGTAGTATCCTGATCAAAGATCGATCTTGGAGAATATTTTTACTCCCTGCAGCTGGTCAAACAAATCATTGATCATCGGTAGTGGGTATTTGTTCTTGATCGTCACCTCATTCAGTGCATGATAATCCACAACCATTCTCAAATATCCATCCTTATTCTCAACTAGGAGCACTGGGGCTCCCCACGGTGACGAGCTTGGTCAAATATAACCTTTCTCCAATAACTCCTGTTTCTTAATTTCCTCCAGAACATTTGTAGGCATCGGTACGGTCTCTTCGATATTGGTCTGGTGCCTGGAAACAACTCTATCAAAAATTCTATATCTCGATCTGGTGGCATGCCTGGTAGTTCCTCCGGGAATATGTCGGAATAATCCTTCACAACTGGCACTTCCTCCTGAACAACTCCCGAAAGTGAATTCACTTGAGTCCTCCTTGGTGCATGCCTAGACACATACTTGACCCTTTTACCCTATGGGGAGGTGAGGAGAATTGACTTACTAGCACAATCGATATTTCCTCCGTACATCGATAGCTAGTCCATGCCTAGTATCACATACAATCCTTGTGACTCCAAAATTATTAGGTCTGAGGGGTAAATATGCCTACCTATGGTTAACGGCAACTGAAAACATCCTCTGCTAGCCATATACTCCGCTCCAGGTGAGCTTACTAACATAGGTGTCTTTAGGGCTATGGTGGGCAACTTAAACTTATCCACAAATCCCCTTGATATTTATGAATGCGATGCACCACTGCCAGAAAGGACAATAGTTGTAAATGACTTAATCAAAAACTTACCAATAAATGCATCGGGCTGCTCTTCAACTTCCTCCACGTTGACATGGTTCACCTTCCCTCTAGTGAAAGGGTTGGGCTTCTTTCCAGAGCTTCCATTTTTGTTACCATTCTTTACCTCAGAACAATCATTGGCGTAGTGTCCAGTCTCCCCACACTTGAAATAGGTAACATGGCTCAAATCCTTCTTCACGGGTGTTGCCGGGTTGGAACGACTCTGACTGTTGTTTCCTCCATTCCCATTTCCATTCTTAGGGTCATTGTGGTTATGTGAACTTCCTCCATCGTGAGAATGGCCTCCATGGTTATGATGGGTATGTCTATCTATTGCTGCTTGCCTTCAATCATAAGAGCCTTGTCTACCAACTCCTGATAGTTGGTGAATGTTACTACCATCAACTGCATACTCAGCTCGTCATTCAACCCCTCCATAAACTTCTCCTTCTTCATGGAATCTGTGGCCACATCATCTGGGGCATAGCGAGCTAACTTGCTGAACTCATCCACCTACTGAGCCACAGTACAATTTCCCTGGCGTAAGTTGCGGAACACACGCTTCTTCATGCTCATAGCTCCAGCTGAAACATGTACAGTGCGGAAGGCCTGCTCAAATTGATCCCAAGTGCCATTGGCCACGGGGAAAGTGGCTGTGTAGTTCTCCCACCATGAGGCTGTGGGTCCATCCAGTTGATGTGCGGCAAAGCGCACCTTCTCAGCATCTATGCAACCTACGGTGGTCAGCTCCCTTCCAATCTTGCGGAGCCAATCATCTGCAACAATCGACTCAGTGCTACTAGAGAACAGCGGTGGATTCAACCTTAGAAAGCGGGCTAAGTTGTCGACTGGAGGTGGTGGCGGTGGATCAACTGATTCAAACAAGCTCGGTGCTATCAGGTGCCTTGGTTCTGGACTAGCAACTGCATCAAGACATTCTACTATTGGATCAACCGATTGAGCTCCGGCGGAAAGGCGAATGCGGGGTCACGTCTCGGAGGCACCTGATAGGTTTAGAGGGGTGAGAACAGAATAGAGTGAGGTCTAAAGAGAGATTTCACTACCCATATGCACATGAGGCAAACACATTCATTTCACACCACTCAATTCAAACAATATTCATACAATTGATCTAAGCTACCGTTACAAAATCTAACGGACTATTACAATATACATGGAAGAATTCTAATGGTAATATGGTGGTCGACTAGAAATTTTGATCGGTGGAAGACTCCATAATATCTGCTCCAGCTTCATCTTCATAATCATCATTGTTGTCGGGGTCAGAATCTGTATCGTCTAGTATGATGTAATCTTCTGAATGAATGTCCACTCCAGGTTTAGGATCCCCCATGAATATCCCTAGCTTCTTCTTCATGTCTTCATTCTTCTCCAGTAGTACAACAATTTCTTCTTCATATCCATCGCGTTTATACTTGAGTTCCTCTTCTAGCTCCATGTTCCAAGTCATCACCTTCTTCGTGTCTATCATGTTGGCGCACATCTGGTTCTCGTAGCATCGAATGTGCTGGTTTAACTCATGTATGTAGGCTGCAATGGATTTGTCCTTCTTGGTGCGGATCATCTCCCATTGCTCATCACGGCGTCCACATATCTGGTAGGTGGTGTCCTTAAGATCCTTGTTGTACACCTCGCATATGCATCGAATGGTGATGTGGGCGGCCATGCTCTTTCCTAGACTCCAGGTTGGTGAATCAAAGGAAAACTCGATGGGCTCGGTAACTGGCGTGAATGTCCTTCCTGGAACACGAACTTGAATCGTCCAGCGCTCCTCTTCTGGTAAAGTGGCGGTGAAGGTTCTGGTGAAGCTTGGTATGTCGATGTTCAGGTACCTAGTGACTTCCTTCAAGTGTCGTCCGAAAGGGGTGTCGTCATCCAGTTGACTGAACTTGTTCCTTGGTTCTGCCATCTATAGAGTAGAAATGGAGAAGAGTTAGAAATGAGTAGATAAGAGTATCCTGTGGCTTTTTTCTTGTGGCTGCGTCCTACAGTCAGTGTGTGCTTTGATACCATCTTGTAGCGACCCGATCCCAATGGACTGTAGTCTCTGTGCTTAAGTGTCATCCCTGGATCAGTATTGCTGGCACACACAGTACTCGAGGATTTATTGCAGTGTTCAATCACACACTTATTACAACGAGTGTCTCAAAAAGAGTACTTATTACATTAATATGGCCGAAGGCCATCTAAATAAGATAACCGCGGAAGCTTCAAAGATAAATGAGTCCATCCTACTCCACAGAAAAACTGAGTGCATGACAATGACCTATCGCACCTTACTCTTCGTCTGAAAACTCTGCAACATGATACGTTGCAGCCGTGTAGGTCAGCACTTGGAATATGCTGGCAAGACAACACTATAAAGCAATGAACAAATAACAGCTATCACTACATGTATATTTGGCTGGTGGAGGCTTTATGGTTATCATTTGCATAAAGCTAATTTTTTCCTACAACAAAGGAATATATTTTATTTAACTACAAATTTTGATTAAATTATTAAGAAGGTACCCCCAACTCAAACCCAAATTAACATTAATAACCCAACAAATTCATTAAGTAAAGTGATGAGATCAACACAATAATTCAAGTACCAGATACTCAAGATGTCCATAACCGGGGACACGGCTAACCTTGATTAGTTTATACACTCTGCAGAGGTTTGCGCACTTTTCCCCACAAGACTCGATCTCCTCCGTTGTATTTCTTGCACTACATGATGTTTGAGAAACGGATGACCGAGACACAGTCTTTCCGAAGAGGTCCCCTTAACCGATAGATAGGCCGGTACACCTATAATTTCCCTACATCTGCTAGCCCATCATGGAAAGGATTCCCACAACTTTCTCAACTATGCCATAGGCCATAATGCCTTGTGGCTGCACACGGAAGTTTCTAGCATGAATAATCTTATGATCCCTTTGAGCCTGGGTGGCATTCCGTAGGATGATCACACGGGTACCCCGGGATCTCCTAGGACAACACTGGATTCCCCAGGTGCCCACAACCAATCCACCCAGATGTGTATTAAAGTAGGCACCTTAAGTTTCCCTTAGTTATAAATAACTCTCACATCTTTCATGAATCTCACAAACTAATCCACGTCTACAAGCATAGCAAAGTAGTGCAAGCATAACGCAATAATACCCGGCGTTTGTATATAAGACAATAGGTTCCTACCTCATCAACTACTTCCCAATTCCCACATGTTATTCAAAAACCTAGTCATGCAATGTTTTAGGTTCTAAAACTAATGCATAAAAACTGGGTAAATAAGGGATATGATCAAAGTGTTACTTGGCTTGCCGATGATCGTAAAACCCCTAGAGATTCGTAGTAGCAAGCCTCGCACTCCGGAAACTCTATCGTGAACAATCAATAGCATACATAAGCACTCAAGCATAAGATACAAGGTAAAACCCAAATAAAAGATCTAAACAGAAAGTTCAAGTGAAGAGCTTCAATTTGCAAAAAGAATCAATCAAATCGGAGTTACGAAACTCAAACTATGATCAAAAGAAGTTCAAATTCAAATCTGCTTGAAACCAAATTTTACATTTTGAAAATCATGTTCAAGTTGTTTATCTCGACCGAGGGGAACAAAACGAAGATTTTGGCGTTAGTTTCACTGGATTTGGATAAACGAGCAAAAAGTAATGAGGGTTTGAAGATCAGGGACTAATATGTAAGAAAAATATTTGCAGATAGGTCCCTGGCCGAAAATTAAACTAAAAAGAAAAATCTAACGAACGAACGTTCGCTAACAAAAACTAACGAACAAATTCATTCGTTAACATAATGAATCAGGTGAGCGTTCACTAAATAACAGAACCTAAATAATAAATCGATCTAATACGCAAAACCGAAAAAAACTAGGCAGTTTTGCGGTTTTATACCAGTTTGGGGGAAAAGGCCGGCAGCGATGGCAGCAACTCCGACGAGCGGGAGGCGTGGCACCGGCGAGGCGGCGGCGGGGCTACGCGGCGGGAGGCTGTGTCGGAAGCGGCATGCGGCGGCGTGGGCGGTGGTAAAGCGAGGCAGAAGCACGGGCGCAGCGACAGCAGCGGCGTGCGGCGGCGGCGACGCAATAGCGGGGTTGCGACAATGCGGCGGCGGGGTGGCGACGACTTGGGAGGAGAGGGTGGCGACAGGCGGCTATTTAAAGAGAGGGTCGGGGTGTCCGACTTGGGCGAGGGGGCGGCGGGCGGCGTAGCCGGCTCGGACTCCGGCCAGAGTCCGGCGTGAACATGGTGCGGGCGGCGTTGCGGCGAACAGGCCAGCTGGGCCTTCGGCCCTGTTCGGTCCGAAAGGATTTTTTAAAATAATTTCGCCGCAGAGAAAAATCCAAAATAAAATAAATAAAAAATCCTAAAATTCCAAAAATAAGTTTCATGGCCCTCTCATAATATATAGGACCACGTGAACATTTTTCTGGGCTAAAGTGCATTTTTTCTGACCACGGTCCTCTCAATACCATGTTCTCCTCGATGTTCTTAGAGATCTATCCGATGTACTACTCTTTTGTAGTGTGTTTTCCAAGAGCCGATGAATTGTGGATTTATGATCAGCTTATCTATGAATATTATTTGAATCTTCTCTGAATTCTTATATGCATGATTTGGTATCTTTGCAAGTCTCTTTGAACTATCGATTTGGTTTGGCCAACTAGATTATTTTTTCTTGCAATGGGAGAAGTGCTTAGCTTTGGGTTCAATCTTGTGGTGCTCGATCCTAGTGACAGAAGGGGAACTGACACGTATTGTATTGTTGTCATCGAGGATAACAAGATGGGGTCTTCATCATATTACTTGAGTTAATTCTGCTACATCATGTCATCTTACTTAATATGTTACTTTGTTCTTATGAACTCAATGCTCTAAATGCAGGCAGGAGTCGGTCGATGTTTGGAGTAATTTTAGTAGATGCAGAATGGTTTCGGTCTACTTGACACGGATGCGATGCCTATATTCATGATCATTGCCTTAGATATCATCATAACTTTGTGCTTTTCTATCAATTGCTCGACAGTAATTTATTCACCCACCGTAATGATTTCTATCTTGAGAGAAGCCTCTAGTGAAACCTATGGCCCCGGGTCTATTTTCCATCATATAAGTGTTTGATCTATAATTTTAGTTTCCGATTTACTTTCTTTGCAATCTTTTACTTTCTGTTCCATAAACCAAAAAAACCAAAAATATTACTTTACTGTTTATCCATCTATATCAGATCTCACCAATAACCGTGAAGGGATTGACAACCCCTTTATCGCGTTGGGTGCAAGTTGGTGTTTGTTTGTGCAGGTATTCGGTGGCATGTCGCATTGTCTCCTACTGGATTGATACCTTGGTTCTCAAAACTGAGGGAAATACATACTCTAGTTTGTTGCATCACCCTTTTCTCTTCAAGGGAAAAACCAACGCAAACTCAAGAGGTAGCAGGAAGGATTTCTGGCGCTGTTGTCGGGGAGATCTACCCAAGCCGATACATACCAAGTACCCATCATAAACTCTCATCCTTCGCATTACATTATTTGCCATTCGCCTCTTGTTTTCCTCTCCCCCACTTCTAAAATGATTTTCGAAAAGATTCGCCTTTTCCGCACCCTTCTTCCGTTTTTCTTCTTCGGTTGCTTTTTGTGTGCTCATGTGTTGGATTGCTTGCTTTGTCACGATGGCTCAAGATTATACCAAATTGTGTGACTTTTCCAGCACCAACAACAATGATTTTATTAGTACTCTGATATCTCCCAATGCTAATGCAGAATCTTGTGAAATTAATACTGCTTTACCGAATCTTGTTTCAAAAGATCAATTTTCCGGCCTTCCAAATGAAGATGATGCATCCCATCTTAATAATTTCGTTGATTTGTGTGATATGCAAAAGAAAAAAATATGTGGATAATGATATTGCTAAATTGAAGCTATTTCCGTTCTCGCTTAGGGATCGCGCTAAAACTTGGTTTTCATGTTTGCCTAAAATAGTATTGATTCATGGAACAAGTCTAAATATGCTTTTATTTCCAAGCATTTTCCTCCCGCTAAGATCATCTCCCTTAGGAACGATATTATGAATTTTAAGCAACTTGATCATGAACATGTTGCGCAATCTTGGGAGAGAGTGAAGTTGATGATTAGAAATTGCCCTACTCATGGTTTGAATTTGTGGATGATTATACAAAACTTTTATGTCGGATTGAATTTTGCTTCTAGAAACCTTTTAGATTCGCCCGCAGGAGGCACTTTCATGGAAATTACTTTTGGAGAAGCTACTAAACTCCTAGATAATATTATGGTTAATTATTCTCAATGGCATACCAAAAAATCTTCCACTAGTAAAAAAAGTGCATGCTATTGAAGAGATTAATGTTTTGAGTGGAAAGATGGATGAGCTTATGAAATTATTTACTAGCAAGAGGGATCCTATTGATCCTAATGATATGCCTTTGTCTACTTTGATTGAAAACAATAATGAATCTATGTATATTAATTTTGTTGGTCGGAACAATTTTGGTAATAACGTGTATAGAGGTAATTTTAATCATAGGCCGTTTCCTAGCAATTCATCTAATAATTATGGTAATTCCTACAACAATTCTTATGGAAATTATAATAAGATGCCCTCTGATTTTGAGAATAGTGCTAAATAATTTATTAGTTCACAAAAGAATTTCAATGCTTTGATTGAAGAAAAATTTCTTAAGATTGATGATTTGGCTAGGAATGTGGATAGAATTTCTCTTAATGTTGATTCTTTGAAACTTAGATCTATTCATGTTTTATGCCTAGCTAGCACGACTAGGGAAAACCTTATACACAGAATCTTAGCAGCAGCGCGGCATAAGAAAAGGCGCTGCTGCTAATTAGTAGCAGCGCGGTTACGGAAAGCGCGTTACTGGTGCAAATTTAGCAGTAGCGCGTGATGTTTAAACCGCGCTGCTACAAAAATCCACCGATAGTACACAACGACCTAAGTTTACCAGTAGCGCGGCGTCAGGAAGCGCGCTGCTGCTAATGCCATAGTAGTAGCGCTCTTTTTAGTCACGTCGCTGCTGCTAATTTTGAAATTGTCCACACGGTTGGCCCGTTTAGCAGTAGCGCGTGATAGGAAAGCGCGCTGCTGCTACGCTCTTAGCAGCAGCGCACTTTTGCTCCCGCGCTACTGCTAAGACGCAGCACCCACCACCTTTTTCCACCTCCCCTCCCCATCTCCTCTCCTCCCTTTCCCCTACCTCCCACATCCTCCCTCTCTCACTCTTCTTCTTCCTCAATACTTCTCCCCCCATTACTCTCCCTCTTCTACCTACCTTTCTCTCTCTTCATTACTCCTAGCTATAACTACACCACCTCCATTAATGCATCTCCTTTCTCTTTTTCCTTCCCCCTCCACTAGTTGAAGTTGTCTCCTCCCAAATTAGGTAGCTAGGTAGATGTAGAATTTAGTTAAGTGACCTATTTGCCCCTAACTAGATCTATCTTTGTCAAGAAGAGATTTGTGCACTTTTGATCTCCCTACAACATCATCTCCACCGTGTGCTCGATCTCGAGATAGAGGTGATTAAAATTTCATGCTTTTGCAAAATGGAAATATGTTTATGTGTGTGTGATATGTTTATGGAAATTTTGTGTGTGGCATGAGTTGACGCCAAATTGTGCTTTTGAGTTGCCTATGTTTTGCCGAAATGTCAATTTATTTCCATTTCGGCGAATTCCATGCAAACTCTAGATCTATATATGTCCTATTTTTAAGGAAGGTCATGCCGAATTTTTGTATGACTTTGATGAATGCACGCATTTTTATAATCAGTTTGTTTATTATTACCGTGCAGAGTTGACGATGGTCAGTGGAACGATGGTTGGCAGGTGGTTGCGGTCGGCGGTGCAGGACATGAATGAAAATAACCTGACAGAGGTTTTATGTCCGTGTCAAAAATGCAAAGGAATAGTTTGGCTCGACCCCCATGACGATGGTCATGTCGAAGCGCACCTGCTCATGACTGGTTTCATGGATGGCTGACTCAAAAACGAAAACGTCAGTGCTGAGGAATCGGTCAAATGATGTAATATATATATATATATATATATATATATGTTCCTATTTTGTATGCACACTTAGCCATTATTATGCATGGGTCCAATGATGTAATATATATGTTCCTATTTTGCATACATATTTAACCGTCAAATGATGCAATATATATCGCCTTCCCTTCGTTCACTGCTCTCGGAAAAAAAAGAAAAGTGAGAAAAATAAAGGAAAAGAAAAAGGGAAACTGGTTATAGCAGTAGCGCTTTACTGAAAAAGAGCTACAGCTAGTCAAGGTAGCAGTAGCGGTTTATGTATAAAACCGCTATAGCCGCCTTTAATAATAGTAGCGCGTTTTGTCTAAACGCGCTACTGCTACATCCACTTAACCCAAAATTCTCACTCTCCCGGCTTCGTCCCGCCTCTTTTCCCCCAAATCCCCACTCTCTTCCCCCCGTCGCACCGCCGCGCCCGACCCGGCCTCGGCGCTCGCCCCCGGCGCAGGCGCTCGCCCCCGACCCAGACGCTCGCCCCCGGCCCAGGCGCTTGCCCCCGGCGCCGGCGCTCGCCCCGACCCCGGCGCGCTCGCCCCCGACCCGTTGGCCCTCGCCTCCCTCCTCTGCTTCCTCCCCTCCCAACCTCGGCCGTCGTCGGGCCTGCCTCCTCGCCCCTGCACCCTCTGTAAACCACCCCCCTCTCTCTGCTAGCTAGGGTTCTTCGGTTAATTTACTTAGGTTTTAGTTATGTTAATTAGGTTATCTATTTAGTTATTAATTTATATAGGTTTCAAAATTAGCTGAATTTATATGCAAATTTGAACTGGACATGTGATATGTGGATATGTCATGTTTTGGACATGTCATGTTATGGTAAATGATCCGAGTGGCCTATGTTACGCCGGAATGTTGATTCATTTCCGTTCCGGTGAATATCAGGCGCTCGATATGTCCATTTTTTAGCAAAGGTCATGCCGAAATTTCCCGTGAATAAAGGCATGATTTGTGCTACATAGTTGGCATATCGAGTGCTGGCACATAGATTTCTTTTTTATGTCATTTCTCATTTATTCATACTTTTAGATATAAATGAGGACACTTAATTATAGGAAACATGTCGAATAACGAAGAAACTGGACCTTCTGACCAAGATGCATACGAGATGGATTATCAGGGTGAACAAGACTACCTCAACTTTTTGACTACTAAGCAAGGTTTGCAGGTCCACCTCGATGATGGTACTGACGCCGACATTGACACCGACGGCGCCGGCACCGATGGCGGCGCCGAGACCGATGGGGAAGGTACCGGCGGGGAAGATACCGGCGGGGAAGGTACCGGCGCCGATGCCGCTACCGAAAAGAGGAAGCATAAGAAGCAGAGGATACGAAAACCTAACAAACTAGGGATTGGACGACTGTTGATCACAAAGATGGCACCTGGCAAGTTTGAGCCGTTAGAGCCAGAAGAACCTCGCAAGTGCTATGGGAACCAAGTAGGATGCATCCTACGGAGCAACAACGACGATGACTTAAGGAGTAAAGAACATTTGACGCAGTTGCTCCTAACGAAGTTGCACAAGAGATTCAAGTTCCCCGACCGGGATGATAACATAGAACAACCGTGCGATGATTCGAAGATGAAAAAGATTAACAATCACGCCATAGGCATGTTCAGCAATGATTTGGCCTCCTAGAAAGGGAGGGTGAAACGAGCTATTGAGGCTGAGGAACCCCTGTCCAAGATTCTGGAGGAAAATCCGACACTTACGGAAGAGGAGTTCGAAAAGTTCAAGGACACTTGAGCTACCGAGGATGCCAATGCTAAGGCTGCGAAATTCAAGAGCCTTCAGCAAAGGAACAATGGGAAGCATCGCCTCGGAAGCCGTGGCTACCTCGGTACAAGGCCCATATGGGATAAGGAGGACGCGAAACGTGAAGCCGCGGGTCTCCCAGACCCCTTCGCGAAGTTCACCAACCCCTTGGAGCGTGACTTCATCAGGGCCCGCTACAAGTGGGACAAGGAGAAAAAGGTTTTTTACACGGACCAGATCACGAGGAAATTGATTAGACTACTGGAGAAGCAACACCAGCTTGCAGCCGAAAGCCCTACTTCTCCGATGAGGCCCAAGTGGGACACCTCACTCAACCGGGCCTTGAACGAACTTAAGGGACTCCCTTTGGGCCAGCGGCCGCAATATGGTCGTGTGCACGGCGTTGGAGACGGCACCACGTGGAAGGTGTTTTACAACGAGGGCCCGGAGGCCAAGAAGTAGAAAAAGAAGTTTAGTCAGACGGACATCGACGCGAAGGTGAAGCTTGCAGTCGAGAAAAAAGCAGCTAAGGACGCGAAAAAAGCAGCCGAGGACAAATATGAGTTGCTACAGCAGGCAGTCAATGCAGCTGTAACTGCCTGCAGAAATGATTTCGCAACTAACTTGGTTCCAGTTATCATCAACTAGACGAAGGAAAATCCAGACAAGACGGTACATGATTTCCCGTTGCCCAGTTTCGTCGGGAGCAACTCCATGAACAACAACACCATCGCACCATCACTTGCCCACGCAACCCGGCCTCCTCTCGCAGCCGCTCCCGCTCATAGCAGCTCGTCCTCAGTCTCTGGCGTGCTCGGTGGGCCTTCATCTTTGGCTGAGCTCGACGCGATCACAGTAATTACATGTCGCACCAACATATATATATATAATATTCCATTTTTGTTGCCTTTCGGATGTTTTACGCCACAAACATATGTGTTCGCAGGCGAAAGAAACCCCGTGCACCATACTCTACTTGATCAAAGGCCAGAAGGTGGACGTGGGAAAGGGGATGATAATGGACCCCTTGCAACCCACGTTCCACAACCAGCCGATCCCCGCTGGGCACTTCAGGGTTAGCTTGTACAGTGTGAAATCGGGGCACGAGGATTTGCCTCCTCCAGTACAGCATGTGGGAGCGGACGACGAGACCCCGCCACGGATTGGAAGCTGCAAGGGTTGGGTGCTGCTATGGCCGAAGAATCTTATTCGTCTGGAGCCGGCCGAGAGCACACCAATAACCACACATCAACAAGCATGTGCGGAGACCACCACCCCGCCTACGCAATTACCAGCTCCTGTAGTGTCGGGTGAGAGCGGCGGACGACATGATGAAGGGGGTGCAATAGTACTGGCTGATGTAATTTGTCCTGTAGAATAGAGAATGGATGATGAGACGGAGGTCGACCCTATGGATTTCCTCAATACAAACACGTATGACTGTGACATAGAATTGATGAGTCAACCATATGATGAATCGGGCTATCAGCTTGCTAATGAGGATATGGATGATATTCCCGGGCAGGAAGGTCGTAGTAGGGATTGCAAAAAGTCTCTCTTCATGAAATCCTCACAGGACACGCCTGAAGATGCCGCCTCAACACAGGCTCAACTAGCCGGGCGCGAGGGTCGTACAGTACTTAGCCCGGGAACACTGGGGCAGGGGTTAAGGAAGGATCGAGAAGGTGTGCCCAAGAAAAAGGAGAGAAAGAGATCGGGGAAGATAGCTGCCTCCAAACAAGCCAGAGCACATAGTAGCCAGAAGATGCATTCTAAAGAGCGTGTACCCGTGAAAGGTGCGGCCATGTTCCATCTCACGGGCGAGCCGATGCTACCGCCGAAACCGCTGGAGGCACTATCAGGGGATCTCAGGAGACTGCACGACCATGTGCTGTCGACTGAGAAAAGCCTACTAGCCTCAAAGGATCCAGGATATCCTACATACGCGGCTCGTGTGCCTGAGGGGAAGTTCTACGTCGAGACACGGCCCGCGAAGGTGTTCTTCCTATGGTTTGACCATATCTTTGAGATGTTTCTGACAAGGCGGCTCGATTTTACAATCGTCCGCCTTTTTGCGCTACATATGAGCTCCGTCATGAAGAGTGAAGAAGTCTCGCAAATCTGTGTGGCGGATCCGTACTACATGCACGAGTCTTTCTTGAGTCTCGGCGACTTTGAGCGTGAAACTGCTAGGGAGTACCTCCAAAACTTCATGGTACAGAATAAGGACCGGGAAATTGTCCTCGTGCCTTATCATCCAAAGTAAGTCAGTTCCGGACAACCCTTTCATACATTTCAATCATTCCTTCTCTCTCTATGGGGAATAATTTGAGGTGTCTTTTCCCCGCAGCAACGGGCGCGCCGTCCTTATCGTTCTTTACCCGCAAGTCTCCCACACCGTGTATTTTGACCCTTCCAGAGACTACGAGAAAAAAGACTACACCCACATAATGAATATTCTAGATGATGCTCTCCAAGGCTTCAGCATCAGAGGTGGCCACATGCAGATCAGGAAACAAAGGAACAAGAAGATGGGTTTTGCGCATAAAACTAACTTCTCCTGCATCCATGTCCCAAAACCAAGCAAGAAGGATGGATTCTACATCGTCCATCTCATGATTCAGTTCAACACGGATCACCAAAAGCTTCGCATGAGAAGCAGAAATGTTGATCATATCCACAAGTGGCTAGAATCTCATGGAGAAGCGGATTACAAAGTTTGAGATGACTTCTTTCGCATCCAAAGCGACATTTCGACGATCATCATGAAAGAAGTCGTCAATGAGAAGGGGATGTTCCACCACGGCCCTATATCGCGAGCTGACGTCCGAACTCGCATAGGCATGCAACGTCTGGACCTCACGACGTTCAAGAAGCTAGGGTCCATCCTCGATGATATGGAAGGATGGAACTTCTAGTGATTTATGATGCTGATGATGATATGTGTTGGTTGAACTTGTATACTTTTTGTAGCGATGAAACTTTGTGATGTCCACGGTCCCTGCCGAACTTGCGTAACACTACTTTGTTAGTTTGTGTACGATGACCTGCGTACCTCTAGTTAATTAATTTGCATACTGTATGATGCATCTAGTTGCTAACCCTTTCTTTTTTGGTGTTGCTCTAGTATATTTTGTTGCATATATATGATTGTACATCCTCTTCATGAACATGCATCTCTAACAGGTACCTAGTTTCTTGATGGCGAGATGGAAGTGCTATGTCGTGTACAAAGGGAAGGTTCCGGGGGTGTACAACGAGTGGAATCAGTGTCAGGCGCAAGTGAATGGGTTCTCGGGCGCCAGCCATAAAGGCTTCAAAAGCAGACAAGAAGGAGAAGCTAGTTACTTGAGGTTCACGCTAGCGCGAGAGAGGACTCGTAACCGCCACCTCATGTACTGCATAGTTCCGCTCTCACTCATAGTGATAGCTCTTCTCGCGTATACCTTTGTTTAGATGTATGACGTTGTAGTTGCAAGTATTCGAGAGTTGCATGTATCGCTATTTTCGAGATGATGACAAGATACCACTTTGTGTTGGATGATGATTATGATGAGACTATTCGTATGTATATGCTATGATTACATTTGTGGTCTCGCAGGCATTTGTATGTGTATCATGATGACATTTGTATGTGCTAAAGATTCTTCTATAAAGCCTGTTCAAATACAAAACAAATATGCCGAATTGTTTTTACTAAAATTAGCAGTAGCGAGTGGAGAAAAGTTAGCAGCAGCGCGGTAGTAGCAGTAGCGCGTACAGGAGAAGCACGCTATAGCTATTAGCAGTAGCGAGCTTCCACTAGGAGCGCTGCTGCTACACTTGTGTAGCATTAGCGCTTGTGAGCACGCACTACTGCTACGTGTTAGCTGTAGCGCCTTATTAGTAGCGCCGGTACCCGCGCTACTGATACACCTAAAACCCGCGCTGCTGCTAGCCTTTTCCCTAGTAGTGTAGGGGTGTTAAACAATAGCGCTTGTTGGTAGGCAACCCAATTTTATTTTTGTTTATTGCTTTTTAGGTTCTCATTTGCAATAAAAAAATTCATCTAGCATCTGTTTAGATGTGGTTTTATGTTTTAATTAGTGTTGATGCCAGGTAAGACCTTTAGGATAGCTTACGGTGATAGTTGATTTGATCCTGCTGAAAAACAAAAACTTTTGCGCCCAGGAGATTAGTTTTCATTTTTAACATAAGCGCGATAAAATACTCATTATTTTTGCAGAGCTTTGATAAACAAATTTCCTAGGACTTCCTAATTTCTCAGGAGTTTTGGAGTTACGGAATTATTCGAAATACCCAGATTACTATAGACTGTTCTGTTTTTGACAGATTCTGTTTTTCGTGTGTTGTTTTCTTATTTTGATGAATCTATGGCTAGTATCAGGGGTTATGAACCATGGAAAAGTTGTAATACAGTATATATTACACCAATATAAATAAAGAATTTGTTCACAACAGTACCAAAAGTGGTGATTTATTTTCTTATACTAACGGAGCTTACGCGATTTTCTGTTAAAGTTTTGTGTTGTGAAGTTCTCAAGTTTTGGGTAAGGATTTGATGGACTATGGAATAAGGAGTGGCAAGATCTTAAGCTTGGGTATTCCCAAGGCACCCCAAGGTAATATTCAAGGAGGCCAAAAGGCCTAAGCTTGGGGATGCCCCGGGAAGGCATCCCCTCCTTTCGTCTTCGTCTATCGGTAACTTTACTTGAGGCTATATTTTTATTCACCACATGATATGTGTTTTTCTTGGAGCGTCTTGTATGATTTGAGTCTTTGCTTTTTAGTTTTCCACAATCATCCTTACTGTACACACCTTTTGGGAGAGACACACATGAATCGTGATTTATTCGAATACTCTATGTGCTTCACTTATATCTTTTGAGCTAGGCAAATTTGCTCTAGTGCTTCACTTATATCTTTTTAGAGCACTACAGTGGTTTTATTTTATAGAAATTGATGAACTCTCGTACTTCACTTGTATTATTTTGAGAGTCTTTAGAATATCATGGTAATTTGCTTTGGTTATAAAATTAGTCCTAATATGATAGGCATGCAAAAGGGATACAATAAAAACTTTCATATAGAGTGCATTGAATACTATGAGAAGTTTGATTCCTTATGATTGTTTTGAGATATGAAGATGGTGATATTAGAGTCATGCTAGTGAGTAGTTGTGAATTGGATAAATACTTATGTTAAAATTTTTGAGTCCGTAGCATGCACGTATGGTGAACCGTTATGTGATGAAGTCGGAGCATGATTTATTTATTAATTTTCTTCCTCATGAGTGGCAGTCGGGGACGAGCGATGGTCTTTTCCTACCAATCTATCCCCCTAGGAGCATGCACATAGTACTTTGTTTTGATGACTAATAGATTTTTGCAATAAGTATGTGAGTTTTTTATGACTAATGTTGAGTCCATGGAGCAAATATCGTCGGTACCATAAACCCATCACATATCCTTCCTCAAAACAGCCACCATACCTACCCATTATGGCATTTTCATTGCCATTCCGAGATATATTGCCATGCAACTTTCCACCGTTCCGTTTATTATGATACGTTCCATCATTGTCATATTGCTCTGCATGATCATGTAGTTGACATCGTATTTGTGGCAAAGCCACCGTTCATCATTTTTTTATACATGTCACTCTTGATTCATTGCACATCCCGGTACACCGCCGGAGGCATTCACATGGAGTCATATTTTGTTCTAAGTATCGAGTTGTAAGTAAATAAAAGTGTGATGATCTTCATTATTAGAGCATTGTCCCATGTGATGAAAGGATGATGGAGACTATGATTCCCCCACAAGTCGGGATGAGACTCTGGAGAAAAAAAGATGCCAAAAAAATGAGAGAAGGCCCAACAAAAAAATGAGAGAAAAGAGAGAAGGGGCAATGCTACTATCCTTTTACCACACGTGTGCTTCAAAGTAGCACCATGATCCTCATGATAGAGAGTCTCCTATGATATCACTTTCATATACTAGTGGGAATTTTAATTATAGAACTTGGCTTGTATATTCCAATGATGGGCTTCCTCAAATTGCCCAAGGTCTTCATGAGCAAGCGAGTTGTATGCACACCCACTCAGTTTTCTTTTTGAGCTTTCATAAACTTATAGCTCTAGTGCATCCGTTGCATGGCAATCCCTACTCACTCACATTGATATCTATTAATGGGCATCTCCATAGCCCGTTGATACGCCTAGTTGATGTGAGACTATCTCCTTCTTTTCCTTCTTCTCCACAACCACCATCTATTCCACCTATAGTGCTATGTCCATGGCTCACGCTCATGTATTGCATGAAAGTTGAAAAAGTTTGAGAACATCAAAAGTATGAAACAATTGCTTGGCTTGTCATCGGGGTTGTGCATGATTTAAATATTTTGTGTGATGAAGATGGAGCATAGCCAGACTATATGATTTTGTAGGGATAAGCTTTCTCTGGCCATGTTATTTCGAGAAGACATAATTCTTTTGTTATTATGCTTGAAGTATTATTATTTTATGTCAATATGAAACTTTTAGTTTTGATTCTTACAGATCTGAACATTCATGTCACAATAAAGAGAATTACATGGATAAATATGTTAGGTAGCATTCCACATCAAAAAATTTGTTTTTATCATTTACCTACTCAAGGACGAGCAGTAATTAAGCTTGGGGATGCTCGATACATCTCCAACCTATCTATAATTTTTGATTGTTCCATGCTATTATATTATATGTTTTGGATGTTTTATATGCATTAATATGCTATTTTATATGATTTTTTGGACTAACCTATTAACCTAGAGCCCAGTGCCAGTTTCTGTTTTTTCCTTGTTTTAGAGTTTCACAGAAAAGGAATACCAAACGGAGTCCAAACGGAATAAAACTTTCGCGATTATTTTTCTTGGACCAGAAGACACCCAGGAGACTTGTAGTGCAAGTCAGAAGACCCACGAGGCAGCCACAAGGGTGGAGGGCGCTCCCCCAACCTTGTGGGCCCCTCGTTGACCCCCTGACCTAGATCTTGCTCCTATATATACTCTTCTACCCCAAAAACTTCCAGGGGATCCACAAAACCTCTTTTCCACCGCCGCAACCTTCTGTACCCGTGAGATCCCATCTAGGGACCTTTTCCAGCATCCTACCGGAGGGAGATTCGATCACGGAGGGCTTCTACATCAACACCATTGCCTCTCCGATGTTCTTGGAGATCTATTCGATGTAATACTCTTTTGCGGTGTGTTTGTTGAGATCCGATGAATTGTGGATTTATGATCAACTTATCTATGAATATTATTTGAATCTCCTCTGAATTATTATATGAATGATTTGATATCTTTGCAAGTCTCTTCGAACTATCGATTTGGTTTGGCCAACTAGATTGGTTTTTCTTGCAATGGAAGAAGTGCTTAGCTTTGGGTTCAATTTTGCGGTGCTCGGTCCTAGTGACAGAAGGGGAACCGACACGTATTGTATTGTTGCCATCGAGGATAACAAGATGGGGTTTTCATCATATTGCTTGAGTTAATTCCGCTACATCATGTCATCTTACTTAATGCATTACTCTGTTCTTATGAACTTAATACTCTGGATGCAGGCAGGAGTCGGTCAATGTGTGGAGTAATAGTAGTAGATGCAGAATCATTTCAGTCTACTTGACACGGACGTGATGGATATATTAATGATCGTTGCCTTAGATATCGTCATAACTTTGAGCTTTTCTATCAATTGCTCGACATTAATTTGTTCACCCACCATAATAATTTCTATCCTGAGAGAAGCCTCTAGCGAAACCTATGGCCCCCGGGTCTATTTTCCATCATATAAGTTTTCGATCTATAATTTTAGTTTTCGATTTACTTTCTTTTCAATCTTTTACTTTCCGTTCCATAAAACAAAAATATTACTTTACCGTTTATCCATCTATATCAAATCTCACTTTACAAATAACCGTGAAGGGATTGACCACCCCTTTATCGCGTTGGGTGCAAGTTGGTGTTTGTTTGTGCAGGTATTCGGTGGCTTCTCGCGTTGTTTCCTACTGGGTTGATACCTTGGTTATCAAAATTGAGGGAAATACTTACTCTACTTTGCTGCATCACCCTTTACTATTCAAGGGAAAAACCAACGCAAGCTCAAGAGGTAGCAGCAATCCCGTTCTTTCCGTCTTCCAAATCACGGTGAGATCTTGGCCTAACCCCTAGAGATATACCTTGGCCACCAACTACCACGGCTTCATCCGTGAGACTAACATCCTTGAACAATGTAGTTTGATGATCCTACCCGAATACCTTCTCGAAAGCTTCAGCCTCCTTCACCGTGAACCCCTCCTCATCAACTTTTTCATCGGGACCTTCTTCATACGAATCCGATGCATAGCCACGGGAATAAGGGATGGAATGGTCCATCGTCTCTTACAAATGATATTTGTCGAGATCACCCACATTGTTGTCATGGAGATCAACTTCATTGTCATCATCCGCATACTCATCATTCTCCTCTTGCAAAGCTTCATTTTGGTTGTTTGGAAACGGGCTCAATGTTGGCCTCAGTTGTTGGGTAAAAAGAGGTTCAACAATTTCATCTCGGTTCAAGGGTGGGGGGATACTAGCAACCAAAGGGGAGGGGTTCTGGTTCAAGTACAAATGCAACCTTGAATCAACCTTCTTCGTTGCAAATAACTAAAGAGCCTTGTCTAGTGATTCGGCCACTGTCTCCTTGTATGCAACCCAATGTTGCTTCGAGTTCACACGCATTGTCTTCCAACGGATGTGCATTCCAAAACCAATATTATGCCTTCCCTCCAACTAAAACGATATCACTAGGGTCCATCCAATTCAACTCTTTCCTCACTTGTTCCAAGAGCTCCACATAGCAAGTACTATTATCAAACACCATGTCAATCTCATCCGGGTCTGGTTCAATATTGCCTTCCAAGAAGGCGTCTTTGTCCCCATGATGAACAAACACACAAGTTCTTCCCATCTCTATAAGCATTCAAACAACAAAACATAACATTTCTTCCATGAGTACTAATCCAAGGATTAACACGGAATACAAACCCTAACATAGATATGAAACAACAACCCTAACGCTAAACCTTGCCCAACATAACAACACACATAACCCTAACCCTAACATACTAACAAGCCTAACCGTAACACCAACATAAGAACACCCATAAGAATAACCCTAACATACTAACAATCCTAATCATAGGAAATTGGCAACCAAACATCTCATACCTCCATACATCCGACTCTGCCATTTTCGGCTTAAGTTATGAGATTTCCCTTCGTGGTTGGGTTTTGTCTTCATTTTGCATTTTGTTCATGTCATGCATTTCATATCAGGTCATCATGTGTATCTCTTTTTCATACGTGTTCGTCTCATGCATCCGAGCATTTTCCCTGCTGTCCGTTTTGCAATCTGACATTCCTACATCCTCCAGCGTCCCCCTTTTGTCTATTTTCGTGTGCGGGTGTTAAACATTCTCGGAATGGACCGATATTTGCCAAGAGGCCTTGGTACACTACCGGTAGACCGCTTGTCAAATTTCGTGCCATTTGGAGTCCGTTTGATATTCCAACAGTTAACCGGGTAACCGGAAAGGCCTCATGTGTGTTGCAGCCAAACACCCCTCCAAAATGGCCCAATAACCCTTCCAAACCACTCCCATGTCCTCCGTCGTCGGATCACGATCGCGTGGTCGAAAACTACACTCCAGTTGGACACTCCTACCTCCTCCTAGGTATAAACAGGTGATCCCCTCCATTTTTCCGCGCAGAAGAAACCCTAGCCCCGCTCCCTCTCCGTCGTCGGACACGTCCGGTCCGCACTGGATGAAACCCTCCACCGCGCCTGCACCAACTAGACACCGACACATGGCCCTCCACCGCCCTCCGCCGCCGCGGCCCGCGGGGCCCGAAGCCAGCCCGCGCGAGCCCGCGCGCCCACGCGTCCCCGCCGCCCGATCCCGCGCGCCCCGCCCCCGCCGTTTGGGAGCCGCATCCCCGCGCCGCCTCGCCGGTCGCCGCCGCCCCGCGCCGAGCCCCGCCGCCGCCTTCGTCCGCTGCCACCGCCGCGGGAGTCACCACCTCGCCGCATCTTCGCCCCCAACTCCGGATCCGGCGACCCCCTCCATCTCCGGCCGCCTCCCACACCTTTCTGGCAAAGCTCCGGCCACCGCGGGACGAACACCGATGATCCTCGACGTCCGTGCCCACAAACCCTAGATTCGAAGGGTAAAATATCTCTAAGTCCTTTTTTGCAGTATTTTGAGCGCTTGTTCATTGCATCATAACTTCGTGACCGTAGCTCCATTTCATGCGCACGATATATCAAAATTTTCATTGGGAGATGCTCTTCATTTCATTCCATTGTGCCATGCTTGTTTGAGTCCATCTTGATGCCCAAATCAATGATTCACGGGTGCTATAAAATGTTTCCTCCTATTACTTATCAGTTTTAGGTGATTTGTCATTTTTTTTCACATTTGTTGTGTGCATCATATGGGCATGAGCTCTACATGTGTTTTGGTCTATGCCATGCCATCTTTACAGGGGTACTTGCCATGTATTTTTTTGATATTTGAGGTGACTAGCACAAGCTTGCAAAGTAGCCTTCGTGATATTGCTGATTTTAGGGACTTAGGATTTTGCTAAGTCCTTGTTCTGCTGTTACTTTTATGCCATGTAAACATGATGCTACAGTGAGATCCATGCTTGTTTCGAGTACCTTCAGCAAGGGTGTTTTGGACATATGGTTATGCTCTATCCATACATGCCAATGTTTGCAATTATGGAGTGCCCTAGCATGTCTCATTCTTGCTCTACTTTTGCTATAAAATATTCCTGGCAGATTGTTTACATGTTAATTAATTTTGCCATGGCTGTTGTAGTTAATCCATGCGTGCTATGAACTTGCTCTTGCCTTGGTTAGCTTCATAAACATGTCTTCTTGATGGTGCTATGCTTTTTTGTCATGAAAGGCTTTGTGTTGAGTGATTTGAGCTCGCAAAGGTGCCTTCATAACTCTATTTATGCCATGCTCTGTTTTTCTGCCAAGTCTGAATCTGTTAATGAAACTTGCTATGTTTACATGTGTGCTATCATATCTTCTATGCCTTTTTGGCTCATGATCAGTAAGGCACTTTTGTTCTATGCTTTGAGTGGATTCATGCAATGCCTTTGTTTGCTATGATCTGTTCATGTAGCATGTTGTTTGCTTGCTCTAAAGTTGGCTTCCTGATGTTATTCCTGACATGTTAGTATTTTCACCAAGTCTGTGATGCCGATATCTTTTGCACTTTTGCCATGCTTGTTTGAAAATGTTCTTGTGTGATTTAGCCGTAGCTCAGTGTTCATGTTTTGTCAAGCATCTTGAGTAGATCACTATCATATGCTTTGTTGCTATGTTGGGATGCAGTAGCTTAGTTGTGGCATTCTAGATGGCATCATGCTGTTAATCGCAGAATTGTGCCATTCTTGTTTTGCTTTCCATTTGCAAATCGTGCATCCGATTCTGGTGATCTTTATATCGATTTCGGCCGAAATCATCTCATATTTCCAACGGCACACTTGGTTTCCCAAGTTGATGCCTGGTTCAATCTTTCCCTTCTGAAGCACGCATATGCATTGCATATCAAATCTTGCATATCATGCCATGTTTTGCATCATGTTGCTTGCGCATTGCACCGTGATTGACTGTTGGTCCTTTACTTGTGTTCTTGCTTTGGGTAGAGCCGGGAGACGAGTACGTGATCGAGGAACCTGTTGAGTACGCTAACGAGGATCAAGTTTTCGTCAACTCTGAGAACTTGCAGGCAAGATGACCATACCCTTGAAATCACTTCTATCTTTGCTTGCTAGTTGTTCGCTATATTGCTATGCCATGATACCTACCACTTGCTTTATCATGCCTCCCATATTGCCATGTCAAGCCTCTAACCCACCTTTCCTAGCAAACCGTTGTTTGGCTATGTTACCGCTTTTGCTCAGCCCCTCTTATAGCGTTGCTAGTTGCAGGTGAAGGCGAAGTTTGTTCCATGTTGGAACATGGATATTGTTGGCATATCATTATTATAACTTGTTTACTTTAATGCATCTATATACTTGGTAAAGGGTGGAAGGCTCGGCCTTATGCCTGGTGTTTTGTTCCACTCTTGCCGCCCTAGTTTCTGTCATACCTGTGTTATGTTCCTTGATTTTGCGTTCCTTACGCGGTTGGGTATTATGGGAACCCCCTAATAGTTCGCTTTGAGTAAAACGCCTCTAGCAAGGCCCAACCTTGGTTTTACCATTTGCCTACCTACCACCATATACCTTCCCTTGGGTTCTGTAGACCCAAGGGTCATCTTTATTTTAAACCCCCTGGGCCAGTGCTCCTCTGAGTGTTGGTCCGAACTAGAGTCCTTTGCAGCGCCACCTCAGGGAAACTCGAGGGTTGGTTTTAGTTGTACAGAGTGCTCATCCGGTGTGCCTTGAGAACGAGATACGTGCGACTCCTATCGGGATTTGTCGGCACATCGGGCGGCTTTGCTGGTCTTGTTTTACCTTTGTCGAAATGTCTTGTAACCGGGATTCCGAGACTGATCGGGTCTTCCCGCGAGACGGAATATCCTTCGTTGACCATGAGAGCTTGTAATGGGCTAAGTTGGGACACCCCTGCAGGGTTTTGAACTTTCGAAAGTCGTGCCCGCGGTTATGGGCAGATGGCAATTTGTTAATGTCCGGTTGTAGAGAACTTGACACTTAACTTAATTAAAATGAATCAACCGCGTGTGTAGCCATGATGGTCTCTTTTCGGCGGAGTCCGGGAAGAGAACATGGTCTCGTGTTTTGCTTGGACGTAAGTAGTTTTAGGATCACTATTAGCTTCTCGACCGTGCTTTGCTTCTCTTCTCGCTCTCTTTTGCGTAAGTTAGCCACCATATATGCTAGTGCTTGCTGCAGCTCCACCTCACTACCCCCTTCCTACCTTTAAGCTTAAATAGTCTTGATCGTGAGGGTGTGAGATTGCTGAGTCCCCGTGACTCATAGATACTTCCAAACAGATGCAGGTGCCGATGATGCCAGTGCAGGGGACGCTACCGAACTCAAGTGGGAGTTCGACGAGGATTCGGGCCGTTACTATGTTTCTTTTTTGGATGATCAGTAGAGGAGCCCAGTTGGATCGATCGGGGATCTAGCATTTGAGGTTGTCTTTCTTTATTTTGGTTCCATAGTCGGATCTTGATTGTATTCGGGATGATTATGATATATTTATGTATTGTGTGAAGTGGCGATTGTAAGCCGACTCTTTATCCCTTTGTTATTCAGTACATGGGATGTGTAAAGATTACCCCTCTTGCGACATGCCTACCATGCGGCTATCCCTCTAAGTCGTGCCCCAACACGTGGGAGATATACCCGCATCGTGGGTGTTACACCTTGCTCCGTGTAACTCGGCTGGCAAACTCGAGAATCTTGACGGGTTTCTCCTCGTAGGTTAGGTCACTCTCCAACTGAATTGCTTCCAGGGGCACTGTATCTCTCAGAGGAATATCGGCCATCTCTGCATGGCACTTCAACTAGGAAACATGAAACACATCCTGAACTCCTGACATACCTTCGGATAACTCCAATTTGTAGGCCACTTCTCCCATACGTTCCAACACTCGGTATGGTCCTACAAATCTTGGGGCTAACTTTCCTTTAACTCCAAATCATTTAACTCCTCGAAGTGGTGACACACGGAGATATGCTCTGTCTCTGATTTCATAGGATACCTCCTTGCATTTAGTGTGAGCATAAATCTTCTGCCTGGATTGAGCTACCTTCAGTCTATCACAAATCAACTTAACCTTCTCTTTAGACTTTCTGATTAAATCTGGTCCAAACAATTGATGGTCTCCAACTTCATCCCACATCAATGGTGTCCTGCACCTCCTTCCATACAAAGCTTAGAAAGGGGCCATCTTCAAACTAGCTTGGTAGCTGTTGTTATATGAGAACTCTGCGTAGGGCAAATTATCATCCCAACTAGATCCATAATCTAGTGCACAAGCACTCAACATGTCCTCCAGATTCTGGTTGACTCTCTCGGTCTGTCCATCTGTCTGCGGATGAAAGGATGTACTGAAGTCTAGCCCGGTACCCAAAGTCTGGTGTAGTTGATTCCAAAACTTTGAGGTAAACTGTGTTCCTCTATTCGATATGATGTTCCTCGGAACTCCATGCAGACATACGATCCTTGTCATATCTATCTTGGCCAACTTCGCGCTCGTATAAGAGGTTTTCATGGGGATAATGTGAGCCACTTTGGTCAAGCGATCTACTACTACCCAGATGGAGTCATAACCTGATCGTGTCCTGGGTAATCTGGTGATGAAATCCATGCCAAGCTTATCCCACTTCCATTCGGGTATCGGCATAGGCTGAAGTAATCCACTGGCTTCTAATGCTCTGCCTTAACTCTCTGACATACGTCACATACAGCTCCATACTCGGCAATATCCTTCTTCATACCTGTCCACCAAAAACGCTCCTTCAAATCCAAATACATCTTGGTGTTTCCTAGGTGAATCGAGTGGCGAGTCATGAGCCTCCTGAAGTATTAACTTACTGATTTCCGGGTCATTGGGCACATAAATACGGGCCTCAAACCATAAAGTTTCATGCTTATCCTCACGAAAACCTTTGGCTTTTCCTTTACTCATCTTTTCCTTTATATCCGCAATCTCCTTATCAGTCTTCTGGGCTTCTCGAATCTTTCCCAACAACGTGGAATGAACTTCCAACGCTGCAACCAAACCTCTTGAAACTATCTCCAAATGAAGTTCTCTGAGATCGTCGGCTAACTCCTGAGGTAATCCTCCAGTTACGAGAGTATTGACATAACTCTTGCGGCTCAAAGCGTCTGCTACAACATTGGCCTTTCCTGGATGATAATGCAGCTTCATATCATAATCCTTTATGAGCTCCAGCCATCTCCTCTGCCTGAGGTTTAGCTCCTTCTGTGTGAAGATGTACTTCAAACTCTTATGATCCGTGTATACCTCACAACAGTTTCCAATAAGAAAATGTCTCCAGGTTTTGAGTGCATGTACCACGTGTAACACCCACAATGCGGCTATATATCCCACGTGTCGGGGCACGACTTAGAGGCATAGCCGCATGGTAGGCATGTCGCAAGAGGGGTGCATTGCATTCTTCATGATGTTGTCTTGCTCTATTATTGTCATTTGTATCAACCCCTTCCCATCTCTCTAAAATCTACCCATGTGTCATCACTGCCTTCTTCCTTCTTATTCCTTTCATTTTTGCAAGTGCCATTTTCTGTCGTCCATAAATGTTCATTCTTTTCCTATTAACCATACACCTTTCCTTTAACCTCTCTGTCAAATTTCAGATCCTTTGGAGTTGTTTTGGTTAGGTTCCAAAATGCCTCAAGTTTGAATGATATTTAAACTTGTTTTATTTTTCTACCTCTAAAAATGTCCAAACCAATTTTATCAAATAGGGCATGAATTTAGGGTCATGAGGATATTTTTATATTTCTCATACACCTCTCCTTTTCCCCTGTGCTTTTCTCTTTATTTTCTTCTTGAAGAAAATTAGAGAGAGGAAACAACAGCTTCAGACCAGCCGCAACCCACTTGGGCCTCCCTCCAAGCTGGCCCACCTAGGCCACCCTTTCCACAGCCCAGCAACCAGGCCTCTCACCACTCCCTTCTCCACTGGGCCTCCTGCGCCGGCCCACCTTAACCCCCACTAACCCTAGCGAGCTTCTCTCCTCTCTCCCTCGTCTCCACCTCGCGCCGCCAGGAGAGGCCCGATCCCATCTCCATTCGCTCGATCCCCTCCTCACCTCTCGATCCCGCGCGCCTCCCTCTCTCCCTCTACAGCGCACCTCCCATGGCGCCGTCACCCCGCGCCAAGTCTTCACGTCGCCAGAGCCCTGTGCAGCTGTGCCGCTGCCTGCCCGCGAGCCTCCTCCGAGCGTCTCCTTCCTCGCACCCGTCCAGTAGGCCACTAGCGAGGCCCCGCATCTGCGCCTCCCCCGAGCTGCGTCCGTCGCCCGGCATGGCCCGTGAGACCATCAGCTTCGCTGGCACCCTCCAGCTCCCGCCGTCCTTCTCCCTCTGCAGCGCTTGAGCCCCGCTCTGCACTGGCCCTTGCCCTGCCGTCCGCCGGCCCGGCGAGCCGGATCTCTCCGTTGCCCTCGCCGACAACCTGCACGGCGCCTCCCAGAACGCACCTTCTGGCCTCCCTGCTCCTTGCTCGGGCCGCTGCTTCACGCCTAGGCCGACCCTACTCCACCAGCATCCTCCCGCCTTGCTTCGCCTCCTGGCAGGCAACAGCAGCGTCCACCTCGCCCCTCGTTGGCCTTCGAACCCCTGCTCGACGCCAAGACCGCGGCGCCTTGTCTCCGTGAACGCCAAGTTCTTTTCCATAGACCTCTCCAAGACCAGGATACGCCAAGAACCGTTCGTGGATTTCGTCAAGTTCGAGCACCGTTGAACGAGGGCTTTTGCCTTGCTCATTTTGGGACACGACAAGTTCCTCTTCGAAAGTATGTCTACATGATGACCAGACAAGTACCGTGGCAAGTCCTCTTCGAAAGTATGTCTACATGATGACCAGACAAGTACCGTGGCAACGAAGACCTTTCATGCGTCAAATCCATCTCCGAGGATTTCACCAAGTACCATGATGACCGTTATTCGCCAAGTACCCCTTCGGATCACCAAGTTTCGGCTACCATCATTGTGAACCGCTTTCGAAACGTGTATCACTAACGCCAAGTACAAGTTCTACGAGGACCGCCAAGTTCGTCTTCCGTCGTCTCCAAAATCGCCAAGTACCACGTCGATACGAGAACAACTACCCTTGACGTGCATTTTGGCAAGTACCACTACCGCCGACCCTCGAAGACACCGTGGACGTCAAATTCGTCGTGTGACCCTGAACATCTACGGAAACTTGTGTGACTAAGAATGTGAACCACTATCGTCGAACCCCGAAGGACTCAGATTCGTCAAGGTCCCCTCCGAACCGGGAACCAGTACTTCCACTACCATCGCCGAGGACCGATAGTATGACTACTTTCACTACCGTCGCGAGAACGTCTACTTCCTTCGACGAACTTGATCCGTTCCGAAAACGCACGCTTCAAAGGTATAACCCTGAGATGACCGTCCGAGAACGAACGCTTGTGATGTGTTGTATGAGATGCCTGTGTTTGCCCCATGCCCGATCTGATCCTTGCACGTTCCTTGTTTCCTAGCCACCGTCATGTGGGACACCCGGCTACCGGGATCGCCCCACCATCTCTTGACACACTCTCACCCACTTCCTTTTGCACCGGTATCCGTTTTCGTTATCGTTGTCGTGGCACTGCTTTTCTTTCCACCATGGTGACAAATGATTCATAATGCTCTTGTCAACTTTTAATAAAAATTGCATAAAACTTACAAATGTCATCCGCATCATGATAACCACATCAAGAATGTTAAAATTATTGTTTGCTTTAAATTGCTATGCATGTGGGGATTTACCGGAATTGTTGTTTGATGTTTCCGGCCTCATTTAAAATGCCTAACTGTGTATTTTACTCATGCTTCACCTCTGGCCATGTTAACCAACATTTAACATTGTTGAGTACCTAACCGGGAGTGAACTAAATAAGTCATGTGGTGTTTCGTCAATATGAAACCCGTTGCATATTGAGCTCCACTTAATTTGTAGTTTTGGTTGTTGCACTTTGCCATGTCGTGCATATTTAAACCGTACATGCATCATACTTGATTGTGCATCATGCGATGTTATGTGATGGTTGTTTACTATGTTGTTTGCTTCTTTCCGGGTTGCTTCTCGCGTTAGCTTCGGTTTCGTTCCGGAGTTGTGAGGATTCGTTTGACTACGTCCGTTTGTCTTCGGCATGGACTCATTCTTCTTCCTTGCTGTTTCTCAGGCAAGATGACCATACCCTCGAAATCACTTCTATCTTTGCTTGCTAGTTGTTTGCTCTATTGCTATGCCGCGATACCTACCACTTGCTATATCATGTCTCCCATTTTGCCATGTCAGCCTCTAACCCACCTTTCCTAGAAAACCGTTGTTTGGCTAGGTTACCGCTTTTGCTCAGCCCCTCTTATAGCGTTGTTAGTTGCAGGTGAAGATGAAGATTGTTCCATGTTGGAACATGGATATGTTGGGATATCAGAATATCTCTTATTTAATTAATGCATCTATATACTTGGTAAAGGGAGGAAGGCTCGGCCTTATGCCTGGTGTTTTGCTCCAATCTTGCCGCCCTAGTTTCCGTCATACCGGTGTTATGTTCCTTGATTTTGCGTTCCTTACACAGGTTGGTGTTATGGGAACCCCTCGACAGTTCGCTTTGAATAAAACTCCTCCAGCAAGGCCCAACCTTAGTTTTACATTTTCCTAACAACCTATTACCCTTCCCTTGGGTCGGCCAACCCAAGAGTCATCTTTATTTTAACCCCCCGGGCCAGTGCTTGTCTAAGTGTTGGTCCGAACCGGGCAGCCTGCGGGGCCTCCTCGGGGCAACTCGAGGGTTGGTGTTACTCGTAGCTTGACCTATCCGGTGTGACCTGAGAACGAGATATGTGCAGCTCCTATCGGGATTTGTCGGCACATTCAGGCGGCTTTGCTGGTCTTGTTTCACCATTGTCGAAATGTCTTGTAACCGGGATTCCGAGTCTGATCGGGTCTTCCTGGGAGAAGGAATATCCTTCGTTGACCGTGAGAGCTTGTGATGGGCTAAGTTGGGACACCCCTGCAGGGTTTTGAACTTTCAAAAGCCGTGCTCGCGGTTATGGGCAGATGGGAATTTGTTAATATCCGGTTGTAGAGAACTTGAGACTTAACTTAATTAAAATGCATCAACCGTGTGTGTAGCCGTGCAGAGTCCGGGAAGTGAACACGGTTCTTGTGTTATGTTTGAACGTAAGTAGTTCTAGGATCACTTCTTGATCACTTCTAGTTCATGACCGTGCTTTGCTTCTCTTCTCACTCTCATTTGCATAAGTTAGCCACCATATATGCTAGTGCTTGCTGCAGCTCCACCTCACTACCTTTTCCTACCCATAAGCTTAAATAGTCTTGATCACGAGGGTGTGAGATTGCTGAGTCCTCATGGCTCACAGATACTTCCAAAACCAGATGCAGGTGCCGATGATGCCAGTGCAGGTGACGCAACCAAGCTCAAGGAGGAGCTCGATGAAGATCGTGTTCGTTGTGTTGTTTTCGTTTCCAATTGATCAGTAGTGGAGCCCAGTCGGGGCGATCGGGGGATCTAGCATTAGGGATAGTCTTGTTTTATTTTGGTTCCGTAGTCGGACCTTGATTGTATTCTGGATGATGTAATGCTATATTTATGTATTGTGTGAAGTGGCGATTGTAAGCCAACTCTTTACCCCTTTCTTATTCAGTACATGGGATGTGTCAAGATTACCCCTCTTACGACATGCCTACTATGCAGTTATGCCTCTAAGTCGTGCTCCGACACGTGAGAGATATAGCCGCATCGTGGGTGTGACACTAACCTAGCCCGATCCCATCTCCCTCTCCCTCTCGTTTCCTTGCCGCCGCCACTCAACGCACGCACGCATACCTCGCTCCTCTCCCTCGACCGCTCCCTCTCTTGCTCACCCTCCAGCCCCTCTCCTCTCCTCGATCTCTACTTGCCCCTCCTGTGCGTCGCCAACCGCCGGTGACTGAGGCCGCTGGAGCACTGCCTCTTTGTTGTCCGCCGCCAGCCACCGCAGAACCACGCGACCGTCACGCCATCTCGCCTCCCGTGCCTCCCTCTGCTGCCACCCAAGCCCCGCCGGCCTCCCCGTCCTCTGTTTATCCTTGTGTCGCCCGGAGCACTCTCGCGCCGCCACTAGAGGCCAACTCCGGCGACTCCGCACCTGCATCTCCGACGAAGCCGTCCATCCCCGTCGCCCCGAGGCGCTGCCTCCTCTGCTCGAGTGCCCGAGGCCCCGCAAGCCTCCCGCTCGTCCGCCCTGCTCTCCCGCCTCCTCCTTGGCTGAGAACAGCCACCACCGAAGCTTTTATTCTCCCGTGCGCCGCCGTCGACCTCGACCAACGCCGCCATGGAAACTCGTTGTCGTGCCTTCTTACCCTCCTCGTGCGCGAGCTGCACCGTGCCGAGCCACCCGATGGCCTGCTCTGGACCTCGACCTCGTCGAGCTCCCTTGCCTCCACCTTGTCGTCTCGTAGCCTTGCCCTCACGCAGCAGCAGCAGGTCGCCAAGCCTGCCTCCTCTCCATCTCCGCCGCGAGTGCTCCCGACCGAGACCTTTGTGTTGCTTCGTTTTGGACATGCCAAGTCCCTCGAAGACCACTGATGCCTAGTGCGACTTCATGACCCGAACACAAGTTCCATAACGACCTTGTACCACTGCTGTCACAAGAACCCAAGTACCATGATGGCCCTCGAAGAGTTCGGATTCGACAAGCTCGATGACGCTCTTGTACAACTACGTTGTCGAGAGCAAGATCGGCAAGACCACTTAGACGCCCGAACGACTACCACACCGGGTCGCCAAGTTCAGTGATCGCCAAGTACCTCTACCGGTGGCCCCGAATATCTATGGACGTGTATGACTACCGTTGCCCGAAGAACCGTGAACATCAAGTTCCTCTGCCACGAATAGTTACAGTGTTGTGGATCCGGCAAGTACCCTCTCCGGATCGCCGAGTTCGTCTACGAAATGTGTACCACTACGCCGGAGACCTCAGATCCATCAAGTTCCTCTTTGAAATGTGTGCCACTACTTCCACTACGACCCGTGAATGACTACTCCCCTCGACGTTGAACCGCCTCGAAACGCACGCTTCGAAGGTATACCGCGGAGACGATTGCCCGTGAATGAATGCATGTTGTATGATATGCTCGTGTTTGCACCTTGTCCGATTTGAGACTTGCATGTTCCCCCTCATTTGACACCGTCGTCGACCTGTGGGAACCCGGTAACCGAGAGCACCCCACCATCTGTTGCGTGTTCCACACATCCGCACTTTTCCTTTTTGCACCGGTATCTCCATGAGCTACCAGAACCGATATGTTGTCATGGCATCATTTTCGGATTCATCGCCGTGGCACCCTTTCTTTCCACCATGGTGAAAAATGCTTCATAATATGCTCTTATCAACATTTTCATAAATATTGCATAAACCTTGCAAATGTCATCCGCATCATGATAACAACATCAAGAATGTTTAAGTTGTTGTTTGCATTAAATTGCTAATGACATATGGGGATTTTTCCAGAATTGTTGTTTGATGTTTCTGACCTCATTTAAAATGCCTAACTGTGTTTTTTACTCATGTTTCATCTCCTGCCATGTTAAGAACATTTAATTTTGTTGGGTACATAACCTGTTGGGGATATTACTACCAGTATGACCCGCCTAGGAGGGGCCGGGTCAGCCCTAATGGCGGGTTACCTAAGAAGCCCAATATGCAGTCAAGATGATAGTTTATTAAACATATAAAAAGCCCAAGGGCCTCGGGTCGGCTTAAGGCCCGTTATTGTAAACCGCCATATGGACGGCAAATACTTGTACAGAAAGGCATGTAAAGAAAGTCACCGAGCCGGACACGATTATGAGCCGGCCGAAACTCCGTAGGCCACTTGGTGTCAACCCGTGTATATAAGGGGACGACCCAGTGGCGGTTTAGGGCAAGAAACAACGAAGTCGATTACCAAGCCGGCGAGTTGAGCCTCTTGGAGATCGAAACCTCAGCAATACCAATCACAACTAGACGTAGGCTTTTACCTTCATCGTAAGGGGCCGAACTAGTATAAAACTCTCTCGTGTCCTTTGTCCCGATTAACCCCTTTAAGCTTCCTAGTGCGACGGCCCTACGACTAAGTCCTTGCTCTAGGACATCTGCCGTGTCAACTCCACGACAGTTGGCGCCCACCGTGGGGCCAGCGCATGGTGAATTTGAGTTCTTAAAGGGCAACTTCGAAGGGCTCAAGGGATACGTTGTGGGCCGGATGACCAAGAGTCGTCGCGGCAAACTCTACATCAACGACGAATGCTGGGGCCCCGAGGCCGGCTCGATTGAGTATGGGTACCGGGTCCCCTTCGGCGGAATTCACGTCTTCATCGGCCGGATCGGCAAGTCAGGCCCTGAGCCGGACGTCCACACCAACCTCATCGAAACGGCTCAGCGCGCCGGGTCAGCCCATGTTCAATCTGTTGTGAAGCATGCTTTCATAGGCTGCGTCCATGGCGGTGAATACTCCGAAGGATCGATGGAAGGCGGGGAGACAGCTATCTGCTCTGATACTGCATCATCAACAGGTGAGACGGACTCGTTGTACCAATGGCAAGACAGCATGCTCGGGGGCTGTTCCGATGGCAGCAGTATTTCGGACCCCCTTGAGCCGCCGAATTGGGATGGATTCTTTATGGCAGGGACACAGCCCGGGCAGAACTCCACCGCAGCGATAGCGGCGGCCACCGGGTCGGCAGCTGCCGGGTCAGGAGACCCCGTGCGCCCCCCGGCTCAGGTTCTCATGGACCTCATGGATAAGCTGACGACTCTGTTAACCGCTGCGGTAGAGCCGGCGGATAAAGCCCAGCATGACGCAGAAGTGGCACGCGTGCGAGAGGAGATGGTGCAAGATAAGGAAAATCTAGCCGCGGAGGAAACCCGGATGGCAGCAGAACGAGCAGCTTTGGATGCTCGTGCTCAGCAGCTTCAAGCAGAAACCTTCCGGCTCTCGGTGGATCTTAATGCATCAAACGAAGTCATGAGGAGGAGGCGTCAGAAAGCTCAGTCGCATCTGCCTCTAACGTTGGATCTGAGGAATCTGTTCCATACACCCGGAGCTGGAGGGAGCAATCCGCCAGAGGCAAACCGGGTCACGACGCCCGGTGCACCAGTTCAGCCACGCACCATGGAGTCGCTGCGCATGAATACAACTCCTCCTTGTTATATATCAACACCCCCGGGTCACTTATCCAACCCCATGGAGAATCTCATTGCGGCGTCGGCTCGTTTGGCAGCTCTCCCAATGGAAGGCGACTCGCCACCAGCAATTGAAACCCGGAGGGTAAGAGAACTACTTCAGACGGCTTTGGCCCAGCAGGATGCATACTCCTACAGTCGAGACATGATTCATTCAACTCCTCGCCCAAGACGGAGCCCGAGTTACAGTAGGCACATGGAATCTGCAGAGATGTCAAGTAATGCTCAACGCCACAACCGGACATATAGACATGAGCTGGTGCGGGCTGGAGCCCTTAACTTGGCGGATCAGGAAAGGATTCGTCAAGAGGCGGAACGGGCGGCTCAGATAGCAGCAGAGCAGGCGGCTCACCAAACCTTTCCGGCTTATCCAGCAACCTCGGTTAAGGCATGAGTGGCTACAAGAACCGGAGGCGTACCTTGCTTAGTCCCAGCCATACGCAATGAGCGGTTGCCCAAGGATTTCAAGGGACCTCGTAAGGTACCTAACTACACGACTGACCTACAGCCGGGGGCTTGGATTGAGAGTTATGAGATGGTGGAGCTGTTGGAGGTTAGCGATGCAGCAATGGCCAAGTACTTTACCATGATGTTGGATGGAATAGCTCGAACATGGTTGAAAGGATTACCACCTAATTCCATCGGCTCATGGGCAGAGTTGAAGGCACGGTTCATCCAGAACTTTAAAGACACGTGTAAGCAGCCAATGTCGATTGTGGACCTGACCAATTGCAAGAAAGAGGATGGAGAATCTACAACCCATTGGGTGTGCCGGGTCAAGGAGATAATACATTCGTCTGATAAAATGGACGCCGGCTCAGCTGTTTTGATGTTGGAGAAAAATTGCCGTTTTGAACCTCTGAAGCAGAAGTTGGGGCGTCTTAAACGTGGCTGTAATGACATGGGAACGTTGATGGCGGCTCTTGTCAAATATGCTGATTCTGATACCACCAAAGACCCGGCATCTGATGAAGAAAAAGCAACAAAGGGAAAGAAGAACGACAATAGCAAGGGTCACCAGCATAACCCGGCGAATCAAGGAGGTAATAAGCATAAGGCTGATGAGTTTGTTGCTAATACTAATGCGCAGGGTGGTAATCAGCGGCGTAAGGGCAGACAACCCCCTCGATCAGGCGGGTCGGGCCCCACCCTTGAGCAATTGTTGAATGAACCTTGTCCAAGACACGGCAACCGGGAGAAGCCAGCCACCCACTTGTGGAAGGATTGCACGATCATGAAGGCGTTTAAAAATTCAAACGCATTTGATGGGGGTCACGACCCGGGTGGCGGCTAAGGTGGAGGCGGCTTTCAGGGCCCGGGCGCTGGTTCAAGCGGAGGAGGTTTTCATGGTCAGGGTCATCCTGGTCACCAGGGAGGATATAATCAGCAACACGGCCAAGGGAATCAACAGCAGCAACAATCCGGCTATCAGAGCAACCTGAAGCAGTTGAGTAGCGGACAGTATCATGTCTTTACTACCAGTTTATGTAAGAGAGACCAGAAACTCCACAAGAGGGCTGTCAATGTCGTTGAACCGGCAATTCCACGTTATCTACGTTGGTCGGAGCAGCCTATTGTGTGGAGCAGAGAGGATCACCCGCCCCGGGTTGATAATCCGGGTCACTTGGCTTTGGTAGTGGCACCTCAGGTTGGTGGGTACATGTTTACTAAGGTACTCATGGATGGAGGCAGCAGCATCAACATCCTTTACTATGAGACGTTCCGCCGGATGGGATTGATGGATAAAAATCTTAAACAATCCAACACTGTTTTTCATGGTGTGGGACCCGATAAGTCGGCATACCCAGTTGGTAAGATCGAGCTGGAGGTAGCCTTTGGGGATGAGTATGACTCCAGGGCAGAAAAATTAACCTTTGAAGTGGTTAAGATCAAAATCCCATATCATGCTCTGTTTGGGCGGCCGGCTCATGCCAAGTTCATGGCTCGGCCGTGTTACGTGTATTTGCAGCTCAAGTGCCAGGTCACAAGGGCACCATTACAGTCCATGGGAGCCGGAAGATAGCCTTGGAATGTGAAGACGGGGATGCTGCCTATGCTGAATCTGTTTGTGCAACAGAGGAGTGGAAATTCTATAAGGATCATGTTGACCTGGCGGCCATGTCGTCATTAAAGAAACCAACAACAGAGCATGAGCCGGAGTTAAAGTTCAAATCAGCTAATGACACTAAGATGGTTGACTTTGTGCCTGGCGATTCATCCAAACAGTTCATCATCAGCGCAAACTTGGATCTGAAATAGGAAAGCGCACTCATCGAGTTCATCCGTGAGAACCGGGACATCTTTGCATGGAAACCTTCAAACATGCCGGGTGTCCCGAGGGAACTCGCTGAGCACACTCTTAATATCGATCCAAAGTTCAAACCTGTCAGACAGTTTCTTCGACGGTTCAATGAAGAAAGGCGCAAGGCCATCGGAGAAGAGGTGGCCCGGCTCTTGGTGGCTGGGTTCATTGTGGAGGTCTTTCACCCAGAATGGTTAGCTAACCTGGTGCTTGTACTCAAGAAGAATGGCACCTGGCGCATGTGTGTGGATTACACGTATTTGAACAAGGCTTGCCCGACTGATCCTTTTGCTCTTCCCCGTATTGATCAGATCATTGATGCTATGGCGGGTTGCGCACGATTGAGTTTCTTAGATGCTTACTCCGGTTATCATCAGATTAAGATGGCAGTCAAGGATCAAGAGAAGACAACATTTATAACTCCTTTTGGGGCTTTCTGCTATGTGTATATGCCTTTTGAGCTTAAGAGTGCCCAGGCGACTTACCAGCGATGTGTGCAGAATTTTCTTCACAATCAAATTGGGCGCAATGTTCATGCCTATGTGGATGATATAGTGGTAAAATCCAGGGAATAAGAAACCTTGGTCACGGACCTGAAAGAGACTTTTGATATCTTCGGGTTTATAAGATGATGCTTAACCCGGCCAAGTGTGTTTTTGGAGTACCAGCCGGCAAGCTCTTGGGTTTTCTGGTGTCTAACCGAGGTATTGAAGCTAACCCGAAGAAAATCAAGGCAACCACATCTCTAGCCAAACCAACCTGCGTCAATGATGTTCAACGACTGGCGGGTCGTCTGGCTGCTTTGAGCCGGTTCATAAGCCGGTTAGGGGAAAAGGCTATGCCTTTGTATCAATTGATGAAGAAAACAGATGTTTTTGTTTGGAGTGATGCTGTGGACGCCTCTTTTGAGGATCTGAAGGCACAATTGGCTGAGCCGCCGGTCCTAGCTGCTCCAATTGAGAAAGAGCCACTATTGTCATACGTGGCTGCCAACTTACGGGCTGTTAGTGTGGCTATGGTGGTAGAACGCAAGGAGGCTGGCAGAGAGCATCCAGTTCAACGGCCGGTTTATTATGTCAGTGAAGTGCTAATTGAGTCTAAGCAACGATATCCACATTGGCAGAAGCTTGTTTATGGGGTGTTCATGGCAAGCTGGAAGCTTAAGCATTACTTTCAGGGACATCCAATCACTGTGGTTAGCTCTGCTCCTTTGGGAGACATTATTCAAAACAGAGAAGCTACAGGGCGAGTTGCCAAGTGGGCAATTGAGCTTGGGTCTCATGGGCTGAAATATGTTCCATGCACTGCGATTAAGTATCAAGCCTTGGTTGACTTCATCAATGACTGGACAGAGATGCAGATGCTAGAAGAAAAACCGGACAACACATATTGGACTATTCATTTTGATGGTTCCAGGCAATTGGAAGGCTCGGGGGCTGGAGTTGTATTAACTTCCCCACGAGGTGATAAATTTTGTTATGTGTTACGATTGATGTTTCCATGCACTAACAACGCAGTAGAGTATGAAGCATTGCTCCATGGTCTTCGAGTGGCAAAGGAGATGAGCTTGAGCCGGGTCAGATGTCTTGGTGATTCAGATCTAGTGGCTCAGCAGGTGTCTGGCAAGTGGGATTCCAAAGACCCTCTCATGGCGGCTTATCACCGAGAGGTCGATGCTGTTGCAGGATACTTTAAAGGTTATCAGGTGGAACACATTGACCGTCGAAAAAACGAAGCAGCTGATGCTTTGAGCCGGCTGGGGTCTCAACGTAAGCCGGTACCACCCAACACCTTTTTAGATATTTTGCATAACCCCTCTGTCAAGTTGCCCACAGAAGAAGATTTAGCTTTTCCTGACCCGGAGGCCCAGTTGGTGGCGGCTCTTCATGTCATCCCAGATTGGACGGTGCTGTTCTTGGCTTACATGACCCCGGGAGAATTGCCAGCGGATGAGACCCTGGCTCGACAGATAACCTGGCGGTCTAAGTCCATGACGATTTCGGATGGAGAGTTATTTCATCGCAGTGTTTCCGGAGCGTTTCAGCGGTGTGTTCCCCCGAAGAAGGTCAAGAAATCCCTCGTGAAATCCATGAAGGCGATTGTGGTCATCACGCCGGGTCAAAATCTTTACTGGCCAAGGCGTTTCATCACAGTTTTTACTGGTTGATGGCTCACGCTGATGCAGAAGATCTGGTCAGTAGATGTGATGGATGTCATAAATTTGCACGATGAGCGCATGTGCTGGCTCAAGAGCTCCAGATGATTCCAATCACTTGGCCGTTTGCAGTCTGCGGGCTCGACATGGTGGGACCTTTCAAAAGGTCTAAGGATAAAAAGACGCATCTCTTGGTGGCTATTGATAAGTTCACCAAATGGGTTGAGGCGGAGCCTGTGAGTAAGTGTGATGCAGCCACGGCAGTTCAGTTCATGAAAAAAGTAATCTTCCGTTTCGGTTTTCCACACAGTATTATCACAGACAATGGAACAAATCTATCCCAAGGGGCTATGGAAGAATTTTGTCAACGAGAGCACATCCGGCTTGATGTTTCTTCCGTAGCTCATCCTCAATCCAATGGTCAAGCGGAGAGAGCCAATCAGGAAATTCTGAAAGGGCTCAAACCCCGGCTTATGGTTCCTTTATAGCGAACACCGGGTTGTTGGGTAAAGGAATTGCCTTCAGTGTTATGGAGTATCAATACTACACCCAATAGGTCTACGGGTTACACACCCTTCTTCATGGTTTACGGAGCAGAAGCAGTATTACCCAGTGACATCCTTCATGACTCGCCCCGTGTGGCGGCTTATGTTGAGGCTAACAATGAAAAAGCCAGACAGGATGCGCTTGACTTGTTGGATCAAGAAAGAGACTTAGCAGCCGCGCGGTCAGCAATTTATCAACAGGACCTGTGTCGTTATCACAGCCGCCGGGTTAAGTCCAAAACTTTTCAGGAAGGCGACTTGGTGGTCCGGCTCGTCCAAGATCTTTCAGATGCACACAAGTTATCCCCACCTTGGGAAGGACCCTTTATGGTCAGTAAAAATTTAAACAATGGGTCTTACTACCTCATTGACATTCGAGAGCATGCAGACTCACGTAAGTCGGAAGAGGAGCCCGCCGGCCATGGAACATTGCTCAACTTCAGCCATATTACACCTGAGCCACCGGCTCTCAACATGTACATACGTTCACATTGTATATACGATGATAAGCAATAAAGTAAGACCATTGGTCTCTTTTCTTTTCAAAGACTATGCATCTTTGTTATTTTTTTATTCGTAAATGACTATTAAGGAGCTAATCATATTTGAATCAAGTTTAACCTTTTTAGTCCAGCTCATGATCGTATCCGAATCTAGCTGTAAATCTTATGGTCACTTGGGGGCTTCCTGTTCAAAAATAGGTCGTATTCAAACCAAAGAGAACATAGCTGTCATAACTCTCTTGATCGGCTCAAGGCCAAACTCACTTGGGGGCTTCTTGATCGTATCCGAATCATAGCTTAACCCCTTTTGAGTCCGACTTGGATCGTATTCGAATCAGGGTCGTTAAAAACTGCTCTAGGTCATTTGGGGGCTTCCAGTTCAAACATAGGTCGTATTCAAACCAAAGAGAACATAGATGTCGGTACCCTCTTGATCGGCGCAACGCCAAAGCCACTGGGGGCTATATGGTCGTATTCGAACCTTAGCTTAACCCCTTTGGTCCGGTTTACTGATCGTATTCGAATCAAGAACCCCAACCTTTTGAATACATAGTTCAAATTATGTTTATTATCTGTTGCTTGCCTTTGAGTTTTTGTTGTTTTCAAAATTACAAATGAGATAGTCTGGTTTTCTTTGCCGGCTCAATTATTGGACAACACAGCCGCCCGGGTTATTCAAGCCGGTGGTGCAAGGATCCAAAGGTACGAGCTACTAAGGTATGATGATCATTGAGTGTTCAAGGAATAGTAACTTTTCATACACATTGAATTATCAATTCATCACCCGGGTTATTTAAACCGGTGATCTAAAGATCAACAAGGATAAGGTATGGTTTTTTACTTATACGCGCTTACCTGCTGCGTCAACTCAAGAGTTAGTATTAAACCTTACCCTTTGTTTACATTTGTCTCTGTTTTTTTTATTGAGGTAAATTTATGGGTTGTACGTTAGGTGTTTAAGCCTAGTTGGTTCTAAACCGCCTTGCCAGTCTTTTCCTTATATTCACAGGAACGGAGTTCAACCATTGCAGAGACAAACACTAAATAATGCATACATTGACATCTGAAACACAGATTCACATAGGAAGTATTTTATGCATGATGGCATAAGCAAACATGCAGTGTTTTAACTAAAGTTATTACAAGGCTTTATAAGCCTAGGAAGATGATCACTGTCCCTCCCTCGCCGGTTCACCACCTTCTGTTTGCTGGAAATTGGATTTTGACCAATCAAAGCCGTTCATGGCGACAAATTCGGCTTCGTCGTCAATCAGGCCGACCGGTTCAATTTTCGGAGCAAAGGTATCTTCTCTCACAGGTGGGATCAGGTCTGCTAATTTGTATGAAGGAGTGGCCATCTTCTTATTTTCATTGTCAAAACCCGGCTGGTACTTGTCAACATTGGTGTCTTCTCCAAGGCTAGTCGCCTGAGGCCGGACTTCGCGTACACACGCTATGAAATCATCCTGATCAAATGGAGACCCGTCCTCCTTCACAGTAGGATAACCTCTTGCCACGTCCGCTAGGTCTAGGTCTGGCACCCAAGCCTTGGAGCGGCTTAGGGCAGTCAAAGCTCCGGCTCACGCGCAGGAGCATTTTACTTCTTGGAATCTCGCCGGAAGGAAGGACAGCTTCTTCAGGACATCGCTAAGCCGGTTGGGTCCTTGATTTGCAGGAGAGATAGCGGCCAGAGCCCATTGTGCACCAATGTACAATTGTTCAACTAAGGTGTATACAGCCTTCAGTTTAATCAACGGGCCTTGGCTCAGATTTTTACTTCGCGGACCTGCATGTATTTAACAGAGTAAGTTGGTGAATCACATTCCAGTTTGGCATAAAATACATGAAAGGTCAAAACAAGGCAGCTTACCAAAGATAGCAGCGACCATCTGAGACACCCGGCCCTTTAAACCGTTCAGCTCGGTTGATATTTCCTTCGGAGCTGTTTCGGCTGTCTCAGCTCGCCGGGTCAGAAGTGTTTTCTCATCCTCCCAAGTTTTCTCTTTGACAGCAAAGTTGGCTTTCAAATTCTCTGTTTCAGAAAGGCTTATTTGCAGTTTGGAGGTGGAAGACTTGATTTCTGACTCCTGGCTCGCTAACCAGGTCTTTGCGTCAGTCAGTTGAGAGTTTAGTTCAGACAAGGCATTCTGTGAAACATTCAAATAAGTCAAGACTTGGTTTAAATTCCAGTATGCAAACTCAAGATTCAAGTCCCAAGTACTTTACGAATAAACCACTTGGCACTTGGAGGCTAATGTATGCCAAATCAAAAAAATTCGACTCTACCAACATATTTGAAGTCCCAAGTCCTTTACAAAGTAACAGCACTTGGCACTTGGGGGCTAATGTACGCAGTTCAACAAGTTTATCAAGGATAAACCGGAATGTTAAGTACTTGCAGTTAGTTTTAAAATTCTGAAGTACCGACTCATTAATGATCAAAATAAACCGGTCCTTGGGGACTATGGGTGAAGTCTTGTTTCTATCAATATCAGGCAAATATTCAGAGGTAAAGGTCTCAGCCTATATTTTAAGTCTACAGGTTATTTCGTTTCTCTCATAATCTACAGACTTGGGGGCTAAAGGAATATTGGTAAACAGGAAACAACGTACCTCATATTTCAACTGAAGCTGCTTGACCATCTCGATCTCAGACTCACGACTGGAGTGTACATGACTGAGATAGCCGGATAGGATATCACTGGCATTAAGACGGTCGTAGTTGGCAACATCAAAGCGAACCTTCTGCCTCTCCAATGCTTCTTACTTAGCTGTGCACCGAGCCAACACCGTTGGATTCCCCGGCTCAACAAAACGGCTCCCGTTAATTTGAACATCTTGAACATGTGGAGACGGTGGGTCAGTTGAGCTTGACGGTCCAACTGTGGAAGGATTCATAGTGGCTTGGTCAAGGGACGGCTCTGGAGGATTTGCTTCATGGATAATAGGCGGGTCTTCTCGGGTGGCAGTTAATGGAGAAGGCGGCCTATCCGGCTCAGACATTGGTACTGGCGGGTCTTCCGCCGGCTTTGTTACCTTCGCCTTCTTGGATTTAGCCTGGCTGCTAAAGAAAAAATATATATTACAGGACAGTCAGCATCAAGATACAATTGATCAACCCAGAAGAAAAGAGGAATTCTGGTTACCCAGTGGCAGTCTTGGAAGCCATGAATTGTGTTTGTGATGAGTCGCCTGAAGAACGATACACCTCCTGAAAAGGTAAGAGAAAGGAGTTAAAAGAAATACAAGGAGCAGGATTCATTAAAACAAGTTACAGACAGTAATAAGTAAACCTCGTTCGGACGTTTCTGAGGGGTCTGTTGAAGGACGACAGCCGGCTCATCTTCAATCTCAACTTCACGACGGCTTTCATGCTGCCGCTTTTTCAAATGAAAGTTGAGATCCAAGTGAGCTAAGGGGTTAGAAAACCTTACTTTACGGATCACTCGTCGAACTTTGTGTCTTGGTAAGGGCTCTGAGTCGGAGGAAATGATAGTTACCTCTGCTTCCCCGGCTTAACTAGCCCCAGTGTCATCCTGGGAAGGATCAGTATCAATAAGATTTTTAAAAAATTGGCGAAAGGAATCAAGGGCTACCTCCGAGTCAGATGAGTCATCAAGTTTCATCAAATCTTCAATGGTGGTTTTCTTTTTCTTCTTCGTTCTCCGGGTCGATCTCTTGGCGTTCATGGCGGCAAGTTTCGCCTTCTTGGCAGCTTCATGGTCGTATTTCACTTTCCAAAAGTCAGAGTTGGCCTACAAAGACAAGAGGAAGGATTAGTGATAAACAATACGGCTGGACAAAATACAAAGGAAAAAGATCAGAATGCCCTTACTTCTCGTACCGGGTTAAATTTACAGAAGGGACTTAACCCAACAACACTGCAATCTTCGTATTTCGCATTCACCAGAAGATTTGACATTGCGACAACATCTTCTTCGGTTAATTGAGCCAGAGTATGACGGGGAGAGTCATCCGGATCTCCACCATACTCATACATCAACTTTGAACGACGGCTTAATGGAATAATCCGCCATGAGATCCAGCAGCGGGTTAAATCGACTCTGGTTAAACCGTTCCCCAACAAACCATTGATTCTTCTGATAGATGGAATCAGTTTCTTGCGTTCATCAATAGTAAGTTTATCTAGTAGGGCGAACTTGGTGTCAAGACGATCGGAGCGGTAACCCGGCAGTGGCTTTTCATTGGCGGGTGAGACGTCCTGACAGTAAAACCAAGTTTGGTTCCAGTCCTTTGGGTGACTTGGTAAAACTATGAGAGGGAAAACTGCACCCTGCCAATGTTGAATTGAGATGCCTCCAAGTTCTAAGCTCAGGCCATTGGTGCACTCGTTTTGCCGGTTCAGATTAAAGTACTCTCTAAATAGTTCCACAGTCGGCTCTTGCTGAAGATATACCTCACAGAGCACCTGGAAGTTACAGATATTGGATATCGAATTGGGCCCAATATCCTGAGGATGGAGTTTGAAAAAGTGAAGAACTTCTTTGAAATTTTTTGAACCGGGCGGTGAGAAGCCCTAGTTCATGTGATCAGTAAAAACGATCACTTCACCGTCTTTTGTATTGGGTAATTCTTCTTCCGGATCAGGAGCACAATAAGACATGATGTTTTTTGAAGGCAGAAATCCAATAAGGAAGAACTCTTTCAGACGCTCCTCAGTTATGGTTGAGGGAACCCAATTGCAGATGGTGGGTGTCTTTGACGGCATGATGAACAAGGGACTGGAAAAGGAAAAATAAAGTGCCGGGTCAATTAACAGTTAAAGGTTGAAATTATAAAACAAGTAACGGCGGCTTAACTAAGGGCTAATGACATATAGGGAAAAGAAAGCCGGAGTGGTAAGCCGCCATGACTACTTTTCGGAAAGCAGATTCAGTTAAGTGTTGGCATAAACAAGTTTCAGCAAGCTATCATTATCATTTTGGATCAAAAGGCTGTTTCAAAAAGGAAAATATTCTAGACCTAAAAACCTAGTACAGATGAGTTCGTCGACTATAAAGAAGCATCTATACAGGTAAAAGGGATCTACTGATATCAAAAATGAATGCCAAACAGCTACCACGCGAGTTATATCTCTTCTTTGGATCAAAAGAAGTTGCGGAGAAGATCTACAAGATAATCCATGGCGAACAGGTGAAGAACACTGAAGAACTCGCAAACCTAGAACAGATCTAGGTGCATGAGAGAGAAGAAAACTTACAAGATGCAGACCTGCCGCGAAGAGTCGCCGCGTTCTCTGGACGGACTCAGGGTGATGCAGCGGCCAAGCTTGACGATGACGATGAGAGTTGCGGCGGTGGCGGAGTTCGAGCAACTCTATAGGTTGCGAGAGGAAGAAGATGAGGAAGAAAGGAGAATGAGAAGGACCGACCGCGTGCCTATTTATAAGGGCAGATGCGAACAGACGGGCGCGAAAATCAAGGGAGAACCAAATAATGGTTATCCAGCTATATAGACGCCTCGATTTTCGGGCAGCATTAAAAATCAAAGATCCGTTGGAAGATGACGTCATGAAAGTTTTTTGTTTTCAAAAGATGACGTCACGGCGGGTTACAAAGTTTTTTCAGGCAGAAGAGGGATTTCATCTAAGTATTGAAGATTGACAAAGAACAAGGTTCAAAGTCAACCTGGGGCCTAATGTTGGGGATATTACTACCAGTATGACCCGCCCAGGAGGGGCCCGGTCAACCCTAATGGCAGGTTACCTAAGAAGCCCAATATGCAGTCAAGATGATTGTTTATTAAACATATAAAAATCCCAAGGGCCTCGGGCCGGCTTAAGGCTCGTTATTGTAAACCGTCATATGGACGGCAAATACTTGTACAGAAAGGCATCTAAAGAAAGTCACCGAGCCGGACACGATTATGAGCCGGCCGGGACTCCGTAGGCCACCTGGTGTCAACCCGTGTATATAAGGGGACGACCCGGTGGCGGTTTAAGGCAAGAAACAACAAAGTCGATAACCAAGCCGGCGAGTTGAGCCTCTTGGAGATCGAAACCTCAGCAATACCAATCACAACTAGACGTAGGCTTTTACCTTCATCATAAGGGGCCGAACTAGTATAAAACTCTCTCGTGTCCTTTGTCCCGATTAACCCCTTTAAGCTTCCTAGTGCGATGGCTCTACGACTAAGTCCTTGCTCTAGGACATCTGCCGTGTCAACTCCACGACATAACCGGAAGTGAACTAAATAATCGAATGTGGTGTTTCATCGATATGCAACTTGTTGCCTATTGGGCTCTACTTAATTTGTAGTGTTGTTTGTGCACTTTGCCATGCCATGCCTCATTAAACCGGACATGCATCATACGCGATTGTGCATCATGCCATGTTTATGTGTTTGGTTGTTTACTATGTTGCTTGCTTCTTTCCGGTGTTGCTTCTTCTTATTAGTTCCGGTAACATTGCGTTTGTGAGGATCCGTTCGACTACGTCTGTTTGTCTTCTTCATGGACTCGTTCTTCTTCCTTGCGGGATCTCAGGCAAGATGACCATACCCTCGAAATCACTTCTCTCTTTGCCTGCTGGTTGTTCGTTCTATCGCTATATCGTGCTACCTACCACTTGTTATACCATGCCTCCCATATTGCCATGTCAAGCCTCTAACCCACCTTTCCTAGCAAACCATTGTTTGGCTAAGTTACCGCTTTTGCTCAGCCCTTCTTATAGCGTTGCTAGTTGCAGGTGAAGCTGAAGTTTGTTCCTTGTTGGAACATGGATATGTTGGGATATCACAATATCTCTTATTTAATTAATGCATCTATATACTTGGTAAAGGGTGGAAGGCTCGGCCTTATGCCTGGTGTTTTGTTCCACTCTTGCCGCCCTAGTTTCCGTCATACCGGTGTTATGTTCCTTGATTTTGCGTTCCTTACGCGGTTGGGTGTTATGGGAACCCCTTGACAGTTTGCTTTGAATAAAACTCCTCCAGCAAGGCCCAACCTTGGTTTTACCATTTGCCTAACAACCTATAACCTTTCCTTGGATTCTGCAGACCCGAGGGTCATCTTTATTTTAACCCCCCGGGCCAGTGCTTCTCTAAATGTTGATCCGAACCGAGCCGCCTGCGGGGCCACCTTGGGGAAACTTGAGGGCTGGTTTTTACTCGTAGCTTGTCTCATCCGGTGTGCCCTGAGAACGAGATATGTGCAGCTCCTATCGGGATTTGTCGGCACAGTCGGGTGGTCTTGCTGGTCTTGTTTTGCCATTGTCGAAAAGTCTTATAACCAGAATTCCGAGTCTGATCGGGTCTTCCCGAGAGAAGGAATATCCTTCGTTGACCGTGAGAGCTTGTGATGGGCTAAGTTGGGACACCCCTGCAAGGTATAAACTTTCGAAAGTCGTGCCTGCGGTTATGAGGCAGATGGGAATTTGTTAATGTCCGGTTGTAGATAACTTGACACTTGACTTAATTAAAATGAATCAACCGCATGTGTAGCCGTGATGGTCTCTTTTCGGCGGAGTCCGGGAAGTGAACATGGTTCTTGTGTTATGGTTGTGCTTAAGTAGTTTCAGGATCACTTCTTGATCACTTATAGTTTTTCGATCATTGCGTTGCTTCTCTTCTCGCTCTTATTTGCGTATGTTAGCCACCATATTTGCTTAGCGCTTGTTGCAGCTCCACCTCATTACCTTATCCTACCCATAAGCTTAAATAGTCTTGATCTCGCGGGTGTGAGATTGCTGAGTCCTTGTGACTCACAGATACTTCCAAACAGTTGCAGGTGCCGATGACACCAGTGCAGGTGATGCTACCGAACTCAAGTGGGAGTTCGATTGTCGGTGTCAAAACCGGCGGATCTCAGGTAGGGGGTCCCGAACTGTGCGTCTAGGCCAGATGGTAACAGGAGGCAAGGGACACGAAGTTTTACCCAGGTTCGGGCCCTCTTGATGGAGGTAAAACCCTACGTCCTGCTTGATTAATATTGATGATATGGGTAGTACAAGAGTAGATCTACCACGAGATCGGAGAGGCTAAACCCTAGAAGCTAACCTATGGTATGATTGTTGTTCTGCATGTTGTCCTACGGACTAAAACCCTCCGGTTTATATAGACACCGGAGAGGGTTAGGGTTACACAAAGTCGGTTACAATGGTAGGAGATCTACATATCCGTATCGCCAAGCTTGCCTTCCGCGCCAAGGAAAGTCCCTTCCGGACACGGGACGAAGTCTTCAATCTTGTATCTTCATAGTCCAGGAGTCCGGCTGAAGGTATTGTCCGGCCATCCGGACACCCCCTAATTCAGGACTCCCTCAGTAGCCCCTGAACCAGGCTTCAATGACGACGAGTCCGGCGCGCAGATTGTCTTCGGCATTGCAAGGCGGGTTCCTCCTCCAAGTACTTCATAGAAGATTTTGAACACAAAGATAGTGTCCGGCTCTGTAAAATAAGTTTCCACATATTGCCATAGAGAGAATAATATTTACACAAATCTAATCTGCTGACGTATTCCGTAGTGTGATATCGCACCATGGCCAAGCCTTTATTCGAATCGTTTTATTGTTCCACCTCAGCGTGTCATGCGAGGCGATTTCCTTGGCACGTCTCGTCGAAGCAGAGATCGTGTCCCCTTATTCCGGGATTCTCATCAATACGGGCGTGGGTAACCCAACCGTGCCATTGATTACGGCACTTGGAGATAAGCGAGTTTTACCAGGCTGGTGGGGACACGTAGTTGCGTCCTCCCATATAAGGGGATAAGGATCCACCTTTTCACCTACGCCTTCTTCCTCCTTTGCCCATCCATTTTCGCGCACTCGAGCTCCAACGCCCAATTCCGCACTCCCCTCCTCAACCTTTTCCAGCCATGTCCGGAGCGGGAGGCAAGTGGATGGTCTCCTCCGTCATGGAGGGACACATCAAAAAACTGAGGAAGGCCAGATACTTGTCTAACGACATCGCATACCGGCTTCCTGAAGAGGGGCAGCTCCTTCTCACCCCAAGGCCCCATGAGAGGGTAGTGTTCCTTCCCCACTTCCTCCGCGGACTAGGCTTTCCTATCCACCCATTCGTCTGGGGACTCGTGTTCTATTACGGCCTGGATTTCCATGATCTGGCCCCGAACTTCATCCTCAACATCTCGGCGTTTATCGTTATGTGCGAGGCTTTCCTCTGCATCCGCCCCCATTTCGGCCTATGGCTCAAGACTTTCAATGTCAAGCCGAAGGTGGTGCGCGACAACCAGGCAGAGTGCGGAGGCGCCATGGTGGGAAAGATGCCCAACGTCTTATGGCTCGAGGGCTCCTTTGTGGAGACCCTGAAGGGGTGGCAATCAGGGTGGTTTTACATCACCGAGCCGCGCGACCCTAAGTGGGTCGCAGCCCCCGACCCCCAACACGGCTCACGTCCTGGAAAGAGACGGGCCTGTCGTGGGGCAGCAAAGAAGAGGTGACTGGACTGCAAACATGCATCCAAACCCTGGTGAACAAGCAGCTCAAGCTTGTCAACGTAGTCCAGGTTATGCTCATCCGCCGGATCTCCCGTGTCAACAACGGGCCTTCAATCTGTGGGAGTTCAACCCGGCGCAACACCGAACTCTGAGCAGGCTCTTTGACACGACGTACGAAGATGCCTGGAAGGTGCTTTTCAAGGGCGCCGAGACTCCCGCATCCGCTACCGAGGATCACGGATTCAGCGCGCAGCGTCACGCTAGCGCGGTAAGTTGTTTGTACCTTTTACAAGGTATTAGTTTTTCATAGTTTAACTCTATGCGCGATCTAAGCTCCCTTACCTTTGACAGGATTGGCAGGCGAAGTCCGGACAGATCGACTGTTCGGCTCCTTTGCCCGAAGACCTAGCCGATGCCCGCTTGGCGAAGCTGCTGGTTCCGGCACCCTATGTGGTGCCGGAGAAGAAGGCCATGAAGAAGGCCACGGGGACTCAAAAAAGTTCCCGGCTCCAGGAGGTGTCGGGTTCATCATCTGACGGCTCCAAGGCGCATTCCTCCCGTGAAGACGAGGAGGAGGAAGAAGAGACCTCTCCCCCTCCAGCGGGAGGAGAGAAGAAAAGGAAGGCCACCCTCACTAGGGAGGCCGAAGGGTCCAAGAAGGGGAAAACCCTTCCTCCGGACTACTCCACCGACGCCGACGACGGCGGAGAGGAGTGGCCGCTCAGGGCCAAGCCCCTGGCGAAATCGTAAGTATCCGGATACCAGAGTAATTCATAGTATTCCTTTATTGCACAGCTTTCCCTTATGTCGAATATGATTATGCAGCCCACCCAAAGACCGGCTCGACGCGTCGTCGAGCGGTTCACTGGACTCGTCGGATGTGAATTCGCTTTCGACGGCTACCTCCCCCGCCCTACGGACGACGCCGAAGTGTTATCCCAACAGGTTCCAAGCCAGGAGGAGGTGGTCCTGGAGGCGCCGCAAGGCGACCTCCCGGACTCCAGGAGTAAAGGGGATAAAACCCCAGGGCTCCAAGTCCGGCTCTAGGCCGGACGCCGCTCCAGAACCTTCAAAGGTTCCAGAGTCCGGCGGGTGACCTCCTTCCAAGAGGAGCAAGCCCACCGTGTCGGTGACCCCCGTCCAACTGGAGACGCCGGACAATCTGTTGGAGGTGCTCAAAGGCGCCTCCATCGACGACGAGCACCGCACCATTATGCGTGCGGTGGTCCAGAAGGTTCAGTCCGCCAAGAGTGGACTGACTGAAGCTTGTGCTAGCCTTTTAACAGGCTTTGAGGTAAGTAAAGAATGTGTAAATAATATTACCGCATAGATAGTAGCCCCTGATGCTCTGTTTGGCGTTCGGGAAGAAAAGCCGAATAGAGGATCAAATAAAATTCGCAGGAGTCTAACAAAAAGGAGTCAATATGCGTATGCAGACTTCTCTGTTGGCGTCCGCCGCATTGACTGCGGAAGTGGACACGCTAAAGCAGAACCTCGAGCAGTCCGAGCAAGAGCTCGGGCGTGCCAAAAAGTAGCTCGAGGACAAGGAAGGTAAGAAATACCTTGTTTAAATATATATAAAAAGGTGCAATTGCAAAAAATGACAGGATTATCGTGGCTATTGTAGGTGTAACACCCCGGATGTGATTTACCTAATATGTACTCAAACTCTTGCCGTTCCCGGCGCTAAGTTATTTTATTTTCTCGGGTTCGGGTTTTTGTCTCCGTGTGTTGTTGTCGTTGTCATGCATCTCATATCATGTCATCATGTGCATTGTATTTGCATACGTGTTCGTATCATGCATCCGAGCATTTTCCCCGTTGTCCGTTTTGCATTCCGGCGCTCCTATCTCCTTCGGTGGTCCTTTCTACCTTTTTTCGTGTGTGGGGGTTAAACATTTACGGATTGGACCGAGACTTGCCAAGTGTCCTTGGTTTACTACCGGTAGACCGCCTGTCAAGTTTCATACCATTTGGACTTCGTTTGATACTCCAACGGTTAACCGAGGGACCGAGAAGGCCTCGTGTGTGTTGCAGCCCAACACCCCTCCAATTTGGCCCAAAACCCTCTCCATCATCTAGAACGTTCGATCACGATCGCGTGGCCAAAAACCGCACCTCATTTGGACTCTCCTAACTCCTCCTATGCCTATAAATAGGTCCTCCTCCGAGATTCACGGGTCCCCCTCCCCCCTAAACCCTAGATCCACTCTTCCGCGCGCCGGACAACATCCGCCGGCGCCGGACGCGTCCGCTCCATCCCGCCGCCGCCACGTGTCGAGCCGTGGTTCGCCCGCGCCCACATCACCGGCCCGGGGAGCCCAGGCCGGGCCCTCCCGAGGCCCATCCGGCCGCACGCCGCCCCCGGCCTAGCGCCGCCCTCCGCCGCCGCCTCGCCGGCCAACCTCACCACCGCCGCCTCGCCGGCTAACCGCACCACCGCCGCCTCGCCGTCCGCCGCACCACCGCCTCCTCGCCGCGCCCGAAGCAGCTCTGCCTCGCCGCGCTTCCCCGACGTCCTCTCCGGCCTCCCTCGTCGTCCGGCAAGCCACCGACCTCCTCCACGGCGACGTCTCCGGCGAAGCTCCGGCGACCTCGATCTGCGCGCCCGGCCAGATCTGGATCTGGAGTTTTGTCCCAGTTGACTTTCCTCCTGAAACCCTAGATAAATTGCATTTTTCATCATGCTATATCTCCGCATCCGTAGCTCCATTTTTGTCGTGTAGCATAACAAAATGTTCGCCTCAGAGAGTACATCATTTCATCTCACTGCATCATTTTCATTTGAGCTCATCTTGATGCCCGAAATGCTGTTGGAAGAATGCTATTTGAGCTAATTGTTAGATCTGCTGCACCAAATAGCTATTTGTCATTTTTGCCATGATTAATGTGTGCATGATATGCTACTGAGCCCTACATGTGTTTTGTTATATGCTTTGCCATCTTTACAGAGGTGCTATCCATGTATTTTTGTGATATGTGTGGTGACTAGCACAAGCTTGCAAAGTAGTGCATTCATTAATGCTGATTTCAGGGACTTAGAATTTCACTAAGTCCTTGATCTGTTCTTATCAATATGCCATATGTTCATGTTGTTTCCTAGTGATCCGTGCCTCTTTTGAGGATGATCAGTAAGGATGATTTGTTAAAATTGTGGTGCTCTATCCATCCAAGTCTTTGTTTGCAATTATGGAGCACCCTAGCTTGAGTCAATCGAGCTCTAATTTTGCTATTTCGTGAATCTGGGCAGATTGTCTACCTGTTAGCAATTTTGCCGAGGATGTTGTTGTTGATCCGTGCATGCTATGTTGTTGTTCTTGCCATGTCTAGCTTATACAATGTGTATTCTTGATGGGTGTGTGTTTAGATTGTCATGCCTTGCTCTGTAGTGAGTGCATCGAGCTCGTAAACATGCCTACTCGTTAACAGATTTGCATGCTCCAGTTTTTCCCTAAGTCTGAGATCTGATTATGTTTTTGCCATGTTCACATGCTTGCAATTGTATTTTCTGATCCCTTTTGGCTCAAGGTCCCTAAGGGACTTTTGTTAAGCTTTTTGAGTATCTTCATGCCATGCCTTTCTTTGCCATGTTAAGTTCCTGTAGCATATAGTTTTCATGCTCCAAAGTGTGCTACCTGATCTGAAATTCTAGGCTTGTGTTAATTTCACTAAGTCCGAAACCTGTTTATCAATTGCACTTTTGCCATGCTTGTTTGAACCTGTTAATGAATGAATTGGCAGTAGCTCAGTGTTCATCTTTTGTCAAGCATCATGAGTGGATCCCTGCCATGTATTTTTTTGTCATGTTTGAGTGCCATAGCATAATTATCTTGATGCATTTAGATGGCTACTTGTTATTTATCGCAGACCGGTGCCATATTTGTTTTGCTTGCCATTTCCAAACCGTGCATCCGATTCCGGTGTTCTTTATATCGATTTCAACTGAATCACCTCACCTTTCCAGTGGCACACTTGGATTTCCAAGTTGAGGCCAGGTTCAATCATTCCTTGTCAAATCTTGCATATGCATCACATATCGCATCCCGCATAGCATTACCATGTTTGCATCATGTTGTTTGAGCTTTGCATGTGGTTGATTGTGTTCCTCTTGCTTGTTTGTCTTGTTTGGGTAGAGCCGGGAGACGAGTTCGCTAACGAGGAGCCCATTGAGTTTGCTTTCGAGGATCCAGTCAACTCTGACAACTTTGCAGGCAAGATGATCATACTCTCGAAATCACTTCTATCTTTGCTTGCTAGATGCTCGCTCTTTTGCTATGCATATGCTACGATGCCTACCACTTGCTTATCATGCCTCCCAAATTGCCATGTCAAACCTCTAACCCACCATGTCCTAGCAAACCGTTGATTGGCTATGTTACCGCTTTGCTCAGCCCCTCTTATAGCGTTGCTAGTTGCAGGTGAAGATTGGAAATCGTTCCTTGTTGGAACATTATTTTCTTGTTGGGATATCATTATATTATCTTGTTATCTTAACGCATCCATATACTTGGTAAAGGGTGGAAGGCTCGGCCTTTTGCCTAGTGTTTTGTTCCACTCTTGCCGCCCTAGTTTCCGTCATATCGGTGTTATGTTCCCGGATTTTGCGTTCCTTACGCGGTTGGGTAATAATGGGAACCCCTTGACAAATCGCCTTGAATAAAACTCTTCCAGCAATGCCCAACCTTGATTTTACCATTTGCCACCTAGCCTCTTTTCCCTTGGGTTTCCGGAGCCCAAGGGTCATCTTATTTAAACCCCCCCGGGCCAATGCTCCTCTGAGTGTTGGTCCAAACTAGAGCCCTGTGCAGCACCCCCTCGGGGAAACTCGAGGTTTGATTTTAGTTGTACGGATTGCTCATCTAAGTGTGCCCTGAGAACGAGATATGTGCAGCTCCTATCGGGATTTGTCGGCACATTCGGGCGGTGTTGCTGGATTTGTTTTAACTTGTCCAAATTGTCTTGTAGAACCGGGATACCGAGTCTGATCGGAATGTCTCGGGAGAAGGTATATCCTTCGTTGACCATGAGAGCTTGTCATGGGCTAAGTTGGGACTCCCCTGAAGGGATTTGAACTTTCGAAAGCCGTGCCCGCGATTATGGGCAGATGGGAATTTGTTAATGTCTGGTTGTAGATAACTTGAACCTTAACTTAATTAAAATGAATCAACGGTGTGTGTTACTGTGATGGTCTCTTCTTGGCGGAGTCCGAGAAGTGAACACGGTGTTGGAGTAATGTTTGCCGCAGGATGTTCTATAGTTATTCGTTCATGCTTTGCCTTCTCTTCTCGCTCTCTTTTGCGAATAGGTTAGCCACCATATATGCTAGTCGCTTGCTACAGCTCCACATATTACCTTGCCTTACCTATAAGCTTAAATAGTATTGATCGCGAGGGTGCGAGATTGCTGAGTCCCCGTGGCTCACAAATTACTTCCAAACCAGATGCAGGGCCCGATGACTCCGTTCCATATGATGTGCTTGAGCTCAAGTGGGAGTTCGACGAAGACTCACGCCGTTACTATGTGTCTTTCCCTGATGATCAGTAGTGGTGCCCAGTTGGGGCGATCGGGACCATGTCGCTTGTTGGGGTTGATCTTTTATTTTGGTACCGTAGTCGTACCATGAGTGATTGGATGATGTAATGCTATTTATGTACTTTGTGTGACGTGGCGAGTGTAAGCCAACTATGTACCTTTCCCCTTATTATCTATTTACATGGGTTGTTGTGAAGATTACCTTACTTGCGACATTGCTTTCAATGCGGTTATGCCTCTAAGTCATGCTTCGACACGTAGGAGATATAGCCGCATCGAGGGCGTTACAGTAGGGGCCACGTCTGAGGTGGCGACCCTTAAGCAAGCGCTGCTCGAGGCCGAGAATAGGGCGGCCACGGAGCGCACCGAGCGGGAGAAGTATGAGGCCCAGGTTGGCAAGGTGCGGCAAGAGCTCCAGGCTCTCATGAAAAACATGAGAGTTTGGAGCTTGACTCAAAGACACGAGCGTTCGAGCTCTCGGTGGCTATTAAAATTGCCAAGTCTGCCAACGCCGAATCCCAGAAGACCCTCCAGGAGTTGGATGCGGTGAAAAAGATAGCGGCAGGTAAGGCATTCTCTATGCAAAGCAAACACATAAACGTGAGTTACTTGTTACTTACCCGAATCCGGAGCTCTCCAGGAGCGTTCGCAGATCTTCCCTGTAGCGTGTCCGATGCCGCCGCATTCTATCGAGCCGAGGAGGGCAGCTCGACAGAGAAGGTGTTCTGGTCTCAGTATGCTGAGGCCGGACACCCTGTGCCCCTGAGCGACCAGCTGAAGTAACTGGTCGAGCTCCACAAGGCGGCCGAACAGGCCATGAAGGGCCTCATAGTTCGGCTGTGGCCTGGAGAGGCTCTGCCTGGGAGCTATTTCGGGCTGGTGCGGCGGCTGGTGAGGGCATGTCCAAGGCTCAAAGTCATCAAGCGCTCCGTCTGCATTGAAGGTGCCCGTAGGGCCCTTGCCCGTGCTAAGGTGCACTGGGGCAAGCTGGATGCTGAGAAGCTTGTGAAGGATGGGCCACCGCCGAGGAAAGAGCATCGCAAGCCCGAGAATTATTATAAGGATGTTCTGAAGGGTGCCTGCCTTATGGCGGATGAATGTTCCAGGGATGTAATTTTTAAGTAAAACTCGCTCGTTTTGTCCTGTGCGCTGAAAACTTGTTCATATGCGCTAAGCAATGCTGTTGGAATTTAAAATATTACCTTCTGTGCGGCTATTTATCAATTCTGAGAGATGGCGAGTCGTCGGCTTCTGCCCCCGTGCCGCTAGTGCTGGGGTGTTCGGGGATAAACCTGAGCGCTCTTTTTCCCATGTTTGGGTCCTTCGAGGGAGGCGCTCAGCACAACGAACAAGGCAATCGGACTATAATACGTGAACACTCTCACTTAGCCATAGAATTCTATAATTTTAAATTTCGGCGAAGCCCCTGGTATTCGGAAGACCGAGTTCGGGGCGCTATCCACGCCTTGGCCGGACAGAGCCGACCCCTCGCTCTAAGCGGCATAAGTCTTTAGGGACTCGAAAAACCTCTCGAACAGCGACCAGCTCTCGCTTCATCATGACAGTCAGTTTTAGCTTTCTCTACTGAGGTGCTTGACCCAGCTCAACTGGGGCACAATCGCAGTAGTTCTCCTAGTGCTACCTTAGCCGACATAGCGGAACATAAGGCACCAAAACATAGGAGCCGGGCAAACCCAACTATTGACCCAAGACATGATTCGGAGCCGATGCATATAATGCTATAAGTTCGGGGTGCCGCACTTGTTAAAGTGTTCAGACTTCTCACACCATATTGAGGGGTACCAAAGCCCCTGGCGTATTTTGGCCGTACCAAAGTGTACGGGTGCAACATGTCGTTAAGGAACATATATTTGTAAAAAAAGAGTAATGCAAAAATAGACAAAAGCTATGCATTATTTATTAAAAAGGGCTGCGATCAAAGCAGAACGATACAAATAATGCCATAAGCAAAAGGTTGGACTATTTAACATGTCCGTTCCAGGGGCAGGCTGCGGAATGGTATGCGAAACAGGTATACTGCTCGTGATAGAGACCACCTGGGAGTTCCGTAATGCGGCATGGCTTGTCTGCTTCCCTGGTTCTTGCATCGTTTGTGCGGCAATTGAACTGCCGAACAGGCCTTCCGGAGAATGGACTCCTGAAAGTAAGAGAAAATTAAAAAATCGGCAACCCCTGGTGCGGTTTAAGCCGTGTTTCGGGCGTGCCGTGATGGTGCCCCTCCCCCTGTACCCATGGTATTTCTAGAGCGTAGTTATGTACGTGAAGCACTGGTGTCGCATTTTTGCGAGGGCTGGGGTTGGGGCCGCATTGCTACGCCTGCTCGGAACGTGCCAGGCGGTCTTGTTGTTGGCTACTCCGGGTGCGCTTGACGGTGTCCGGACGGTTAATGGCCGGACTGGAGAGCTGCCTGGAGAGGCTGCTTTGTACTTCCGCTGCAAGGGCCGCCGTGTGCTCCTCCGTTCGGAGGGAGCGTTCGGTGTTTCCATTGACCATAATTACTCCTCGAGGGCCTGGCATCTTGAGCTTAAGGTATGCGTAGTGAGGTACCGCGTTGAACTTGGCGAATGCGGTTCGCTCGAGCAGTGCGTGATAGCCACTGCAGAATGGAACTATGTCGAAGATTAACTCCTCGCTTCGGAAATTATCCGGAGATCCGAAAACCACTTCAAGTGTGACTGAGCCTGTACAGTTGGCCTCTACACCTGGTATTACGCCTTTAAAGGTCGTTTTGGTGGGCTTAATCCTCGAGGGATCTATGCCTATTTTCCGCACTGTATCCTAGTAAAGCAGATTCAGGCTGCTGCCGCCGTCCATAAGGACTCTAGTGAGATGAAATCCGTCAATAATTGGGTCTAAAACCAATGCGGCGAACCCGCCATGACGGGTGCTAGTGGGATGGTCCCTTCGATCAAAGGTGATCGGGCAGGAGGACCATGGGTTGAACTTTGGGGCGACTGGCTCTACCGCGTATACGTCCCTTAACGCGCGCTTCCGCTCCCTCTTGGGGATGTGGGTTGTGTATATCATGTTCATCGTCCGCACTTGTGGGGGAAAACCCTTCTGTCCACTGGTGTTCGGCTGCCGGGGCTCTTCGTCGTCATCGCTATGCAGCCCCTTGTCGGTATTTTTGGCATTTAACTTGCCTGCCTGCTTGAACACCCAACAATCCCTGTTGGTGTGATTGGCCGGCTTTTCGGGGGTGCCATGTATCTGGCACAAGCGGTCGAGTATTCGGTCCAAACTGGACGGCCCCTAGGAATTTTTTTGAATGGTTTTTTTCGCTCACCGGATTTATAATCTCTGAATCCGGCATTAACTGCCGTATCCTCAGCATTGTCGCCGTTAATGCGGCGCTTCTGCTTGTTGCGACGCGACCTGCCACTACTGTCCCTGGTATCCGAATTACCAGGGTTCTTGGTCATATTGTTGCTACGAGCAAGCCAGCTGTCTTCTCCCGCGCAAAAGCGGGTCATGAGTGTCGTGAGTGCTGCCATAGATTTCGGCTTTTCCTGTCCAAGGTGCCGGGCAAGCCACTCGTCACGGATATTGTGCTTGAAGGCTGCTAGGGCCTCTGCGTCCGGACAGTCGACTATTTGATTTTTCTTTGTTAGGAACCGTGTCCAGAATTGCCTGGTCGATTCCTCTACCTGCTGAATTACGTGGCTTAGGTCATCGGCGTCTGGTGGTCGCACATAAGTGCCCTAGAAATTGTCGAGGAATGCGGCTTCCAGGTCCTCCCAACAACGGATTGATCCTGCTGGCAAGCTGTTGAGCCAATGCCGAGCTGGTCCTTTAAGCTTGAGTGGGAGGTATTTGATGGCGTGGAGATCATCGCCGCGGGCCATGCGGATATGAAGAAGATAATCCTCGATCCATACCTCAAGATCTGTTGTGCCATCATATGATTCGATGTTTACGAGTTTGAAACCCTCGGGGATTTGATGATCCATTACTTCGTCTGTGAAGCATATTGGGTGTGCGGCACCTCTGTACTGGGCTATATCACGACGTAGCTCCAATGAGCTTTGTCTACTATGTTCAGCCCTACCGGATTTGTGTCCGGCATGACGGTTATCGTCTCGAGTCGTGGGGCGCCCACGTGATCCGTAGATCGATCTTGTTTGCCTTGCCTTGTCCTCCAACATATCTCGCAGGTCTAGCGCATTTTCCCGTGCCTTGGTACGGGGTGCGGCTTGAGTAGAGGGCCGAGAGGCCTCTCTGTCGCATCCACGAGGTGGCCGGTCGGCCGTATCAAGTGCTGGTGATGTAGGTTTAAGTGCTTCCTCCTCTAATCGGGGTAGCAACCTGCGCTTTGGGTAGCTCTTGGAGGGGCGTTCGAGTTTATGCTCTTCGGCTGCAAGGACTTCAGTCCATCTGTCGACTAACAAATCTTGATCAGCTCTAAGTTGTTGCTGTTTTTTCTTGAGGCTTCTTGCCGTGGCCATAAGCCTGCGTTGAAAACGCTCTTGCTCGACGGGATCCTCTGGCACGACGAACTCATCGTCGTCGAGGCTTGCCTCGTCTTCGGAGGGAGACGTATGATTATCGTCCTCGACCTCTCTGTCTGCCGCTCTCTCATGAGGGTTGGCTTCTCCATCCTCCTGTGCTGAATCTTGCTAGAGGGGGTTTTCTTCGGCACTCTCCGAAGTATTATTATCTGCCGTGCTGAAATCACCGTATTTGCTTTGGTGGGATTTTGAGCGGCGCCGCTGACGCCGGCGCTTAGGCTGTTTCTTGGAGGGGTCATCCTCCGTTGTTCCATCGCCATCTCCTTCTTTTGGGGTGTCCACCATGTATATGTCATATGACGAGGTTGCTTTCCAGGGCCCAATAGGCGCTGGTTCTTCATCGTCTCCTGCATCGGCGTCCATACCGTCGATGTCTTCAGAGTCGAAGTCGAGCATGTCGGTTAAATCCTCGACAGTGGCTACAAAGTGGGTGGTGGGTGGGCTTTGAATTTCTTCATCGTCCGTATCCCAACCTTGCTGACCGTAGTCTGGCCAAGGCTCTCCTGATAAAGAGAGAGACTTTAGTGTCTTCAAAATATCGCCGAAAGGCGAGTGCTGAAAAATGTCCGCGGCAGTAAACTCCATGATCGGCGCCCAATCGGATTCGATCGGCAGGGGCACGGAGGGTTCGGAGTCCGAAGAGGAGTCCGGCTCCTTGGAGTCACGAGTCTCGCGGAGTGCGGGGCTGGTGTTCGGCTCGATCGCCGTTGGGATCGCAGCCCCCGAGGCGACGTCCAACCACCCATCCTCGATCGGCGCAGTTGGCTCTGAATTAAGGGTCGAAGCCGATGCGGGTGCGGCCTCCAGGGCACTGTTCGGCGGCAGAGCTAGATCATGCTCGTCATGACAGTGCAGCGCACTCGGCGGTGGCTCGAATCCGTCGAAGATCAAGTCCCCGCGGATGTCAGCCGTGTAGTTTAAACTTCCAAATCTGACCTGACGGCCAGGGGCATAGCTGTCGATCTGCTCCAGATGGCCAAGTGAATTGGCCCGCAGTGCGAAGCCGCCGAAGACGAAGATCTGTCAGGGGAGGAAGGTCTCACCCTGGACTGCATCGCTATTGATGATCGTAGAAGCCATCAAGCCTAACGGCGACGACACAGAGGAACTCTCAATGGAAGCACCAATGTCGGTGTCAAAACCGGCGGATCTCGGGTAGGGGGTCTCGAACTGTGCGTTTAGGCCGGATGGTAACAGGAGGCAAGGGACACGAAGTTTTACCCAGGTTCGGGCCCTCTTGATGAAGGTAAAACCCTACGTCCTGCTTGATTAATATTGATGATATGGATAGTACAAGAGTAGATCTACCACGAGATCGGAGAGGCTAAACCCTAGAAGCTAGCCTATGGTATGATTGTTGTTCTGCATGTTGTCCTACGGACTAAAACCCTCCGGTTTATATAGACATCGGAGAGGGTTAGGGTTACACAAAGTCGGTTACAATGGTAGGAGATCTACATATCCGTATCGCCAAGCTTGCCTTCCGCGCCAAGGAAAGTCCCTTCCGGACACGGGACGAAGTCTTCAATCTTGTATCTTCATAGTCCAGGAGTCCGGCTGAAGGTATAATCCGGCCATCCGGACACCCCCTAATCCAGGACTCCCTCATCGATGATCTAGCATTTGGGGTTGCCTTCTTTTATTTTGGTTCCGTAGTCGGACCTTGATTGTACTCTAGATGATGTATGTTTAACTTGTTATTTGTGTGAAGTGGCGATTGTAAACCAACTCTTTATCCCTTTCTTATTCAGTACATGGGATTGTGTGAAGATTACCCCTCTTGCGACTAAACCACCATGCGGTTATGCCTCTAAATCGTGCCTCGACACGTGAAAGATATAGCCGCATCATGGGTGTTACAATTTATGAGCTACCTATTAAGAAAGTAATGTAAGGGGAATGCTAAAACTTGATAAAACCTTTCTTCTCTCCATTTATGTGTGATGGAGTTTAATACCTATTGAAGTAGTTTCCCATGAACCACTCAGTTTCCATGCATTGCTTAGTTCCTAACCAGAGACATATTCGAATCATTTATAAGAGAGGCGACTTGAGATCATCCAATCAAACCCTTCTTGAAGACAATTCTCATCACGGTCTATAATGAAAGTTGAAATCACTCAAATCAAAACTAAGATCTTTAGTACTAGACAAAACCTCTTTCATCATAAGAACCCAAATGGGCATTCAAGAGGAGGAAACCAGAAGAGGTGTACAATCAAAGTTAATGACAACTGCTCTCTAAAACGTCATGCCAACAAAATAAATCTCAGATTCTCATGCACTGGATGCTAGCAGTTCATTCATTCTAGTGATACTTTCAGGTTTGGATGTGCAACCTCAATGTACGAATGATTCCAAGTTCTGAAATCATTAGGCTAATCCATTAATGATGTGAAACCTCAATATTTAATTCTGGTATGTAAGATGGCACTAAATAAACTGGGGATGTAACAGAAGCAATTTTATTTTCCTATCATAGGCTGGTAAAATCAAGAGCTACCACCAACAATAACAACACCAGGTTGAGGTAGAACAAATATGAGTGGTAGAACTTTTACCATGACCCCCCTCCATCATAGGTTCCAGAAAGAAGCAGGAACAACCAAGGTGAAGGGGCACTATCGAAGAGGCACTGAAGAAACAAGATGATTGGCCAGCTGGTTGTGGTAGAAAAAAAGGAAACCAACAACCATGTAGAAGTGCTCAATTTCACCTATATGTACAGAGAAAATAGCTTATCATTAAAACTTGTAATGGATGGCTGCTACATAAAGCCACAACTTGTTCTGAAATCATGAGGCTAAGACAGGGTGTAGTTATAAGTGTTATGATGACAAAATTATCCAATGGAGACACTACTACATTGCACACCATATACAATGGACTCACCCTGCCTCGATGGATAATTACCTTACCAGATGGATGATGACGTAATTATCCAATGGAGACACTACTACACTGCACAGTTACCACTAAAGTAAGGGATTTTCAAGGTAAACCTTTTTACCAAGTGTTTGCACTTTGTAGTCCAGTCGCCACAATTAACAGTGAGCCTGAATCAAATCATCGTAATCATCCATCATTCTCGTGAGCTCAGAGTGATGTACATCTGAGCTCTCCGAGTTCGTAGACTTAGTACCACACCATCAAACTGCCTGTATGATGTTCAATACTACATATGTAATGTGTAAATAAAACTTTGAGAGAGATCCCCTGAGAAAGAAAGAACTACAGATGTCTAGAAACTTCCTAGATCATCGCATTACTGTTCTTTCTATCAACAAATTATTGACTTGGGAAGAACCTTAACCTGAGTCTGTACTAAACTTAGGTGATGCAAAACTTAGTATCTATCATGCGTTAAGGATAAAAGAACAGAACCGAAATACACTAACTATGCTTGGTCCAAAATATTGATGAGCATATCTATACTCAAATCATATGTATCGTACCGCAACAAATCTGCACAACTCTACTATTGTCAAACAAGATTACTTGGACATATTTTGGTGTATTTTTTCCTATAGTTCTATTGGGAAAATATTACAAAAAATATCATGTAATTTGTCATATTATGGGGTTCTGAATTCGGCTAACAGTGATAAAGTACCAGAGAAAGAAGAAATTTGTATCGGCTATGCCTGAATTGAAATTGTACTTGAACTCCCTTTTCAGACGGAGTTCACGAAACCTGGATGAAGGGATTAAGGAACCAAATGAAATCCTTACAGACCGAGTAAAAAAACTGAACCAGAAAGAAGACCCTCACATACATGCTTCCAAGTCACAACTAATATATGCTTGGGAGTGGTGTCTTGCAAGTCACAACGGAGTTCACAAAACCTGTAGGAAGAAATCCAAGCCCTGATGGCCAAATCAATCAATCCTCTGGTTCACATAAGTTAGCCCATGTATCATTCTTTCTTTGGATCCCATGTTGTACTTGTGCAAGTTTGATGATCCAGAAATGATTGAAAAAATCTATCAAATTCCAGTCAGCACGAATCTATGTTAGGATGACAAAACAAAATATGGAAGAGAATTGATTAAGCCCACACCCACAGATCCATACATACATACAATGCAAAGTACTAAACAAATAAAAGGATAATGATTGAACTTTCTTCGCAGTGTGATCCTATATCTTATTAAAGCCTAAAATGAAGTGTGATCCTAAATATTATTAAAGCCTAAAACTGAAGGATTCAACGCAGTTTTGCATTTCATCATGAAATCACTAAGGGTTCCAAATAATGTTCAACATCGCAAAAAATTAAACCTACAAAAAGGGCCGAAGACATTAAAAAAGGAATGCTCGCCGGGGGCCTGGATTTGTTGGTTGTTGATTCTCGAAACAAAAAAATTCCTCAAAGAGATTATCTGAATTGACATAGTCCCTAATTTTTTTTGAACACGAAGCAAGATAAAATCTGTTTGAATTATATTTCGGTGGTTTATATGCACCACAATACCGCTTCTATTAGAGTATATGATTAAAAAACATTTAGAGGACCATGAATCTGACTGCAATAGTACAACTATAATGTCTTCTATTTATCCTGATCTGGACTGCTATGTAATGAAATTGCAGAAATATTAACATGAGCATGGCAACTGTAGTAAATTATCATTGGAGCACATCCTAGGGGCTAGGGAGTGGCCAGCTCAAATGACCTCAATCCAAAACTCATCACAAATCGTACGGAACCCCCACTTAACTAAATAGCACAAAATAGGGTATCTTTGTGTATTCATACGGAAGAACCCATCGCTGCATTGGTAAAGAAAAGAGAAAGAAACAGAGCACCTACTTCTGTCGCCTCTTCCATCCATGTGTGACATCCTAGCCTCTCCTCCCCAATGACCAGACTTGCGCCGCCATCACAACATCAGGGAGACAGATATAGGGAATACCCCAACACAAAAATCGGCCTTCCATTGTCGAAGCTTCCGCCTAGGCTGACCAGAACCTCTCTTTGGCCTTGTCTCCGATCCTGCCACTCGACTCATATACCCCTCCAAATCCGTGAAAGAACTGGGGCCCTGTCCAGATCTGAGGGAAAGGGGACAGGGAGATCATCAGGGTTGCTCCCTGAGCGGGATGGGGGCACCAGCAAGCAGAGACATGGCTGGGCAAGCAAATCAGGAGGGCAACACTGCGACCCGAGCGAGGCCGCCGACGGTCGGTTGCCTAGCAAGACGGAGAGAAAAATTCGAAAGAGAGAGAGGAGAGAGTCCTGGGGCTTGGATGCGTAGACTAGGGCGAAGGTGGTCATGCCAGGAAACCGACTTAATGTTTAAGGACCCACAACACATAGGCATGCCTTACAGGCTCCAGGATTCCTCTCGAGGTCACGACCGAAAAAAGCCTCGACGCACCGGAGACGAGGATTTCCTGGGAGCTTAGTAACTATACTTATTATCTATTACCTTATCTATATATATATTATACTAGCAAATATGCTCGTGCGTTGCAACGGGAGACAAAAAATTATGGCTAACCAAATAAGTATTACTCAATATCCTGATATATGAGCGTACTCTATTTTCACATAGTGGTTCACCATGTTGCCATTTTTTCTCACCCTAGCCGATGATGGTCGCCATGTTCACGTGATCACAATGCACTCGACGTGGTAAATCCCAAGGCTATGAGTTTGCCAGTGCATGCCACATTTGTCACTATGTTGCGCAAGGGATCGTTTAAAACTTTAAAACAAATCTCATTGACCATGAGCTACTCCCAATGCCAAGACATATAAAGACTTTCGAAAGATTAACCAAATCATAGACATAAAATACTTTTGAATAAGTGAACAGTTTTTTGAAATGACAAACATTTTTTTATTTTTTATTTTCTCAAAAAAATCATGAACATTAGTTTTGTTTACAATTTTTTTTGAATGTATGAACCGGTTTCGTATTCATTAACATTTTTTGACTCCACAAACATTTTTTGAATCGATGAACATCTTTTAAATTGGGGAACAAAATTAAAAAAACAACTATTTATTATTATTATTGTGAACATTTTCTAAAATTTCATGGACATTTTTTTTCAGATTCCCGACCATTTTTTGACTCCACATTCATTTTTTTCAGATTCCCGACCATTTTTTGACTCCACATTCATTTTTTCAAATCATGAACATGATTTTATTTCCCGACCATTTTTTACAAATTGTGATTTTTTTATAATTTTGCAAACAGTTTTGCAAAACCACCAACATTTTTTGAATATGCAAACTTTTAATGATTTTCTAAACATGTTTGAATTCACATATATTTTATGTTTTTTTATCAGACTTATTTCTTATTTTTTTTGAAAACTCGCAACTTTTAGAATATTAAAATCCAGAATTAATTTAAAGATGAAAGAAGAAAGAAAATAGAATGAGAAAAGAAAAGACAAAAAAGTAAAATGAAAAAACTCAGGGGGGGGTGAAGCCCCACACATGGGCCAGCCCATGAACGCGTAGGACATGTGTGAGAAAAGAAAGATAAAAATTGTGGAAGTTGGGGATCGAACCCTGGTATCGCCCCTAAAAGAGCAATCGGCCAACCACTCCGTTGCTCCTCGTTTTGTGATCTCTACTCGTCGCTCCCGTATAAAACAACGAAAGGGGTGTCGTTTTTGTCCGAAAAAACGAGTCGTTTTTCCACTTACGAGTGGCATTGGTGGGTAATTTTAATGACGGACGACCAGAAGCGATAGCCGCTTTATTAGTAAGTAGTATTAGTAGGTAAAGATTATACTATATTATATCTTATCTTATCTTACCTACTAATAAAGCACATATTGTTTCTAGTCGTCCGTCACGCCATTTCACAAATAAACCCCTCAGTTTTCTGTAAATCAACCCGCAGTACACGTTTAAGTTATAACCGAACCGTTTTTTCGCATTTTCTCAGAAAACCCCCTGATGTTTTATACAATCAACCCGCCATCCATATTTAAGTCAGCCGAAACGTTTTTTAGTTTTAACAGAAAACCCCTTGACGTTTCGGTTAATCAATCTACAGTTTATGTAAAATAAGATTATTCATATCTTTTAAACCGTAACTTAAATTTTAACATGTTATATATGAAACTTGATTAGAAAAATATGTAGAATCTAAATATGAAGTTATTTTTAGCTGCTAAATATTGCTAAAATATAATTTTTGGTGCAAACTTAATATATAGTGTATGGTTTGTTTTTTTTTGTACCGTCGGTGATTCAAATTGCAAATAAACATCTATTAAAACCAGAGTGAGAGAAAAAACATCGAGAGCCATGCATACACAACTATGAAAAACCTTGCGGGAAAAAAACAACATAATTTTTATCTTATTCCAAGCGAGTGTGCGCACGTGCGCGCGCGCAAAAAAGAGAGACATTAAGACTAACCACATTCAAACGTGTTTTCATTGTGTGAGCACAGAGGTCACTGTCGGCAATACAAATGTGATGCCATGTGAAACTAAAAGATGTGGGCCTATTAATGTCTTGAGTCATGGTTATTGGGTTAAGAGTGTGTGTTATTTTCTTTCCCGTTGCAATGCATGGGCTTTTTTTTCGAGCGAGTGTGTGAGTATAGAGGAAATACAAACGTGATGCCATGTGAAACTAAAAGACGCGGGCCTATTAAGGTCTTGAGTCATGGTTATTGGGTTAAGAACGTGTGTTATTTTCTTTCCCGTTGCAACGCACGTGTTTTTTTCTAGTATATTATAATATATATATATATATATATTATATCTATATCTATACCTACTATTAAAGGGAGGTGACATTCTTGGTTTCATCCCGCTTCGTTTGGTCCCGTTTCAATTAATTTCACATACGCTATTTGGTTTCGTTACTTGCCACCCGTTTTGGCCCAACGGAGGAAGCCCATCCGGCAGCGCACTGTTGCGCAGTTCCGGAGAGCTGGCAAAAATAAAATTGCTGATGGGATGGTTCGATCTCATAGCCTGCCAATCGGCCACACACAGTTTGTCCAACTGACCCAGCTAAAGATATGAGAGAATTTTTTTCTCCTGTTGCAACGCACGAGCCATTATGCTAGTATATACTAATAATGGGATTACCACTTCTTCCCCCCTAATATCCGTCCATTAGTTTCATTCGTCTTCCTCGTTGCCATAATTTTCGTCCTCGCCCGTCCGGTCCCGTATGTTGTTTGCAGCTTTGTAATTAATAATGGGCCAAATTTTTTGTTATGGGCCGTCCCCTCCCTTATGATTGTAGCAAATAGAATTTTCTTATGCCTGCGTTGTCCACCTTGCCCTTTTACATCCAACCCTAGCAACTTATATACTTTAGAGTTGCGAGAATCAACAAGCCAGCAAAAGAGGATGAGATATGGGTCATCTTTATCCTAAAGAAATGAAGAAAGATGCCATGCATCATCAATTGAAAAATGCTAAAGCAGACCCTAGCCCTGTGAGGATGGTCAGAACAATCAAACAGGAGAGAGGCGAATGAAATCCAAAAAAGGAGCCCATCAAGGCTGGGGTTGGGATTCCCGGTGGTTGAGCGGGTGGACGTCCATACAGGCTGGAGGAGCGCTAGCAACGTGGCTGCTGGTTCTTCCAGACCAGCCGACGTGTTAAGCTAGCTATTTTTAGGGTATGCATATTTTCCTATTTTTAGTAGTTTGTATTTTTTTGTGAGATACTTTGGATGCTCTAGGCACCCATAAAAATCTCCGGTCAATCACGCGGACGTGTTCTTTTCTTGACAGCACCATCATGCTGATGTATTAGTGTGCACACATGTGTTTGTTCTGTGAACTATGCACACACTTTCATTTTAAGGTTGCATTTGAATCGTCTCAGAAAAAAAAATTGAATTTGACTGGCTCTATACCTACTAATAATGGGATTACCACTTCTTCCCCCCTAATATCCATCCGTTAGTTTCGTTCGTCGTCCTCGCTGCCATAATTTTCGTCCTCGCTCGTCCGGTCCCGTATATTGTTTGCAGCTTTGCAATTAATAATGGGCCATAATTTTTGTTATGGGCCGTCCCCTCCCTTACGACTGTAGCAAACATATTTTACTTATGTCTACGCTCAAATTTCATATTACAATTAATAGTCCCACCTTGCCCTTTTACATCCAACCCTAGCAACTTATATACTTCAGAGTTGCGAGAATCAACAAGCCAGCAAAAGAGGATGAGATATGGGCCATCTTTATCCTAAAGAAATGAAGAAAGATGCCATGCAACACCAATTGAAAAATGCTAAAGCAGACCCTAGCCCCGTAAGGATGGTCAAAACAATCAAAGAGGAGAGAGGCGAATGAAATCCAAAAAAGGAAGGGGAGAGGGCCAATCCGAAGAATACAGAAAAAATGTCCAAGGGCAACATACAGAAAAAAGGAATGAGCATGGCCGCCCAAATGATGGTGTGGTCAGTTGGAACTGCACGGTCGTCCGTGCTTGAAGCGCACGGTCGGAGCTAGCTCCTCTGCACAGGAGCCCATCAAGGCCGGTGTTGGGATTCCCGGTGGTTGAGCAAGTGTGTTGTAGCCAGTGCCATGAATCGGGATCTTGGCGGATTTCAGGCGACAGCGGCGGCATGTCCCAGAGTCGGGATGTGGATAACTGCCGGAGAGAGCCTTGAGATAAGGCTGTGCGAGAAGGCCCGAGCGATGAGTTCCATACAGGCTGGAGGAGCACTAGCAACGTGGTTGATGGTTTCTTCCAGACCAGCCGAGGTGTTAAGCTAGCTTTTTTAGAGCATGCATATTTTCCTATTTTTAGTAGTTTGGATTTTTTGCGAGATACTTTGGATCCTCTAGGCACCCAAAAAAATCTTCGGTCAATCACGCTGACGTGTTCTTTTCTTGACATTACCATCACACTGACGTATTAGTGTGCACACATGTGTTTGTTCTGCGAACTATGCACACACTTTCGTTTTAAGGTTGAATTTGAATTGTCTCGGAAAAAAGTTGAATTTGACTGGCTACTAGAACGAGAAAACTGAAAAAGAACAAACACCATACATACATGGATCAGGAATAAACAATGTTAGACTAACATATATACACATGTTAGGGCATACATGGCGAAAACATATATGCTTACAAATCCAGTGAAGTATATATATAATAATTTGTCTCCAAGTGATCCCGGTTCATACGAGTGCATAGTCAACCATTGGTGCCAAAACACAAGATATTTACGTGCCAGGGCAATAGTATTTAGCCACTTGGTTTATCGCAATTGTTGTTTAGTTAATAGCGAAGCACGGAGCATGGGTGTGTGGTTTTTTCCTCCCATTGCAACGCACAGGCAATTGCGGAGTCTGTACCAAATTGGCAGTTTGGGATCAAGCTATTCCAAGCCTTACGTATAGCTTGGAACTGTCATCCACAAACGAAAAGTTGTGATTTGCTCGGTGCCTTTTGAATCAATAGTGACACGCTACAACAACCTCGTACCGTCTAGTGTACTTGCTAGTCCAAAAAGCTCATGCATGGTGTTCGCTGATAGTAGCCAAAAACAGAACTTTGAAGGAAATTTTGACAATTTCGACATGTGGAAGAAATCAATTCACAAAATTAATTATCTCTAAAAAAAATTCACTCAGCTGACCTTTCTGAGTGGCACCTGACACGGAGGCGCCACATCCTACTGTCCAGCGTTTAGCACAAAGGCGTTGCACTTCTGTCCAGCGTGGCAACTCCGTGCTAGGCGCCACACTTGGACTTAGCGAAATTTTTGGCAGAGAAGTCAGAAGTGTTTGGCACTTAAGCGTTGCACATGTGGACAAGTGTCTAGACTGAAACAGAGTAGTTCATAACACATATTACTTCAAATAGAGGAGTAGTTCATACAACCAAATCAAGGAGGATTCCAAAATACGTAGTTCATGACACATATTACTTCAAATAGAAGAGTAGTTCATACCACCAAATCGAGGAGGAAATACATAATACTTCACGACACATAGTAGTTCACAACCAAATCAAGGAGGATTCCAAAATACATAGTAGTTCACAACCAAATCGAAGAGCATACTTTAGAGGATAACACGGTCATAGTCGACAAGCCAATTGAAGATGACATAGCTCTATTGCGTAGAGCAAGGCCCCTTTCCCTTCTTCTTATTCCTCTCTTCCTCCTCTTCCTCCTCCCTTTTCCTTATGCAGTGAGCCTCCTTAACCACCCTCTCCAGGAATATCTTGTTCTCCCTTTCTTTCTTTTTAGCTTCAAATGCTCAAAGTTTCAAGGTTCTTTCTTCAAAATCCTCGCGACGCTTCTTCTGTGCCTCCTCACATTTCCTCTTCAACGCACTCTCCCTGATACGTCTCCAACGTATCTATAATTTTTTATTGTTCCATGCTGTTATATTATCAATCTTGGATGTTTTATAATCATATTATAGTAATTTTATATCATGTTTTGGTACTAACCTATTGACACAGTGCCAAGTGCCAGTTGCTGTTTTTTTCCATATTTTTTACATCGCAGAAAATCAATACCAAATGGAGTCCAAACGCAACAAAACTTTATGGAGATTTTTTGGACTAGAAGGAACATAATGGGCCCTCGCTGCACCTGGGGGGTGCTCCGAGGAGAGCACAACCCACTAGGGCGCGCCAGGAGGCCTAAGCGCGCCCTGGTGGGTTGTGCCCACGTCGGGTGCCCCTGGACCGCCTCTTTGCTCTATAAATACCGCAATATTCCCAAAACACTATGGGAGTCAACGAAATATTCATCCAGCCGCCGCAGAGTCCAGAACCACTAGATCCAATATAGACACCATCTCAGATGGGGTTCACCACCTCCATTGGTGCCTCTCCGATGATGCATGAGTAGTTCTTTGTAGACCTCCGGATCCGTAGTTAGTAGCTAGATGGCTTCCCCTCTCTCTTGATTCTCAATACAATGGTCTTTTGGAGATCCATGTGATGTAACTCTTTTTGCGATGTGTTTGTTGGGATCGATGAACTTTGAGTTTATGACCAGATCTATCTTTTTATATCCATGAATGTATTTGAGTTTATTTGATCTCTTTTATGCATGATTGCTTATAGCCTCGTATTTATTCTTCGATATTTGGGTTTTGTTTGACCAACTTGATCTATTTATCTTGCAATGGGAAGAGGTGCTTTGTAGTGGGTTCGATCTTACGGTGCTTGATCCTAGTGACAGAAGGGGAACCGACACGTATGTATCGCTGCTACTAAGGATAAAACGATGGGGTCTATCTCTACGTAGATAGATCTTGTCTACATCATGTAATCGTTCTTATTACATTACTCCATTTCTCCATGAACTTAATACACTAGATGCATGCTGGATAGCGGTTGATGTGTGGAGTAATAGTAGTAGATGCAGGCAGGAGTCGGTCTACTAATCTTGGACGTGATGCCTATGTAATGATCATTGCATGGATATCGTCATGAGTATTTGAAGTTCTATCAATTTCCCAATAGTACTTTGTTCACCCACCATTTTCTATTTTTCTCGAGAGAAGCCACTAGTGAAACCTACGGCCCCCAGGTATCGTTCTCATATATTTTCCTTTGCGATCTACATTTCCCTTGCATTTATTTTCAGATCTACTAAACGAAAAATACAAAAATACCTTTCTGAAATTTATCCTTATTTATTTTATTTGGCGTTCGATCTATCAATCTACTACAAATTTATCTCACGTTTGTTTGCCTATCTTGAGGCGCCGTACCTCGGAAGGGATTGACAACCCCTTTAACACGTCGGGTTGCGAGAAGTTGTTATTTGTGTGTAGTTGATGTATGTTGTGTTGCTTGGTTCTCCTACTGGTTTGATAACCTAGGTTTCACATATGAGGGAAATACCTACCGCCGCTGTGCTGCATCATCCCTTCCTCTTTGGGGAAATACCGATGTAGCTTCAAGCGACGTCAAAAGGAATTTCTGGCGCCGTTGCCGGGGAGGATCTTCAAGATATACTAGGTTCCTAATCAAAAATCGCATCTCCTCGCAATTTACATTATTTGACATTTGCCTCTCATTTTTCTCTCCCCCATTTCACAAAAATTTGCCGTTTTATTCGCCCCCCTTTTTCCGTCTGCCATTTTCTTGTTAGATCTATCATTTGCTTGCAATCATGAGTGATTTCGGTATGGCACCAATAGATGATGGCCAAACTCCTAAGATTGGACGTACGGGTGCTACCTCTTGAGAATGCGTTGGTTTTCCCTTGAAGAGGAAAGGGTGATGTAGCAAAGTAGTGTAAGTATTTCCCTTAGTTTTTGAGAACTAAGGTATCAATCCAGTAGGAGACTACACGCAAGTCGCCTAGTACCTGCACAAACAAATAAAAACCTTGCAACCAACGCAATAAAGGTGTTGTCAATACCTTCACGGCCACTTGCAAAAGTGAGATCTGATAGAGATAATAAGATAAATATTTTTGGTATTTTTGTTGTATAGATTGGAAAATAAAGATTGCAAAATAAATAGTAAACTAGAATTGTAGATCGGAAACTTATATGATGTAAAGTAGACCCGGGGGCCATAGGTTTCACTAGTGGCTTCTCTCAAGATAGCATATATTATGGTGGGTGAACAAATTACTACCGAGCAATTGATAGAAAAGCGCATAGTTATGATGATATCTAGGCATGATCATGAACATAGGCATCACGTCCGTGTCAAGTAGACCGAAACGATTCTGCATCTACTACTATTACTCCACACATCGACCGCTATCCAGCATGCATCTAGAGTATTAAGTTCATAAGAATAGAGTAACGCATTAGGCAAGATGACATGATGTCGAGGGATAAACTCAAGCAATATGATATAAACCCCATCTTTTTATCCTTGATGGCAACAATACAATACGTGCCTTGCTGCCCCTGTTGTCCCTGGGAAAGGACACCGCATGATTGAACCAAAAACTAAGCACTTCTCCCATTGCAAGAAAGTGTTGGGGAACATAGTAATTTCAAAAAAAAAAATCCTACGCACATGCAAGACATGGTGATGCATAGCAACGAGAGGGAAGAGTATCGTCCACGTACCCTCGTAGACCGTAAGCGGAAGCGTTATGAGAATGCGGTTGATGTAGTCGAACGTCTTCACGATCCGACCGATCAAAGTACCGAACGCACGGCACCTCCGAGTTCAGCACACGTTCAGCTCGATGACGTCCCACGAACTCCGATCCAGCAGAGCTTCATGGGAGAGTTCCGTCAGCACGACGGCGTGTTGACGGTGATGATGTTGCTACTGACGCAGGGCTTCGCCTAAGCACTTCTACGATATGATCGAGGTGGATTATGGTGGAGGGGGGCACCACACACGGCTAAGGGATCAATGATTAACTTGTGTGTCTAGAGGAGCCCCCTATCCCCATATATAAAGGAGCAAGGGGGGAGGCTGGCCGGCCCTCTATGGCGCGCCAGGAGGAGGAGTCCTCCTCCTTGTAGGAGTAGGACTCCCCTCTTTCCTACTCCTACTAGGAGGGGAAAGGAAGGGGGAGAGGGAGAAGGAAAGGGGGCGCCGCCCCCCTCTCCTAGTCCAATTCTGACCAGAGGGGGAGGGGCGCACGGCCTGCCCTAGGCCAGCCCTCTCTCTCTCTCTCTCCACTAAGGCCCATAAGGCCCATTATTTCTCCCGGGGGGGGGGGGGTCCGGTAACCCTCCGGCACTCCGGTTTTCTCCGAAATCACCCGGAACACTTCCAGTGTCCGAATATAGTCGTCCAATATATCGATCTTTACATCTTGACCATTTCGAGACTCCTCGTCATGTCCGTGATCATATCCGGGACTCCGAAATACCTTCGGTACATCAAAACACAAAAACTCATAATACCGATCATCACCGAACTTTAAGCGTGCGGACCCTACGGGTTCGAGAACTATGTAGACATGACCGAGGCACATCTCCGGTCAACAACCAACAGTGGAACCTGGATGTTCATATTGGCTCCCACATATTCTACGAATATCTTTATTGGTCAAACCGCATAACAGCATACGTTGTTCCCTTTGTCATCGGTATGTTACTTGTCCAAGATTCAATCGTCGGTATCTCAATACCTAGTTCAATCTCGTTACCGGCAAGTCTCTTTACTCGTTCTGTAATGCATCATCCCGCAACTAACTCATTAATTACAATGCTTGCAAGGCTTATAGTGATGTGTATTACCGAGTGGGCCTAGAGATTCCTCTCCGATAATCGGAGTGACAAATCCTAATCTTGATCTATGTCAACTCAAAAAGTACCATCGGAGACACCTGTAGAGCACCTTTATAATCACCCAGTTATGTTGTGACGTTTGGTAGCACACAAAGTGTTCCTCCGGTAATTGGGAGTTACATAATCTCATAGTCATAGGAACATGTATAAGTCATGAAGAAAGCAATAGCAGTAAACCAAAATGATCAAGTGCTAAGCTGACGAAATGGGTCAAGTCAATCACATCATTCTCCTAATGATGTGATCTCGTTTATCAAATGACAACACATGTCTATGGTTTGGAAACATAACCATCTTTGATCAACGAGCTAGTCAAGTAGAGGCATACTAGTGACAATCTGTTTGTCTATGTATTCACACATGTATCATGTTTTCGGTTAATACAATTCTAGCATGAATAATAAACATTTATCATGATATAAGGAAATAAATAATAACTTTATTATTGCCTCTAGGGCATATTTCCTTCAGTCTCCCACTTGCACTAGAGTTAATAATCTAGATTACATAGTAATGATTCTAACACCCATGGAGTCTTGGTGTTGATCATGTTTTGCTCGTGAGAGAGGCTTAGTCAACGGGTCTGCAACATTCAGATCCGTATGTATCTTGCAAATCTCTATGTCTCCCACCTAGACTTGATCACGGATGGAATTTAAGCGTCTCTTGATGTGCTTGGTTCTCTTGTGAAATCTGGATTCCTCTACCAAGGCAATTGCACCAGTATTGTCACAAAAGATTTTCATTGGACCCGATGCACTAGGTATGACACCTAGATCGGATATGAACTCCTTCATCCAGACTCCTTCATTTGCTGCTTCCGAATCAGCAATGTACTCCGCTTCACACGTAGATCCTGCCATGACGCTTTGTTTAGAACTGCTCCAACTGACAGCTCCACCGTTCAATATAAACACGTATCTGGTTTGCGATTTAGAATCATCCGGATCAGTGTCAAAGCTTGCATCAACGTAACCATTTATGATGAGCTCTTTGTCACCTCCATAAACGAGAAACATATCCTTAGTCCTTTTCGGGTATTTCAGGATGTTCTTGACCGCTGTCCAATGATCCACTCCTGGATTACTTTGGTACCTCCCTGCTAAACTAATAGCAAGGCACACATCAGGTCTGGTACACAGCATTGCATACATGATAGAGCCTATGGCTGAAGCATGGGGAACATCTTTCATTTTCTCTCTATCTTCTGCAGTGGTCGGGCATTGAGTCTTACTCAACTTCACACCTTGTAACACAGGCAAGAATCCTTTCTTTGCTTGATCCATTTTGAACTTCTTCAAAACTTTGTCAAGGTATGTGCTTTGTGAAAGTCCAATTAAGCGTCTTGATCTATCTCTATAGATCTTGATGCCCAATATGTAAGCAGCTTCACCGAGGTATTTCATTGAAAAACTCTTATTCAAGTATCCTTTTATGCTATCCAGAAATTCTATATCATTTCCAATTAACAATATGTCATCCACATATAATATTAGAAATGCTACAGAGCTCCCACTCACTTTCTTGTAAATACAGGCTTCTCCAAAAGTCTATCAAAACGTCTATTCCAACTCCGAGAGGCTTGCACCAGTCCATAAATGGATCGCTAGAGCTTGCACACTTTGTTAGCACCCTTTGGATCGATAAAACCTTCAGGTTGCATCATATACAACTCTTCTTCCAGAAATCCATTCAGGAATGCAGTCTTTACATCCATTTGCCAAATTTCATAATCATAAAATGCGGCAATAGCTAACATGATTCGGACGGACTTAAGCATCGCTACGGGTGAGAAGGTCTCATCATAGCCAACTCCTTGAACTTGTCGAAAACCTTTCACAACAAGTCCAGCTTTGTAGATAGTAACATTACCATCAGTGTCTATCTTCTTCTTGAAAATCCGTTTATTCTTGATGGCTTGCCGATCATACATGGATCCCATCTCAGATTTCATGGCCTCAAGCCATTTTGCGGAATCTGGGCTCATCATCGCTTCCTCATAGTTCGTAGGTTCGTCATGGTCTAGTAACATGACTTCCAGAACAGGATTACCGTACCACTCTGGTGCGAATCTTACTCTGGTTGACCTATGAGGTTCGGTAGTAACTTGATCTGAAGTTTCATGATCATCATCATTAGCTTCCTCACTAATTGGTGTAGGTGTCACAGAAACCGGTTTCTGTGATGAACTACTTTCCAATAAGGGAGCAGGTATAGTTACCTCATCAAGTTCTACTTTCCTCCCACTCACTTCTTTCGAGAGAAACTCATTCTCGAGAAAGGATCCATTCTTAGCAACAAAAGTTTTGCCTTCGGATCTGTGATAGGAGGTGTACCCAACTGTCTCTTTTGGGTACCCTATGAAGACACATTTCTTCGATTTGGGTTCGAGCTTATCAGGTTGAAGCTTTTTCACATAAGCATCACATCCCCAAACTTTAAGAAACGACAACTTTGGTTTCTTGCCAAACCACAGTTCATAAGGAGTCGTCTCAACGGATTTAGATGGTGCCCTATTTAACGTGAATGCAACCGTCTCTAAAGCATAACCGCAAAATGATAGCGGTAAATCAGTAAGAGACATCATAGATTGCACCATATCTAGTAAAGTACGATTACGACATTCGGACACACCATTATGATGTGGTGTTCTGGGTGGCGTGAGTTGCGAAACTATTCCGCATTGTTTCAAATGAAGACCAAACTCGTAACTCAAATATTCTCCTCCACGATCAGATCGTAGAAACTTTATTTTCTTGTTATGATGATTTTCCACTTCACTCTAAAATTCTTTGAACTTTTCAAATGTTTCAGACTTATGTTTCATTACGTAGATATATCCATATATGCTCAAATCATCTGTGAAGGTGAGAAAATAACGATACCCGCCGCGAGCCTCAATATTCATCGGACCACATACATTAGTATGATTTCCAACAAATCTGTTGCTCGCTCCATAGTTCCGGAGAACGGCGTTTTAGTCATCTTGCCCATGAGGCATGGTTCACAAGTACCAAGTGATTATAAACCAAGTGATTCCAAAAGTCCATCAGAATGGAGTTTCTTCATGCGCTTTATACCATTATGACCTAAACGGCAGCGCCACAAATAAGTTGCACTATCATTACCAACTCTGCATCTTTTAGCTTCAATACTATGAATATGTGTATCTCCACTATCGAGATTCAAAAAGAATAGACCACTCTTTAAGGGTGCATGACCATAAAAGATATTACTCATATAAATAGAAGAACCATTATTATCTGATTTAAATGAATAACCGTCTCGCATCAAACAAGATCCAGATATAATGTTCATGCTTAACGCTGGCACCAAATAACAATTATTCAGGTATAATACTAATCCCGAAGGTAGATGTAGAGGTAGCATGCTGACTGCGATCACATCGACTTTGGAACCATTTCCCACGCGCATCGTCACCTCATCCTTTGCCAATCTCCGCTTAATCCATAGTCCCTGTTTCGAGTTGCAAATATTAGCAACAGAACCAGTATCAAATACCCAGGCACTACTGCGAGAATTAGTACGGTACACATCAATAACATGTATATCACATATACCTTTGTTCACCTTGCCATCCTTCTTATCGCCAAATACTTGGGGCAGTTCTGCTTCCAATGACCAGTCTGTTTGCAGTAGAAGCACTCAGTCTCAGGCTTAGGTCTAGACTTGGGTTTCTTCTCTTGAGCGGCAACTTGTTTGCCATTCTTATTGAAGTTCACTTTCTTCTTCCCTTTACCTTTTTCTTGAAACTGGTGGTCTTGTTAACCATCAACACTTGATGCTCCTTCTTGATTTCTACCTCCGCAGCCTTTAGCATTGCGAAGATCTCAGGAATTGTTTTATTCATCCCTTGCATGTTATAGTTCATGATGAAGCTCTTGTAGCTTGGTGGCAGTGGTTGAAGAACTCTGTTAATGACACTATCAACAGGAAGATTAACTCCCAGTTGAGTCAAGTGGTTATGGTACCCAGACATTCTGAGTATATGTTCACAGACAGAACTATTCTCCTCCATATTGCAGCTGTAGAACTTATTGGAGACTTCATATCCCTCAATCCGGGCATTTGCTTGAAATATTAACTTCAACTCCTGGAACATCTCATATGCTCCATGATGTTCAAAACGTCGTTGAAGTCCCGGTTCTAAGCCGTAAAGCATGGCACACTGAACTATCGTGTATTCATCAGCTTTGCTCTGCCAGACGTTCATAACATCTGGCGTTGCTCCTGTAGTAGGTTTGGCACTTAGCGGTGCTTCCATGACGTAATTCTTCTGTGCAGCAATGAGGATAACCCTCAAGTTACGGACCCAGTCCGTGTAATTGCTACCATCATCTTTCAACTTTGCTTTCTCAAGGAACGCATTAAAATTCAACGGAATAACAGCACGGGCCATCTATCTACAACAACATAGACATGCAAAATACTATCAGGTACTAAGTTCATGATAAATTAAGGTACAATTAATCAAATTATTAAAGAACTCCCACTTAGATAGACATCCCTCTAATCATCTAAGTGTTCACGTGATCCATATCAACTAAACCATGTCCGATCATCACGTGAAATGGAGTAGTTTTCAATGGTGAACATCAATATGTTGATCATATCTTCTATATGATTCACGCTCGACCTTTCGTTCTCCAGTGTTCCAAGGCCATATCTGCATATGCTAGGCTCGTCAAGTTTAACCCGAGTATTCTGCATGTGCAAAACTGGCTTGCACCCGTTGTATGTGAATGTAGAGCTTATCACACCCGATCATCACGTGGTGTCTCCGCATGACGAACTTTCGCAACTGTGCATACTTAGGAAGAACACTTGTACCTTGAAATTTAGTGAGAGATCATCTTATAATGCTACTGTCGATCTAAGCAAAATAAGATGCATAAAAGATAACATCACATGCAATCAATATAAGTGATATGATATGGCCATCATCATCTTGTGCTTGTGATCTCTATCTCCGAAGCACCGTCATGATCACTATTGTCACCGGCGCGACACCTTGATCTCCATCGTAGCATCGTTTCGTCTCGCCAACTATCACTTCTACGACTATCGCTACCGCTTAGTGATAAAGTAAAGCAATTACAGGGCGATTGCATTGCATACAATAAAGCGACAACCATATGGCTCCTGCCAGTTGCCGATAACTCGGTTACAAAACATGATCATCTCATACAACAAAATATAGCATCATGTCTTGACCATATCACATCACAACATGCCCTGCAAAAACAAGTTAGACGTCCTCTACTTTGTTGTTGCAAGTTTTACGTGGCTGCTACGGGCTGAGCAAGAACCGTTCTTACCTACGCATCAAAACCACAACGATAGTTTGTCAAGTTAGTGTTGTTGTAACCTTATGAAGGACCGCGCGTAGCCACACTCGATTCAACTAAAGTTGGAGAAACTGACACCCGCCAGCCACCTGTGTGCAAAGCACGTCGGTAGAACCAGTCTCGCGTAAGCGTACGCGTAATGTCGGTCCGAGCCGCTTCATCCAACAATACCACCGAACCAAAGTGTGACATGCTGCTAAGTAGTATGACTTGTATCGTCCACAACTCACTTGTGTTCTACTCGTGCATATAACATCTACGCATAAACCAGGCTTGGATGCCACTGTTGGGGAACGTAGTAATTTCAAAAAAAATCCTATGCACACACAAGATCATGGTGATGCATAGGAACGAGAGGGAAGAGTATCATCCACGTACCCTCATAGACCGTCAGCGGAAGCATTATGAGAACGCGATTGATGTAGTCGAATGTCTTCACGATCCGACCGATCCAAGTACCGAACGCACGCCACCTCTGAGTTCGGCACACATTCAGCTCGATGGCGTCCCACGAACTCCGATCTAGCAGAGCTTCACGGGAGAGTTCCGTCAGCATGACGGCGTGTTGACGGTGATGATGTTGCTACCGACGCAGGGCTTCGCCTAAGCACTGCAACGATATGATCGAGGTGGATTATGGTGGAGGGGGGCACCGCACACGGCTAAGGGATCAATGATCAACTTGTGTGTCTAGAGATGCCCCCCTGCCCCCGTATATAAAGGAGTAAGGGGGGAGGCCGGCCGGCCCTCTATGGAACGCCAGGAGGAGGAGTCCTCCTCCTAGTAGGAGTAGGACTCCCCTCTTTCCTACTCCTACTAGGAGGGGAAAGGAAGGGGGAGAGGGAGAAGGAAAGGGGGGCGCCGCCCCCTCTCCTAGTCCAATTCGGACCAGAGGGGGAGGGGCGCATGGCCTGCCCTAGGCCAGCCCTCTCTCTCTCCACTAAGGCCCATAAGGCCCATTATTTCTCCCGGGGGGGGGGGGTCCGGTAACCCTCCGGCACTCCGTTTTTCTCCGAAATCACCCGGAACACTTCCAGTGTCCGAATATAGTCGTCCAATATATCGATCTTTACATCTCGACCATTTAGAGACTCCTCGTCATGTCCGTGATCATATCCGGGACTCCGAAATACCTTCGGTACATCAAAACACAAAAACTCATAATACCGATCATCACCGAACTTTAAGCGTGCGGACCCTACGGGTTCGAGAACTATGTAGACATGACCGAGGCACGTCTCCGGTCAACAACCAACAGCGGAACCTGGATGTTCATCTTGGCTCCCACATATTCTACGAAGATCTTTATCGGTCAAACCGCATAACAGCATATGTTGTTCCCTTTGTCATCGGTATGTTACTTGTCCGAGATTCAATCGTCGGTATCTCAATACCTAATTCAATCTTGTTACCGGCAAGTCTCTTTACTCGTTTTGTAATGCATCATCCCGCAACTAACTCATTAGTTACAATGCTTGCAAGGCTTATAGTGATGTGTATTACCGAGTGGGCCCAGAGATACCTCTCCAACAATCGGAGTGACAAATCCTAATCTTGATCTATGTCAACTCAACAAGTACCATCGGAGACACCTGTAGAGAACCTTTATAATCACTCAGTTATGTTGTGACGTTTGGTAGCACACAAAGTGTTCCTCCGGTAATCGGGAGTTACATAATCTCATAGTCATAGGAACATGTATAAGTCATGAAGAAAGCAATAGCAGTAAACTAAAACGATCAAGTGCTAAGCTGACGAAATGGGTCAAGTCAATCACATCATTCTCCTAATGATGTGATCTCGTTTATCAAAGACAACTCATGTCCATGGTTAGGAAACATAACCATCTTTGATCAACGAGCTAGTAAAGTAGAGGCATACTAGTGACAATCTGTTTGTCTATGTATTCACACATGTATCATGTTTCCGATTAATACAATTCTAGCATGAATAATAAACATTTATCATGATATAAGGAAATAAATAATAACTTTCTTATTGCCTCTAGGGCATATTTCCTTCAGAAAGATCAATCTAGTAGGCCAAACTAAACTGATAATTCGAAGAGACTTGCAAAGATATCAAATCATGCATATAAGAATTTAGAGAAGAATCAAATATTGTTCATAGATAATCTTAATCATAAAACCACAATACATCGGATCTCGGCAAACACACCACAAAAAGAATTACATCAAATAGATCTCCAAGAACATCGAGGAGAGCTTTGTATTGAGAACCAAAGAGAGAGAAGAAGCCATCTAGCTAATAACTATGGACCCGAAGGTCTGTGGTAAACTACTCACACATCATCGGAGAGGCTATGGTGTTGATGTAGAAGCCCTCCGTGATCGAATCCCCTTCCGGCAGATCGCCAAAAAAGGTCCCCAGATGGGATCTCACTGGTACAGAAGGTTCGGTGGGAAAGTGGTTTCATGGCTCCCCCGGATGTTTTCAGGGTGTAAGAGTATATATAGGCCGAAGTAGGTCAGTGGAGCTACGAGGGGCCCACGAGGGTGGGGGCGTGCCTGCCCCCTAGGTGCGCCACCCTACCTCGTGGCCGCCTCGTTGCTTCCTTGACCTCCACTCCAAGTCTGCTGGATTACGTTTTTTCCAAAAAAGATCCTCGCAAAGGTTTCATTCCGTTTGGATTCCGTTTGATATTCCTTTTCTACGAAACACTGAAATAGGCAAAAAAACAGCAACTGGCACTGGGCCTCCGGTTAATAGGTTAGTCCCAAAAACAATATAAATGTGCATATTAGAGCTCATTAAACATCCAAAACAGATAATATAATAGCATGGAGCAATCAAAAATTATAGATACGTTGGAGACGTATCAGCATCCCCAAGCTTAATTCCTGCTCGTCCTTGAGTAGGTAAATGATTAAAACAGAATTTTTGATGTGGAATGCTACCTAGCATAATTTTCAATGTATTTTCTTTATTGTGGCATGAATATTCAGATCCGAAAGGTTCTAGACTAAAGTTTAATATTGTCATAAAAATAATAATACTTCAAGCGTACTAACAAAGCAATTGTGTCTTCTTAAAATAACATGGCCAAAGAAAGTTATCCCTACAAAATCATATAGTCTAGCTGTGCTCTATCTTCATCACACAAAATATTTAAATCATGCACAACCCCGATGACAAGCCAAGCAATTGTTTCATACTTTTGATGTTCTCAAACTTTTTCAATCTTCACGCAATACGTGAGCGTGAGGCATGGACATAGCACTATAGGTGGAATAGAATGGTGGTTGTGGAGAAGACAAAAAGGAGAAGATAGTCTCACATCAACTAGGCGTATCAACGGGCTATGGAGATGCCCATCAATAGATATTAATGTGAGTGAGTAGGGATGTCCATGCGACGGATGCACTAGAGCTATAAGTGTATGAAAGCTCAACAAAAGAAACTAAGTGGTGTGCATCCAACTCGCTTGCTCACGAAGACCTAGGGCATTTTGAGTAAGCCAATCATTGGAATATAAAAAGCCAAGTTCTATAATGAAAAATTCCCACTAGTATATGAAAGTGACAAAATAGGAGACTCTCTATCATGAAGATCATGGTGCTACTTTGAAGCACAAGTGTGGAAAAAGGATAGTAGCATTGCCCCTTCTCTCTTTTCCTCTCATTTTTTTATTTGGGCCTTTTTTCTCTTTTTTTGATGGCCTTTTTTTTGTCCGGAATCTCATCCCGACTTGTGGGGGAATCATAGTTTCCATCATCCTTTCCTCACATGGGACAATGCTCTAATAATGATGATCATCACACTTTTATTTACTTACAACTCAAGAATTACAACTCGATACTTAGAACAAAATATGACTCTATGTGAATGCCTCCGGCGGTGTACCGGGATGTGCAATGAATCAAGAGTGACATGTATGAAAGAGTTATGAATGGTGGTTTTGCCACAAATACGATGTCAACTACATGATCATGCAAAGCAATATGACAATGATGAAGCGTGTCATAAATAACAGAACGGTTGAAAGTTGCATGGCAATATATCTCGGAATGGCTATGGAAATGCCATAATAGGTAGGTATGGTGGATGTTTTGAGGAAGGTATATGGTGGGTTTATGGTACCGGCGAAAGTTACGCGGTATTAGAGAGGCTAGCAATGGTGGAAGGGTGAGAGTGTGCATAATCCATGGACTCAACATTAGTCATAAAGAACTCACATACTTATTGCAAAAATCTATTAGTTATTGAAACAAAGTACTATGCGCATGATCCTAGGGTGGTAGATTGGTAGGAAAAGACCATCGCTCATCCCCGACCGCCACTCATAAGGAAGAGAATCAATAAATAAATCATGCTCCGACTTCATCACATAACGGTTCACCATACGTGTATGCTACGGGAATCACAAACTTTAACACAAGTATCTCTCAAATTCACAACTACTCAACTAGCATGACTCTAATATTACCATATTCATATCTCAGAACAATCATCAAGTATCAAACTTCTCATAGTATTCAATGCACTCTATATGAAAGTTTTTATTATACCCATCTTGGATGCCTATCATATTAGGACTATTTTCATAATCAAAGCAAATTACCATGCTGTTCTAAAGGGATCTCAGAATAATATAAGTGAAGTATGAGAGATCAATAATTTCTATAAAATAAAACCACCACCGTGCTCTAAAAAGATATAAGTGAAGCACTAGAGCAAAATTACCTAGCTCAAAATATATAAGTGAAGCACATAGAGTATTCTAATAAATTCCGATTCATGTGTGTCTCTCCAAAAGGGTGTGTAAAACAAGGATGATTGTGGTAAAATGTAAATAAAAGACTGAAATCATACAAGACGCTCCAAGCAAAACACATATTGTGTGGTGAATAAAAATATAGCCTCAAGTAAAGTTACCGATAGACGAAGACGAAAGAGGGGATGCCTTCCGGGGAATCCCCAAGCTTAAGCTTTTGGTTGTCCTTGAATTTTACCTTGGGGTGCCTTGGGAATCCCCAAGATTAGGCTCTTGCCACTCCTTATTCCAAAATCCATCAAATCTTTACCCAAAAACTTGAACACTTCACAACACAGAACTCAACAAAAAATCTCCGTTAGTATAAGAAAACAAACCACCACTTTAAGGTACTGTAATTTAATCATTATTTATTTATATTGGTGTTAAACCTACTGTATTCCAACTTCTCTATGGTTCATACCCCACGATACTAGCCATAGATTCATCAAAATAAGCAAACAACACACGAAAAATAGAATCTGTCAAAAACAGAACAGTCTGTAGCAATCTGTAGGTTTCGAATACTTCTGTAACTCCAAAATATTGAGAAATTAGGACATCCTAAATAATTTGTATATTGATCTACTTCAGTTGGAATCAGTATTTTTTCGCTCTCTGGTAAAACATGAAATTATTCTCGTGAGCGCATAGTTTCTGTTTTTTCAGCAAGATCAAATAACAATCACCCAAGAAGATCCTAAAGGCTTTACTTGGCACAAACACTAATTAAAACAAAAAAACACAATCAAAACAAAGGATAGATGACTTATTTATTACTAAACAGGAACAAAAATAAAATTGGGTTGCCTCCCAACAAGCGCTATCGTTTAACGCCCCTAGCTAGGCATAAAAAAGGATAGATCTAGGTATGGCCATGATAGTGATAAGGTAAATCGCAAAAACTCATCTCATATTCCCTACATTTAGCAGCAAGTTTTCTTTGTGGCAAGCAAAAGTAATTAAAAGGGCTAAATTTAATGGGACAAAAGTCCCCAAGATCAAGCTCGGGAGGTATTGGTTCCTCCTTTGGCTCCTCATATTGCACAACCAATTCATCATTATAAGCATTCTTTTGGCAAAAAATCATGAGCTTTTGTTCAAGGGAAAAACCTAACCCATTGTTCTGGATAGCAAAATTATCGTTAAGTTCAGAAATCCTATCAACTAGAACATCGGTAGGAACATTTTTCTAAGGTTTTCATTAAAAGCAACATGATCTAAAGATCATAAGTGCATTATGTCTTCTTGATAAAAAAAGGATTGCTTCTATGGGAGGATGGCTGTCATCCACCCTATAATGCGCAAAAAATTCATTGGCTTCTTTTAGTATAAATCTGAACTCATGAGCTAAAAAGATGGTAGTTGCTCGCTTAACCCAATATTAGAAAATTCTAGAAAAATCATTTGAATGCAAGGGTGCATATGAATAAAATGTCTTTCAAGTTCAACTATGAGCAAAGATATAGCATCCGCAAAACTACTAGTTCTATGAATAATAGACCCTCCCATAGTGGGCAAAGCACCGGTACAAGTAAAGAAATCTTGAATAACTCCTTTTTCCAATAACATTACCACTACCAATCCGAAACTTTTTAGTGTGTAAAATAGTAGGTTCTTCATGAGGATTATCAAAAGCATCAAAGTTCCCCCCGTTGTTACTATTATCCTTATCAATGATAATCTCCCCAGTTCCAGACATGATGTCAACAAGCCGCAATAAGAACGGATACACAAGAGGCAAGCAAAAGAAGGCGAACGGAAAAAGGGCGAACGGAAAAGAGGTAAATAAAATGGCAAGGGTGAAGTTGGGGAGAGGAAAACGAGAGGCAAGTGGCAAATAATGTAATGCGAGGGATAAGAGTTTGTGATGTTTACTTGGTATGTCTTGGCTTAAGTGTAGATCTCCCGGGCAACGGCGCTCAAATCCTTCTTGCTACCTCTTGAGCATGCATTGCTTTTTTCCTTGAAGAGGAAAGGGTGATGTAGCAAAGTAGCGTAAGAATTTCCCTCAGTATTTGAGAACCAAAGTATCAATCTAGTAGGAGACTACACGCAAGTCGCCTAGTACCTGCACAAAGAAATAAGAACCTTGCAACCAACGCGATAAAGGGGTTGTCAATCCCTTCACGGCCACTTGCAAAAGTGAGATATGATAGAGATAATAAGATAAATATTTTTGGTATTTTTGTTGTATAGATTGGAAAATAAAGATTGCAAAATAAATAGTAAACTAGAATTGTAGATCGAAAACTTATATGATGTAAAGTAGACCCGGGGGCCATAGGTTTCACTAGTGGCTTATCTCAAGATAGCATATATTACGGTGGGTGAACAAATTACTGCCGATCAATTGATAGAAAAGCGCATAGTTATGATGATATCTAGGCATGATCATGAACATAGGCATCACGTCAGTGTCAACCAGACCGAAACGATTCTGCATCTACTACTATTACTCCACACATCGACCGCTATCCAGCTTGCGTCTAGAGTATTAAGTTCATAAGAACAGAGTAACACATTAGGCAAGATGACATGATGTAGAGGCATAAACTCAAGCAATATGATATAAACCCCATCTTTTTTATCCTCGATGGAAACAATACAATACGTGCCTTGCTGCCCCTACTGTCACTGGGAAAGGACACCACAAGATTGAACCCAATGCTAAGCACTTCTCCCATTGCAAGAAAGATCAATCTAGTAGGCCAAACCAAACTAATAATTCGAAGAGACTTGCAAAGATATCAAATCATGCATATAAGAATTCAGAGAAGAATCAAATATTGTTCATAGATAATCTTAATCATAAACCCATAGTTCATCGGATCTCAGCAAACACACCGCAAAAAGAATTACATCGAATAGATCTCCAAGAACATCGAGGAGAACTTTGTATTGAGAACCAAAGAGAGAGAAGAAGCCATCTAGCTAATAACTATGGACCCGAAGGTCTGTGGTAAACTACTCACACATCATCAGAGAGGCTATGGTGTTGATGTAGAAGCCCTCCTTGATCGAATCCCCCTCCGGTAGATCGCCGGAAAAGGTCCCCAGATGGGATCTCAGGGGTACAGAAGGTTGCGGCGGTGGAAAAGTGGTTTCGTGGCTCCCTCCGATGTTTTCAGGGTATAAGAGTATATATAGGAGAAGGAAGTAGGTCGGTGGAGCTACGAGGGGCCCATGAGGGTGGGGGGTGCGCCTGCCCCCTGGGCGCGCCGCCCTACTTCGTGGCCGCCTCGTTGCTTCCTTGACCTCCACTCCAAGTCTCCTGGATTGCGTTTGTTCCAAAAAAGATCCTCGCGAAGGTTTCATTCCGTTTGGATTCCGTTTGATATTCCTTTTCTGCGGAACACTGAAATAGGCAAAAAACAGCAACTGGCACTGGGCCTCCGGTTAATAGGTTAATCCCAAAAATAATATAAATGTGCATATTAAAGCCCATTGAACATCCAAAACAGATAATATAATAGCATGGAACAATCAAAAATTATAGATACGTTGGAGACGTATCAACGGGCAATCTGGATGCTAAAACTTTTATCTTGGGGCAAGGGAATGTTATGGGAAAAGAACATATCCAAGAATTTTTAAATTGTGTTGGGAATCTAAGTCTTGATGATGCTCCTATACTTAAAACTACTAGATCTTATGCGGATGCTATTTCAGCACCAGTTCTGAAACTTGAAAGTAAATTAATTCATACCCATCCTAGTTTGCGAAGATTGTTTTTGGAGCTTCCCGTTATAAAGAATCCTAGGTCCAAAAAGTTGGCCACCCTTGTCCTTATGAATGAATTTGATTACATAATACGGGAAGCTAGGGAAATCTTTGATTTTTATGATATGAATCGTGAAAAACCTATGATAGATGAAACTCTTTACAATAGTGACTATGCTTTAAGACATTTGCTTGGGGATAATAAAATCTTTGATGATAATCTTAAAAAGGAAGTCCTCGTTTTAGATTTATTCCAACATGTTTTCAATAATGTTAATCAACATTACTCTTGGATTGTTGCGGGAAATCAAAAAGGTTATGATGAACACTAACTTAGGAACGCTAAGGTGTCTATGGATAATATGTTTTATGTTGTGTTTACAAAATCCCAGGATGAAAATACCTCTAAGAAAGTTAAGAAGAAGGATGACAAAACTTAGATCCTTGCTTTATGCCTAGCTAAGGGCGTAAAACTATAGCGCTTGTTGGGAGGCAACCCAATGAATAAAATTTATTTTTGCTTTTTGCTTCTTGTTTTTGAGTGTTAGCACAATTATGCTACTGTTATGATTGTGTTTTTTATGTTTTAATTAGTGTTTGTGCCAAGTAAAGCCTTTAGGATCTTCTTGGGTGATAGTTGTTTGATCTTGCTGAAAAAACAGAAACTTTTGCGCTCGCGAAAATAATTTTCATTTTTAACGAGAGAGCGATAAAATACTCATTCCACTTGCAGTAGATCAATATACAAATTTCTCAGGTCGTCCTAAGTTTTCAGAATTTTTGGAGTTACATAAGTATTCAAAATAGTCATATTACTACAGACTATTCTGTTTTGACAGATTCCGTTTCTTTGCGTTGTGTGCTTATTTTGATGGCTCTATGATTTTCTTTGATGAGTTTTTGCCATAGAAAAGTTGGAATATAGTAGATATAATGCAAGAAAAAAATATGAATTGGTTTTATACAAAACTTATAGTAGTGATTTATTTTATTATACTAACGGATCTCATGAAGGTTTTGTTGAGTTTTGTGTGATTGAAGTTTTCAAGTTTTGGATTATCTTACGATGGATGGAGGAATAAGGAGTAGAAGAGACTAAGCTTGGGGATGCCCCGGCATCCCAAGCTATTATCCAAAAATGAGCAACCAACTAAGCTTGGGGATGCCCCCGAGTGGCATCCCCTCTTTCTTCTAACGACCATCTGTATTTTACTCGAAGCTATATTTTTATTCGTCACATACTAGGTGTTTTGCTTGGAGCGTCTTGTATGATATGAGTCTTTTCTTGTTTTATTTTGTGTTTTAAATCTTGATCCCTTTCTGGACAAACCTATTTGGGAGAGCCAAAATTATGCCATGACTTGTTAGAATTGCTCTCTATGCTTCACTTAAATCTTTTATGAGCTATGGACTTGCTCTAGTTCTTCACTTATATCTTTTGAGCATGGTGTGCTTAGTATTTTTAAATAAATGCTCTCTTGCCTCACTTAGATTTATTTGAGAGTTAGTAAAATTTTCAAGAAATTCTCTCTTGCTTCACTTAAATTAATTTGAGAGAAAGAAAGAAATATTATGCTCATGATCTTCACTTATATTTGTTTGAGCTTATGAAAAGCAACACATGAAAATTAGTCCCAAAGTGATAGATATCCAAGAAGGATATAATAAAAACTTTCATGAAGATCATTGGACAAAATAAACTTGATTCTTAGTAATAGTTTTGAGATATGATGATGTGATATGTGAGTCATGTAGATGAGTAATTATGCTTTAGTAAGAATATTGGTGCTAAGGTTTGTGATTCCCTATGCAAGCACGAAAGTTAATAGTCATGCAATGAAATTGTATCCTACTTATGGTGCATTATTCGGTGTTAATTATGCTTAATGCTCACTTATGAGATTATCTGTTTCTTGGTTGGTCGCTTCTCAATCTTTTGCTAGCCTTCATTTTGCACTAAGTATGATCACTACTTGTGCATCCAAAACCCTTTAAACCAGTTTTGCCACATGAGTCCACTATATCTACCTATATGTGGTATTCTTTTGATATTCTAAGCAAATTTGCATATGCCATCTCTAAATTTCAAAATAAACTTCCCTTCTGTGTGTTCGTTTCGCTCGCGGAGCGGTGAGGGGTGGCTAATATTTTCCATGCTAGATGTGTTATTCTCACGGTGAGTGTTTATTCACTTGTCATTGCACGAGAGTAAGGCAAAGGTATTAGGGACGCCCAGTCCCGAAATGAAAAAAATGAATTTACTTTATGTTGTCAAATAATAAATTCCTTGGAAAGTGTTGGTATGGAAGGCACCCATGGATACAGTTAGCCATGGAAAGTGAAAGTATGGTGGAAAAAGGAATAAAATTTATTTTCTGTTTGGGAACCGCCTATGATATATTTAGCATGGAAAGTGTTGGGAACTCTAAGTCATTTTCGTTGGTGGGATGGATACACCTCCCAAAATGTTTTTATCTCTAAGTTTTTTTTTTCTTTGAGCTCTGGCACCTCTACAAATCCCTACTTCCCTCTACGAAGGGCCTTTCTTTTACTTTATGTAATTTTTATTTTGAATTTGAGTCTCCATCTTCTCTTATAAAAGCACCAACTATGAGGCAATATGATCGTACTTGAGTATTGGGTGTAGCTAATATGCAAGTGTGTTTCATGAATGGGTTAATGATTGAGCATGATGGGCTAGGGATAACTTATTTTAGCGCTGATATTTTGAAAGATATGGTTGCTTGTTGATATGCTTGAGTATTCAAATTATTATGTCAAAACTAGACTATTGCTTTGAACAATATAAAATTCCAAATGTCCATGCTATAAAGAAAAGAATATGATATGACATGTTAGGCAGCATTCCACATCAAAAATTCTGTTTTTATCACTTCCCTACTGGAGGACGAGTAGGAGTTAAGCTTGGGGATGCTGATACGTCTCCAACGTATCTATAATTTTTGATTGTTCCATGCTATTATATTATCAATATTAGATGTTTTATAATCATTTTATAGTCATTTTATATCATTTTTTGGTACTAACCTATTGACACAGTGCCAAGTGCCACTTGCTGTTTTTTCCATGTTTTTTACATCAAGAAAATCAATACCAAACGGAGTCCAAAAACAATGAAACTTTATGGAGATTTTTTTGGACCATAAGGAATATAATGGGCCGTGGCTGCGCCTGGTGGGTGCTCTGAGGAGAGCACAACCCACCAGGGCGCGCCAGGAGGCCCAGGCGTGCCCTGGTGGGTTGTGCCCACCTTGGGTGCCCCCCGGATCGCCTCTTTGCTCTATAAATACCACAATATTCCCAAAACCCTAGGGGAGTCAATGAAATATTCATCCAACCGCCATAGAGTCCAAAACCACTAGATCCAATCTAGACACCATCTCGGATGGGGTTCACCACCTCCCTTGGTGCCTCTCCGATGATGCGTGAGTAGTTCTTTGTAGACCTTCGGATCCGTAGTTAGTAGCTAGATGGCTTCCTCTCTCTCTCTCTCTTGATTCTCAATACAATGGTCTCTTGGAGATACATGTGATGTAACTCTTTTTGCGGTGCGTTCGTTGGGATCGATGAACTTTGAGTTTATGATCAGATCTATCTTTTTATATCCATGAAAGTATTTGAGTTTCTTTGATCTCTTATATGCATGATTGCTTATAGCCTCGTATTTCTTCTTCGATATTTGGGTTTTGTTTGGCCAACTTGATCTATTTATCTTGCAATGGGAAGATGTGCTTTGTAGTGGGTTCGATCTTACGGTGCTTGATCGCAGTGACAGAAGGGGAACCGACACATATGTATCGTTGCTACTAAGGATAAAACGATGGGGTCTATCTGAACATAGATTGATCTTGTCTACATCATGTCATCATTCTTATTGCATTATCCCGTTTCTCCATGAACTTAATACACTAGATGCATGCTAGATAGCCGTCGATGTGTGGAGTAATAGTAGTAGATGTAGGCAGGAGTCGGTCTACTAATCTTGGACGTGATGCCTATGTAATGATCATTGCCTGGATATCATCATGAGTATTTGAAGTTCTATCAATTTCCCAACAGTAATTTGTTCACCCACCGTTTTCTATTTTTCTCGAGAGAAGCCACTAGTGAAACCTACAGGCCCCGGGTCTCTTTCTCATATATTTTCCTTTGCGATCTACTTTTCCCTTGCATTTATTTTCAGATCTACTAAGCCAAAAATACAAAAATACCTTGCTGCAATTTATCCTTATTTATTTTATTTGGCGTTCGATCTATCAATCTACTGCAAATTTATCTCACGTTCGTTTGCCTATCTTGAGGCATCGTACCCCGGAAGGGATTGACAACCCCTTTAACACGCCGGGTTGCGAGAAGTTGTTATTTGTGTGCAGGTGTTGTTTACGTTGTGTTGCTTGGTTCTCCTACTGGATCGATAACCTTGGTTTCACATATAAGGGAAATACCTACCGCCGCTGTGCTGCATCATCCCTTCTTCTTTGGGGAAATACCAACGTAGCTTCAAGCGACATCACTCCCTAGCGCGACATTCAAAATCTGCTCTCTCTCGTTCCTTCCTCTTCTCTTTGAGCTCCTCTTCCTTCTTCTTCTTTAGTGCGGTAATGAGTGAAACATAATACTCACTCCGTTCCGAATTACTTGTCGTAGGTATGGATGTATCTAGATGTATTTTAGTTCTAGATACATCCATTTCTGCGACGAGTAATTTGGAACGGAGGGAGTAGTTAGTAATGATAATAAGAACAAATGGAAGAACATGTACATTGCAACATATTAGTGAATAAGGACAACAAGAACATATGAAAAACAAGAAAATTGAAACATTATAGTAAGTGAGCAACATACGGAAATGGTCCATCGAGGTATCCAAACATTCCTCTATAATGACCTTGCCCAAGACCACCACCACGGCCAAGTCTACCACCAAGGCCAAGACCACCACCATGGCAAAGTCCACCACCAAGGCCAAGACCATCACCAAGGCCAAGACCACCACCACGGCCAAGACCACGACCACGAGCTCTACCACCACCATGGCCTAGACCACCACCACGAGCTCTACCACCACCACGACCTCTTGTAATGTAACACCCCGGATGTTATTTACCTTATTTGTATTCCAACTCATGCCGTTTCAGGCACTAAGTTATATTATTTCCTCGTTGTTGGGTTTTTGCCTTCGTGTGCTTTTGTCTTTGTCATGCATCTCATATCATGTCATCATGTGCATTGCATTTGCATACGTGTTCGTCTCTTGCATTCGAGCATTTTCCCCGTTGTCCGTTTTGCATTCCGGCGCTCTTATGTCACCCAGTGTCCCTTTCTACCTCTTTTCGTGTGCGGGCGCTAAATATTTCCGGATTGGACTGAGACTTGCCATGCGGCCTTGGTTTACTACCGGTAGACCGCCTGTCAAGTTTCGTACCATTTGGACTTCGTTTGATACTCCAACGGTTAACCGAGGGACCGAGAAGGCCTCGTGTGTGTTGCAGCCCAACACCTCTCCAAACCGGCCCAAAACCCACCTAAACCCCTTCCATCATCTAGAGCGTTCAATCACGATCATGTGGAACTTCCTAGCTCCCTCTACCTCTATAAATAGATCCCCTCCCCGAAATCCAGGGTCTCTTCTCCCCCTAACCCTAAATTCCCTCGCGCGCCACCGGACATTGTCCGATCCGGCCAGATGCACCGCCGCTACCCACTCCCCAAGCGCCACGTGTCCACCGCCGGGTCACCCACCACCGCGGCCCTCCGAGCCCGCTCGGGCCCCACGCGGCCCAGGGCGCCGCCGCCTCGCCCGAGCGGATCCGCCACCGCGCCGCCAGGGCACCTCCCCACCGCCCTTCCTCGCCGCGCCCTGCCGCCGACGAAGCTCCGCCGCACCACCGTTGTCTCCTCCTCACCGTCCGCCACGCTACCCCGCCGCCGCAGCAAGCTCGCCGGCGCCTCGCCGCGCCGCACCGCGCCGACGACCTCCTCCTCCGCCGCCCGACGACCGCCGACGCCGCCCCCGCTCATCTCCGGCACGGATCCGGCCCCGGCGCCTCCTTCAACCCCGACCATCCTCGGTTTTCGCAAAGTGCTACAGTACCCCGCGGAGGAACCCTAGATCTGTTCTTGAGGGTTGACTTTTTCCCTCTCCTCCTGTTATTTTTTTGCATACTTTGGCATGCCATAACTCTGCATCCATAGCTCTGATTCATACGTGTAGCATATCAAAATATTCGCCTCGACGAGTACATCATTTCATCTCATTGCACCATTTTCATTTGAGCTCATCTTGATGCCCGAAATGCTGTTGGAAGAGGGCTATGTGATGATTATGTCAGATCTGTTTCAGCAAATGGCCTTTTGTCATTTTTGCCATGATTAATGTGTGCATGCTATGATCCTGAGCTCTACATGTGTTTTGTTATATGCCATGCCATCTTTACAGGGGTGTATGCCATTTATTTTTGTGATATTTGTGGTGACTAGCACAAGCATGCAAATTAGCTTACTCAATGATGCTGATTTCAGGGACTTAGAATTTCAACAAGTCCTTGCCCTGTCTTTATTTTTATGCCATATGTTTATGCTGTTTTCTAGTGATCTGTGCCTCTTTTGAGTATGATCATTAAGGATGTTTTGTAGATAATGTTGTGCTCTATCCATCCATGTCTTTGTTTGCAATTATGGAGCACCATAACTTGAGTCGATCAAACTCTACTTTTGCTATAAAATGTTCCTGCCAGATTGTTAACATGTTTAGCGATTTTGCCGAGCTTGTTGTTGTTGATCCGTGCATGCTATGTTGTTGTTCTTCCCATGTCTAGCTTCTATGTCATGTCTTCTTGATGGGTGTATGCTTATTTTGTCATGCCATGCTCTGTAGTGAGTGCATCGGGCTCGTAAACATGCCTACTTGTTAACTGTTTTGCCATGCTCCAGTTTTTCACCAAGTCTGAATCTGTTTATGTTTTTGCTATGTTCACATGCTTGCAATTGTATTTTATGATCCCTTTTGGCTCATGTTCACTAAGGGACTTTTGTTATATGCTTTGAGTACCTTCATTCCATGCCTTGCTTTGCCATGATATGTTCCTGTAGCATGTAGTTTTCATGCTCTAAACATTGCTTCCTGATGATAAATTCCTGACTTGTGTTATTTTCACTAAGTCTGAAACCTGTTATCTTTTGCATTTTTGCCATGCTTGTTTGAACCTGTTAATGAGTGAATTAGCCATAGCTCAGTGTTCATATTTTGTCAAGAATCATGAGTGGATCCCTGCCATGTATTTTGTTGTCATGTTGGAGTGCTGTAGCATGTTGTTCTTGATGCATTTAGATGGTCTTGTGCTGATTATCACAGACCGGTGCCATATTTGTTTTGCTTGCCATTTCCAAACCGTGCATCCGATTCCGGTGATCTTTATATCGATTTAGACCAAAATCACCTCACCTTTCCAGTGGCACTCTTGGATTTCCATGTTGAGGCCAGGTTCAATCATTCCTTTACAAATCATGCCTATGCATCACATATCGCATCCCGCATATCATACCATGTTTTCATCATGTTGCTTGAGCATTGCACGAGGTTGATTGTGTTCCTTTTGCTTGTTGTTCTTGTTTGGGTAGAGCCCGGAGACGAGTACGTGAACGAGGAGCCCGTTGAGTATGCTTACGAGGATCAAGGTAACTCTGAGAACTTTGCAGGCAAGATGATCATACCCTCGAAGTCACTTCTATCTTTGCTTGCTAGATGCTCGCTCTTTTGCTATGCCTATGCTACGATACCTACCACTTGCTTATCATGCCTCCCATATTGCCATGTCAAACATCTAACCCACCTTGTCCTAGCAAACCGTTGTTTGGCTATATTACCGCTTTGCTCAGCCCCTCTTATAGCGTTGTTAGTTGCAGGGGAAGATTGGAGATCGTTCCTTGTTGGGACATGTTTATTGTTGGGATATCACCATATTATCTTGTTTATCTTAATGCACCTATATACTTGGTAAAGGGTGGAAGGCTCGGCCTTATGCCTGGTGTTTTGTTCCACTCTTGCTGCCCTAGTTTCCGTCATATCGGTGTTATGTTCCCGGATTTTGCGTTCCTTACACGGTTGGGTTATAATGGGAACCCCTTGATAGTTCGCCTTGAATAAAACTCCTCCAGCAATGCCCAACCTTTGTTTTACCATTTGCCACCTAGACTCTTTTTCCCTTGGGTTTCCGGAGCCAAAGGGTCATCTTTATTAAACCCCCCAGGCCAGTGCTCCTCTGAGTGTTGGTCCACCTTGTCAGCCGCCGGTGGCCACCAGGGGCAACTCTGGGCTGGCCTACCGGAAGTTTGGACAATCTGAGTGTGCCCTGAGAATGATATATGTGCAGCTCCTATCGGGATTTGTCGGCACATTCGGGTGGTGTTGCTGGACTTGTTTTACCATCGTCGAGGATGTCTTGTAACCGGGATGCCGAGTCTGATCGGATTGTCTTGGGAGAAGGAATATCCTTCATTGACCATGAGAGCTTGTGATGGGCTAAGTTGGGATTTCCCTGCAGGGATTTGAACTTTCGAAAGACGTGCCCGTGGTTATGGTCAGATGGGAATTTGTTAATGTCCGGTTGTAGATAACCTGAAACTTAATTTAACTAAAATGCACCAACCGCGTGTGTAACCGTGATGGTCTCTTCTCGGCGGAGTCCGGGAAGTGAACACGGTGTTGGAGTAATGCTTGACGTAGGTTGTTCTAGGATCACTTCTTGATCATAGTTGTTCGACCGTGCTTTTGCCTTCTGTTCTCGCTCTCATTTGTGTATGTTAGCCACCATATATGCTAGTCGCTTGCTGCAGCTCCACATCATACCTTTACCTTACCTATAAGCTTAAATAGTCTTGATCACGAGGGTGTGAGATTGCTAAGTCCCCGTGACTCACAGTTTACTTCCAAAACCAGATGCAGGGACCAATGATACCATTCCAGATGATATGACCGAGCTCAAGTGGGAGTTTGATGAAGACTCGCGTCGTTACTACGTGTCTTTCCCAGATGATCAGTTGTGGTGCCCAGTTGGGGCGATCGGGGACTATGTTGCATTTGGGGGTTTATCTTCATTTTGGTTCCATAGTCGGACCTTGAGTGTATTGGATGAATGTAATGTTATTCATGTTATTTGTGTGACGTGGCGAGTGTAAGCCAACTATGTACGTTTCCCCTTTATTTATTTACATGGGTTGTTGTGAAGATTACCTCACTTGCGACATTGCTTTCAATGCGCTTATGCCTCTAAGTCGTGCTTCGACACGCAAGAGATATAGCCGCATCGAGGGCGTTACAAGTAAGTCCTAATTGTGTCCCTCTTTGTTGCCTAGATCTTCTTTGGCTACTGATACGTCTCCAACGTATCTATAATTTTTGATTGTTCCATGCTATTATATTATCTGTTTTGGATGATAATGGGCTTTATTTTACACTCCTATATTATTTTTGGGACTAACCTATTAACTGGAGGCCCAGCCCAAATTGTTGTTTTTTTGCCTATTTCAGTGTTCTGCAGAAAAGGAATATCAAACAGAGTCCAAACGGAATGAAACCTTCGGGAGTGTGATTTTTTGGAACAAACGTGATCCAGAGGACTTGGACTGCGCGTCAAGCAATCAACGAGGAGGCCACGAGGCAGGGGCGCGCCCTCCACCCTTGTGGGCCCCTCGTTGCTCCATAGACCTACTTATTCCTCCTATATATATTCATATACCCCGCAAACATCCAGGAGCACCACAAAACCCTATTTCCATCGCCGCAACCTTCTGTACCCAAGAGATCCCATCTTGGGGCCTTTTCCGGAGCTCCGCCGAAGGGGGCATTGATCACGGAGGGCCTCTACATCAACTCCATGGCCCCTCCGATGATGTGTGAGTAGTTTACCTCAGACCTTCGGTTCCATAGATAGTAGCTAGATGGCTTCTTCTCTCTCTTTGGATCTCAATACAAAGTTCTCCTCGATTCTCTTGGAGATCTATTCGATGTAATCTTCTTTTGCGGTGTGTTTGCCGAGATCCGATGAATTGTGGGTTTATGATTAAGTTTATCTATGAACAATATTTGAATCTTCTCTGAATTCTTTTATGTATGCTTGGTTTATCTTTGCAAGTCTCTTCAAATTATCAGTTTGGTTTGGCCTACCAGACTGATATTTTTTGCAATGGGAGAAGTGCTTAGCTTTGGGTTCAATCTTGCGGTGCTCGATCCCAGTGACAGAAAGGGAAACGACACGTATTGTATTGTTGCCATCGAGGATAAAAAGATGGGGTTTACATCATATTGCATGAGTTTATCCCTCTACATCATGTCATCTTGCTTAAGGCGTTACTCTGTTCTTATGAACTTAATACTCTAGATGCTTGCTGGATAGCGGTCGATGTGTGGAGTAATAGTAGCGGTACGAGGGACTTGAGCGTGGTCTCCTACTAGATTGATACCTTGGTTCTCAAAAACCGAGGGAAATACTTACGCTACTTTGCTGCATCACCCTTTCCTCTTCAAGGGAAAACCAGCACAGTGCTGAAGAGGTAGCAAGAAGGATTTCTGGCGCCGTTGCCAGGGAGATCTACGCCAAGTCAAGACATACCAAGTACCATCACAACTCTTATCCTTCACATTACATTATTTGCCATTTGCCTCTCGTTTTCCTCTCCCCCACTTCACCTGTGCCGTTTTATTCGCCCTCTTTTTCCGTTCCCTTTCTCTTTTTCAATTTTCCTCTTTTCCGCTTGCTTCGTCGTTATGACTAGTCCTTTATATACTCCTTTGTCTCCCGAGAATGAAGTTATTAATTTTGAACAAAGGGTGGGAGAAAAATCTAAAAGACGCTTGGTTCAGAATTTGCAATGCACAAAATAGATCTATTAGGAAGCAATCTACTTCCGTTCTTCTTCGCAATTTTTATGTAGGCATCACTCCTTGGAATAGATAATCTTGATACCATTACCAGAGGAAATTTCTTCGGTAGCCATAGTTTTGATTCTTATAATGCTATGATAGATTTGTTTGGCCCACCACCATTTTTGGTTAATGGAACTATTTTAACTTTGGAACACATGATGGAATGGCTTGAAATTATTGAAAATAAAGTTGCCACCATAGAGTTGATTGAAAATTTGGATAGAAAGATCCATAACCAAATTACCCAATACAGATCTAAGGAAGGTAGGAGTTCCTCTTAAATTTTTTAAAGAAAAGGAACCCATGGTTAATTAAAAGATAGATCAAGATTCCACTAGAATTGATAAAATTGTGGATATTATTAACAACGTAGGGTCTGTCTTTTATTCTGTGAAAAATACTCCTCCTAATGCTAAGATTGCCAAATTGATGTATGTTCCTAAAAATAAGGGTGAAACTTCTAGTAAGGAAAATGCGGACCTCAAATCCATAAGTGTTCACCCCAATTTTCTCACTATCCTTAAGGAACCTTTTGCTACAAATGATTTTCTTGATTTCGTGCATAGGAGTTTGATAATTAATAAAAAGAAAGAAACTCCTAAGAGTTATAGGTGTCTTATTGAAGAATTGCCTACCAAAGATGGCAATACCTAGATCTATCCTTGCTTTTATGCCTAGCTAAGGGCGTTAAACGATAGCGCTTTTTGGGAGGCAATCCAATTTTATTTTTGTTCCTTGCTTTTTGCTCCTGTTTAGTAATAAATAATTTATCTAGCCTCTGTTTTGGTTGTGTATTTTGTGTTTAATTAGTGTTTGTGCCAAGTAGAACCGTTGGGAAGACTTGGGGAAAGTCTTTTTAATCTTGCTGTAAAAAACAAAAACTTTAGCGCTCGCGAGAATTGCTGCCATTTTTTTTACTGGAGAGTGATATTTAGTTAATTCTTTTTGAAGATTATTAATAGATAAATTCCACACGTCCAGAAATTTATTTTAGAATTGTTCAGGTTCCAGAAGTATTCAAAACCTACTGATTACTACAGACTGTTCTGTTTTTGACAGATTCTGTTTTTCGTGTGTTGTTTGCTTATTTTGATGAATCTATGGCTAATAATAGAGTTTATGAAACATAGAAAAGTTGGAATATAGTAGGTTTAACACCAATATAAATAAAGAATGAGTTCATTACAGTACCTTGAAGTGGTGGTTTGTTTTCTTTTACTAACGGAGCTCATGAATATTTTCTTTTAAGTTTTGTGTTGTGAAGTTTTCAAGTTTTGGGTAAAGATTTGATGGATTATGGAACAAGGAGTGGAAAGAGCCTAAGCTTGGGGATGCCCAAGGCACCCCAAGGTAAAATACAAGGACACCAAAAAGCCTAAGCTTGGGGATGCCCCGGAAGGCATCCCCTCTTTTGTCTTCGTTCATCGGTAACTTTACTTGGAGCTATATTTTTATTCGCCACATGATATGTGTTTTGCTTGGAGCATCTTGTATGATTTGAGTCTTTGGTTTTTAGTTTACCACAATCATCCTTGATGTACACACCTTTTGAGAGAGACACACATGAATTGGAATTTATTAGAATACTCTATGTGCTTCACTTATATCTTTTGAGCTATATAGTTTTTGCTCTAGGACTTCACTTATATCTTTTAGAGCACGGTGGTGGTTTTATTTTATAGAAATAATTGATCTCTCATGCTTCACTTATATTATTTTGAGAGTCCTTTAGAACAACATGGCAATTTGCTTTTAGGCATAATAAAAACTTTCATATAAGTGCATTGAATACTAAGAGAAGTTTGATACTTGATGATTGTTTTGAGACATGGAGATAGTGATATCAAAGTTGTGCTAGTTGAGTAGTTGTGAATTTGAGGAATACTTGTGTTGAAGTTTGCAAGTCCCATATCATGAACGTATGTTAAACATTGTGTAACAAATTTGAAACATGAGGTGTTATTTGATTCTCTTCCTTATGAGTGGTGGTCGGGGATGAGCGATGGTATTTTCCTACCAATCTATCCCCCTAGGAGCATGCGCGTAATACTTGGTTTTTGATGACTTGTAGATTTTTCCAATAAGTATGTGAGTTCTTTATGACTAATGTTGAGTCCATGGATTATACACACTCTCACCCTTCCACCATTGCTAGCCTCTTCAGTACCGTGCATTGCCCTTTCTCACCTTGAGAGTTGGTGCAAACTTTGTCGGTGCATCCAAACCCCGTGATACGATACACTCTATCAAACATAAACCTCCTTATATCTTCCTCAAAACAGCCACCATACCAACCTATTATGGCATTTCCATAGCCATTCCGAGATATATTGCCATGGAACTTTCCACCATTCCATTTATTATGACACGCATCATCATTGTCATATTGCCTTGCCTGATCATGTAGTTGACATCGTATTTGTGGCAAAGCCACCATTCATAATTCTTTCATACATGTCACTCATGAGTCATTGCACATCCCGGTACACCGCCGGAGGCATTCATATAGAGTCATATCTTGTTCTAGTATCGAGTTGTAATCATTGAGTTGTAAATAAATAGAAGTGTAATGATCATCAGTAATAGAGCATTGTCCCATAAAAAAAGAAAAAAGAAGAAAGGCCAAATAATAAAAAAAGAAGGCCCAAAAAAATAAAAAAATAAAAAGGGGGCAATGCTACCATCCTTTTTTCCACACTTGTGCTTCAAAGTAGCACCATGATCTTTATGATAGAGTCTCTTGTTTTGTCATTTTCATATACTAGTGGGAATTTTTCATTATAGAACTTGGCTTGTATATTCCAACAATGGGCCTCCTCAAGTCACCTAGGTCTTCGTGAGCAACCAAGTTGGATGCAATCCCACTTACTTTCTTTTGTTGAGCTTTCATACATTTATAGCTCTAGTGCATCCATTGCATGGCAATCCCTACTCCTTGCATTGACATCAATTGATGGGCATCTCCCTAGCCCATTGATTAGCCGCGTTGATGTGAGACTTTCTCCGTTTTTGTCTTCTCCACATAACCCCCTTCATTATATTCTAGTCCACCCATAGTGCTATATCCATGGCTCATGCTCATGTATTGCGTGAAAGTTGAAAAAAGTTTGAGATTACTAAAGTATGAAACAATTGCTTGGCTTGTCATCGGGGTTGTGCATGATGAGAGCATTCTTGTGTGACGAAAATGGAGCACGACCAAACTATATGATTTTGTAGGGATGAACTTTCTTTGGCCATGTTATTTCGAGAAGACATGATTGCTTAGTTAGTATGCTTGAAGTATTATTATTTTTATGTCAATATTAAAATTTTATCTTGAATCTTTCGTATCTAAACATTCATGCCACAATAAAGAAAATTACATTGAGAAATATGTTAGGAAGTATTCCACATCAAAAATTCTGTTTTTATCATTTACCTACTCCAGGACGAGCAGGAATTAAGCTTGGGGATGCTTGATACGTCTCCAATGTATCTATAATTTTTGATTGTTCCATGCTATTATATTATCTGTTTTGGATGATAACGGGCTTTGTTTTACACTTTTATATTATTTTTGGGGCTAACCTATTAACCGGAGGCCCAACCCAAATTGCTTTTTTTGCCTATTTCAGTGTTTTGCAGAAAAGGAATATCAAAAGGAGTACAAACGGAATGAAACCTTCGGGAGCGTGATTTTTGCAACAAACGTGACCCAGAGGACTTGGAGTGGATGTCAAGCAATCAACGAGGAGGCCACAGGCAGGGGGCGCGCCCTCCACCCTCGTGGGCCCCTCGTTGCTCCACCGACCTACTTCTTCCTCCTATGTGTATTCATATCCCCCGCAAACATCCAGGAGCACCATGAAACCCTATTTCCACCACCGCAACCTTCTGTACCCAAGAAATCCCATCTTGGGGCCTTTTCCGGAGCTCCGCCGGAGGGAGCATTGATCACAGATGGCCTCTACATCAACTCCATTCCCCCTCCGATGATGTGTGAGTAGTTTACCTCAGACCTTCGGGTCCATAGCTAGTAGCTAGATGGCTTCTTCTCTCTCTTTGGATCTCAATACAAAGTTCTCCTCGATTCTCTTGGAGATCTATTCGATGTAATCTTCTTTTGCGGTGTGTTTGGCGAGATTTGATGAATTGTGGGTTTATGATCAAGTTTATCTATGAACAATATTTGAATCTTCTCTGAATTCTTTTATGTATGATTGGTTTATCTTTGCAAGTCTCTTCGAATTATCAGTTTGGTTTGGCCTACTAGATTGATCTTTCTTGCAATGGGAGAAGTGCTTAGCTTTGGGTTCAATCTTGCGGTGCTCGATCCTAGTGACAGAAAGGGAAACGACACGTATTGTATTGTTGCCATCGAGGATGAAAAGATGGGGTTTACATCATATTGCATGAGTTTATCCCTCCACATCATGTCATCTTGCTTAAGGCGTTATGCTGTTCTTATGAACTTAATACTCTAGAAGCTTGCTGGATAGCGGTCGATGTGTGGAGTAATAGTAGTAGATGCAGGCAGGAGTCGGTCTACTTTTCACGGACGTGATGCCTATATACATGATCATGCCTAGGTATTCTCATAATTATTCGCTTTTCTATCAATTTATCTATACTAATTTTTTCACCCACCGTAATACTTATGCTATCTTGAGAGAAGCCACTAGTGAAACCTATGGCCCCCGGGTCTATTTTTCATCATACAAGTTTCCAATCTATTTTATTTTGCAATCTTTACTTTCAATCTATATCATAAAAATACCAAAAATACTTATCTTATTATTATCATCTCTATCAGATCTCACTCTTGCAAGTGGCCGCGAAGGGATTGACAACCCCTTTATCGCATTGGTTGTGAGGTTATTATTTGTTTGTGTAGGTACGAGGTGACTCGCGCGTGGTCTCCTACTGGATTGATACCTTGGTTCTGAAAAACCGAGGGAAATACTTACGCTACTTTGCTGCATCACCCTTTCCTCTTAAAGGGAAAACCAACGCAGTGCTCAAGAGGTAGAAGCTACCACTTGGTTGGCTTGGGACTTGTTGGCTACCACTTGGTTGGCTTGGCACTTGTTGGCTACCTTGTGTAGCTCCTTATTGGTTTGTGCTTGCATCATATTTCTTTGATCTCTTTCTTGGTTTCATACATTTTCTTTTGTAGTGGCCATGACCTTTGCATTCCCCACAACGGGAGCTCTCACGAGGCTCTTGGAATTGGTCGTTGCCCGATTCATGGTGGCCACTATGGTCCCATCTGTTCATGTCACCTCTAAGATGCTTTGTCTTACGTCTACCCCGATTAACAACCTTCAACTCCGGATCCGACCATAGTTGAAGTCCATGGTACTCCGGCCATCGTGATTGGTGAAAGTATGGGTGAAAATGGGGAGCCCATGTTTTCTTGACCGTCATGATTGACAACTCCGACTCCCTGACAGTGAGGGGGTGATTGACGTCCACATTCCTAACGCGACCGGTGGTATACAAGTGTGAGCATGGGAGATGAAGCAACAATGGCTCCCGCAAGATCAATTACACCATGTTAACGAGACCTTGGGAGCCTGACCTCCATGTTGGCACCCATTGTTTGTGGTTCCTCCTAGCTCTTTCACTTCGTACTTCCAATCTTCATTGTCATATAGTATAGCTTCTTGTGAGTCCGCCTTCCGTGATTGAAATTCCAACCATTCATCAACCTTGGGTGGGAACTTGTACTTGTACTTGCGCTTGTTCTCAACTACTATCTGTGCATCAGTTTCCATTGAGCACCATATTGAAGCATTCAGCCATATTGCTTGTCATTTAACCGTATCTTTGCTCCGGCCATCTTCATCAAAAGCACGTGCCCACTTGTTCCAGTATTGAATGTGCCTATTGAGAAAGTCTTGAACCCTAGGATCAAGTTTTTTGTGTGCGAGCAATTTGTTGTACAAAGTGGTGAACCGCTTGTTGGAGAAAGCGAGACAACAATCTTGAAGATCATCGGCCAACTCCTTAAGGCCACATGCCCTATAGAAGTTCGAACAAAAGTGTCTCATGCACCATCGATGGTGCAACGGAGCATGCAACTACTGGAATTAGCTTATTTGCCGTCTGCCCACTCTTTGCCGTCGGCTTGCTGACGGCAAAGAAGGTCTTTGCCGTTAGCCACAAGAAAACGGACGGCAAGATCTGGCTGATGGCAAACAAGGTCTTTGCCATCACCAGTTCTTTGTCGTTCGCTGGCTGACGGCAAAGAATCTTTGCCGTCCGCTAGCAGACGACAAAGAGGTGGGTGGGTCCAGTTATTGTTTAACCAACTCAAACCCACCGTCCCCACGGACGGCAAAGAATCTTTGTCGACCGTTGGCTGATGGCAAAGAGGCGGGTACGTTAACGGCCGTCCCGCCCCCGTCCTCCGTCTCTTCTCTCCACTCTCATTCCTCCCCACCCACACTCGCGCCGCCGCCGCCGACCTCGTCTGTAAGCGATGAACTCGGAAGGTCCATGACATGTATTTCACCTTGTAATGAAAGATGGATTTCAGAAGGTCCATGACATGTTGGATGCTCATTGTTGGGAGTGTGGATATTGAGTTGGAGAGCCTGTAAGTGATGAACTCAGATGTGAGTTGTCTGTGGTCTCGGGACATGATAACCCACAAGTATAGGGGATCAATTGTAGCCTCTTTCGATAAGTAAGAGTGTCGAACCCAACGAGGAGCTAAAGTTAGAACAAATATTCCCTCAAGTTCTATCTACTACCAATACAACTCTACGCACACTTGACGTTCGCTTTACCGGAAACAAGTATGAAACTAGAAGTACTTTGTAGGCGTGATAGGATAGGTTTGCAAGATAATAAAGAGCACGTAAATAAAATCTAGGGGCTGTTTAGATAAAGAAACAACTAAGTTAGTTTTAGTAGAGAGCTTTTGTCAATAAGAAATTATTTGTCCCTAGGCAATCGATAACAAGTACATGTAATCATTCTTGTAATTTTATATGAGGGAGAGGCATGAGCTAAAATACTTTCTCTACTTAGATCATATGCACTTATGATTGGAATTCTAGCAAGCATGCGCAACTACTAAAGATCATTAAGGTCGTGAAATTCAACCATAGCATTAAGTATCAAGTCCTCTTTATTCCCATACGTCATATCCCACCTACTCGGGTTTAAGTTTCTGTCACTCTTGCAACCCACCGTAAGCGAACCATGAACATATTGCAACACTCTACAGCGGGGGCCCGTCATGTTTGCGCAAGAACAGAGGGCACCGTAGGACAACACTTTAAAAAATCGTACCAACCAAGATCACGATTAACCCATAGGACAAAACGGATCTACTCAAACATCATAGGATAACCATAGATCATTGGGAAATAATATATGGAATTTAGCACCATGTTTAAGTAGAGATTATAGCGGGGGGAAGAGGTGTTACACCATTGCATAGAGAGGGAGAAAGTTGGTGTTGACGGTAGCAAGATTGTTGATGTAGATCGCCGTCCCGATCGTTGCCCCGGTGGCACTCCGGCGCCACCGGAAGCGAGGGGGAGAAAGCCCCCCTACTTCTTCTTTATCCTTGGCCTCCCTCCTAGAGGGGGAGGAGAGTTCCCCCTCTGGTCCTTGGTCTCCATGGCACCGGAGGGGCGGGAGCCCCGCCTAGATTGGATCTCCCTCTCTGTTCTCTTCTGTTTCGCGTTCTCCAAATCTAGCCGAAAACCGTTTTTATATTCCTGGAGATCCGTAACTCCGATTGCGCTGAGATTTTAACATGATTTGTTTTCTAGATATAAGCCTCCTTGCGCCCGAAGTAGAGGTCCAACCTACGTACGAGGTGGGCACAACCCACCACGCCACGCCTGGCTCCTTTGGCGCGCCCTGGTGGGTTGTGCCCGCCACGGGCCTCCGTTTGCGGTGATTCCAACTCCCAAAAATCACATATATTCCAAAATAATTCTCCATGAAATTTTATTGCATTTGGACTTCGTTTGATACAGATACTATGCGATACAAAAAACATGCAGAAAACACGAACTGGCACTTTGCACTGAATGAATAGGTTAGTCCAATAAGTCATATAAAAGGTTGCCAAAAGTATGTAAAATTTGTATAATATTGGCATGAAACAATAAAAAAATATCGATATGACGGAGACGTATCAGCATCCCCAAGCTTAATTCCTCCTCGTATTCGAGTAGGTAAATGATAAAAAAGATAATTTTTGATGTGGTATGCTACCTAGCATAAACTTGATCATATATCTAATCATGGCATGAATATTAAGATAGAAGTGATTCAAAGCAATAGTCTATAATTTGACATAAAGACATCAATACTCAGACATCCCAACAAATAATCATGTCTTTCAAAATATCAATGCTAAAGAAAGTTATCCCTACAAAATCATATAGTCTTGTCATGCTCTGTCTTCTTAACACAAAATATTTATCATGCACAACCCCGATGATAAGCCGAGCAATTGGTTCATACTTTTAACGCGCTTCAGCTTTTTCAACCCTCATGCAATACATGAGCGCAAGCCTTGGATATAGCACTACGGGCAGAATAGAGTATGCTGACAGGGGTAAATATAAAGAAGACAAAAAAGTAAGAAAGTCTCACATCGATGCGGCTAACCAACAGGTATGGAGATGCCCATCAATTGATGTCAATGCGAGGAGTAGGGATTGCCATGCAGCGAATGCACTAAGAGCTATAAGTGTATGAAAGCTCAATTTGAAAACTAATTGGGTGTGCATCTAATCCTATAATGAAATATTCTCACTAGTATATGAAAGTGACAACATAGGAGACTCTCCAAATGAAAAACATGGTGCTATTTTGAATCACAAGTGTGGTAAAGGATACTAACAATGCCCCGTCTCTCTTTGTATATTTTTTCTTTTTTTCTTTTCCTTTTTTCTTTCTTTCTTTTTTTTCTCTCATTGTCCGGAGTCTCATCCCGACTTGTGGGGGAATCATAGTCTCCATCATCCTTTCCTCACTGGGGCACTGCTCAAAAATGAATAATGATGATCATCACACTTCTATTTACTTATAACTCAAAAGAAATAAAAATTACAACTCGATACCTATGACAAAGTATGACTCTATATGAATGCCTCTGGCATGTACCAGGATGTGCAATGATCTAGCATAACATGTATGAAAAATGGTGAACGATGGGTGAGCCACAAACACTATGTCAGCTATATGATCATGCAAAGCAATATGACAATGAATGCTCAAGTCATCAAACGGAAGCGGTGGAAGTTGTATGGGAATATGTTTCAGAATGGCCATGGAAAAACCATAATAGGTAGGTATGGTGGCTGTTTTGAGGAAGATATAATAAGGCGTATGTGTGATTGAGCGTATCATATCACGGGGGTTTGGATGCACCTACTGTAGCGACCCGATCCCAATGGACCGTAGTCTCTGTGCTTATGTGTCATCCCTGGATCGGTATTGCTGACACACACAATACTCGAGGATTTATTGTAGAGTTCAATCACATACTTATTACAACGAGTATCTCAAAAAGAGTACTTATTACATTAATATGGCTGAAGGCCATCTAAATAAGATAACTGTGGAAGCTTTGAAGATAAATGAGTCCATCCAACTCCACGGCAAAACTGAGAGCATGACAACGACCTATCGCACCTTACTCTTCGTCTAAAAACTCTGCAACATGATACGTTGCAGCCGTTTAGGTTAGCATATGGAATATGCTGGCAAGACAACACTATAAAGCAATGAACAAATAACAACTATCACTACATGCATATTTGGCTGGTGGAGGCTCTATGGTTATCATTTGCATAAAGCTAAATTTTCCCTAAAACAATGGAATATATTTTATTTAACTACAAAGTTGATTAAAATTATTGAGAAGGTACCCCCAACTCAAACCCAAATTAACATTAATAACCCAACAAATTCATTAAGTAAAGTGATGAGATCAACACAATAATTCAAGTACCAGATACTCAAGATGTCCATAACCAGGGACATGGCTAACCATGATTAGTTTGTACACTTTGCAGAGGTTTGCGCACTTTTCCCCACAAGACTCGATCTCCTCTATTGTATTTCTCGCACTGCATGATGTTTGAGAAACGGATGACTGAGACACAGTCTTTCCGAAGAGGTCCCCTTAACCGATAGATAGGCCGGTACACCTACAATTACCCTACATCTGCTAGCCCATCATGGAAAGGATTCCCACAACTTTCTCAACTATGCCAAAGCCCATAATGGCTCGTGGCTACACAGAGAAGTTTCTAGCATGAATAATCTTATGATCCCTTTGAGCCTGGGTGTCATTCCATAGGATGATCACACGGGTACCCCGGGATCTCCTAGGACAACACTTGATTCCCCAGGTGCCGACAACCAATCCACCCAGATGTGTATTAAAGTAGGCACCTTAAGTTTCCCTTAGTTATAAATAACTCTCACATCTTTCATGAATCTCACAAACCAATCCACGTCTACGAGCATAGCAAAGTAGTGCAAGCATAACGCAATAATACCCGGGGTTTGTATATAAGACAATAGGTTCCTACCTCATCAACTACTTCCCAATTCCCACATGTTATTCAAAAACCTACTCATGCAATGTTTGAGGTTTTGAAACTAATGCATAAAAACTGGGTAAATAAGGGATATGATCAAAGTTTTACTTGCATTGCTGATGATCAGAAAACCCTAGAGATTCCTAGTAGCAAGCCTCACACTCCGGAAACTCTACCATGAACAAATAATAGCATACATAAGCACTCAAGCATAATATGCAAGGGTAAAACCCAAATAAAAGATCTAAATAGAAAGTTCAAGCAAAGAGCTTCGATTTGCAAAAAGAATCAATCGAATCGGAGTTACGAAACTCAGACTACGATCAAAAGAAGTTCAAATTCAAATATGCTTAAAACCAAATTATAAATTTTCAAAATCATGTTCAAGTTGTTTATCTCGACAGAGGGGAACAAGACGAAGATTTTGGCGTTGGTTTCACTGGATTTGGATAAACGAGCAAAAAATAGTGAGGGTTTGAAGATCAGGGACTAATATGTAAGAAAAATATTTGTGGATAGGTCCCTGGCCGAAAATTAAACTAAAAAGAAAAATCTAATGAACGAACGTTCGCTAATAGAATTTAATGAATGAATTCGTTCCTTAACACAATGAATCGGGGAACGTTCACTAAATAACATAACCTAAATAATAAACTGATATAATACGCAAAACCGAAAAAAACCAAGGTGGGTTTTGTGGTTTTATACCGGTTCGGGGAAATAAGACCGGTGGCGACGGCGGCAACTCCAACGAGCGGCTGGCGCAGCAGCGGCGAGGCGGCGGCGGGGCTATGCGGCGGGAGGCGGCGTCAGCAGCGTTGTGTGGCTGCGCGGGCGCGGCGACAACAGCGGCGGTGATGCAGTGGCGGGGCGGCTCGGGGTGGCGCGGCTTGGGGCGGCGACGACTTGGGAGGAGAGGGTGGCAACGGGCGGCTATTTAAAGAGGGGGTCGGGGTGTCCGACTTGGGCGAGGGGGCGGCGGGCGGCATGGCCGGCTCGGACTCCGGCCGGAGTCTGGCGTGAACACGGCGCGGGAGGCGGTGCGGCGAGCGGGCCGGCTGGGCCTTCGGCCCAGTTCGGTCCGAAAGGATTTTTTAAAATAATTTCGCTGAAGAGAAAAATCCAAAATAAAATAAATAAAAAATCCTTAAATTCCTAAAATAATTTTCATGGTCCTCTCCTAATATTTAGGACCACGTGAACATTTTTCTGGGCTAAAGTGCAATTTTCAAAAATGCAATTTTCCCTAATTGAACCGAATAAAACCTCAAATAAAAATTCAAATAAATATATTTTTTATTGAAAATTAAATTTGCATTATTTCCTTTGTTTTGAAGAACTCTTATTATCTTCTCTCGTTATTATATTTATTTGGAAAATAATTGGAAAAATATTTTCAAATAAAAATCACCTTGATCCAATTTACCAAATTTTGAAAATTCAAAAATAGGAATTTATGAAAACCTCCAACTCTCTCACATGGTCCTTGAGTTGCTTAAGGTCTCTTGGATCAAAGTGTCCAAATAAACCAAATTCAAAATGCTCAAAATATGGATGCATAAGATGACCTAATGATTAACATCCAAATTAAAAAATGGGATGTTACAAACCTACCCCCCTTAAGATGAATCTCGCCCTCGAGATTCGGGTTGACTAGCAAATAGGTGTGGGTGGTCTTTCCGTAGGTCTTCTTCTCGCTCCCAGGTGGCTTCTTCCTCGGTATGGTGGTTCCACTGAACTTTGCAAAACTTGATGACCTTGCTGCGTGTAACTCGGCTGGCAAACTCAAGAATCTTGACGGGTTTCTCCTCGTAGGTTAGGTCACTCTCCAACTAAATTGCTTCCAGGGGCACTGTATCTCTCAGAGAAATATCGGCCATCTCTGCATGGCACTTCTTCAACTGGGAAACGTGAAACACATCATGAACTCCTGACATACCTTCGGGTAACTCCAATTTGTAGGCCACTTCTCCCATACGTACCAAAACTTGGTACGGTCCTACAAATCTTGGGGCTAACTTTCCTTTGACTCCAAATCGTTTAACTCCTCGAAGTGGTGACACACGGAGATATGTTCTGCTCCAACTTCATAGGCTACCTCCTTGCGTTTAGTGTGAGCATAACTCTTCTGCCTAGATTGAGCCACCTTCAGTCTATCACGAATCAACTTAAACTTCTCTTCAGAATCTGGTTGACTCTCTCGGTCTGTCCATCTGTCTACGGATGAAAGGATGTACTGAACTCTAGCCCGGTACCCAAAGTCTGGTGTAATTGATTCCAAAACTTCGAGGTAAACTGTGTTCCTCTATCCGATACGATGGTCCTCATAACTCCATACAGACATACGATCCTGGTCATATATATCTTGGAAAACTTCGCGCTTGTATAAGTGGTTTTCATGGGGATAAAGTGAGCCACTTTGGTCAAGTCATCTACTACTACCCAAATGGAGTCATAACCTCATCGTGTCCTGCGTAATCCGGTGATGAAATCCATGCCAAGCTTATCCCACTTCCATTCAGGTATCAGCATAGGCTGAAGTAATCCCGCTGGCTTCTGATGCTCTGCCTTAACTCTCTGACATACATCACATATGGCTACATACTCGGTAATATCCTTCTTCATACCTGTCTACCAGAAACGCTCCTTCAAATCCAAATACATCTTGGTGTTTCCTGGGTGAATCGAGTATGGCGAGTCATGAGCCTCCTGAAATATTAACTTCCTGATTTCCGGGTCATTGGGCACATAAATACGGTCCTCAAACCATAAAGTTTCATGCTCATCCTCACGAAAACCTTTGGTTTTCCTTTACTCATCTTTTCCTTTATCTCCGCAATCTCCTTATCAGTCTTCTGGGATTCTCGAATCTTTCCCAACAACGTGGACTGAACTTCCAACGCTGCAACAAAACCTCTTGGAACTATCTCCAAATGAAGTTCTCTGAGATCGTCGGCTAACTCCTGAGGTAATCCTCCGGTTACGAGAGTATTGACATACCTCTTGCGGCTCAAGGCGTCTGCTACAACATTGGCCTTTCCTGGATGATAATGCAGCTTCATATCATAATCTTTTATGAGCTCCAACCATCTCCTCTGCCTGAGGTTTAGCTCCTTTTGTGTGAAGATGTACTTCAAACTCTTATGATCCGTGTATACATCACAACGGTTTCCAATAAGAAAATGTCTCCAGGTTTTGAGTGCATGTACCACGGCTGCTAACTCCAAATCATGCGTGGCATAATTCAACTCATGAGGTCGAAGCTGTCGTGAGGCATATGAAACAGCTATTCTGTCTTGCATAAGTACACCTCCAAGTCCCTCGCGAGATGCGTCACAATATACTTGGAATTCCATGCGTATACTTGGAAGAATTAGCACTAGGGCTATAACTAAACGTTTCTTTAGCTCGTGAAAACTGGCCTTCACATTCTTCGGTTCATTTGAACTTGGTGTCCTTCTTCAATAACTCCGTCATGGGCTTCGCGATCTAGGAAAAATTCTCAATGAACCTCCGGTAATATCCCGCGAGTCCAAGAAAACTACGTATCTCACCAACTGAGGTGGGTGCCAACCACTCAGTGACAGACTGAACTTTGGAAGGGTCTACTGCTATACCTTCTCCTGATATAACATGTCCAAGAAATCCAACTTCCTTCAACCAAAATTCACATTTGGTAAACTTGGCATATAGCTGATGTTCCCTGAGCTTCTCGAGAACTAAGCGCAAATGTTCTTTGTGTTCTTCTTCATTCCTCGAGTATACCAATATATCATCAATGAACAGCACAAAAAACTTATCCAAGAACTCCATGAACACCTTATTCATCATACTCATAAAGTAGGCAGGGGCGTTAGTCAAACCAAAGGACATGACAGTGTACTCATATAGCCCGTACCTTGTGGTAAATGTTGTCTTAGGTATATCCTGTTCATGGATCTTCAGTTGGTGGTATCCTGATCAAAAATCGATCTTGGAGAATACTTTAGCTCCCTGCAGCTAGTCAAACAAATCATTGATCATCGGTAGTGGGTATTTTTTCTTGATCGTCACCTCATTCAGTGCATGATAATCCACAACCATTCTCAAAGATCCATCCTGTAACTCCCCGAGACCGATGCGCCAGGTGTCTTCCAATTATTCGCTGTTGTTGCCTTGTCATTTGTTTGCGTGTCATGCATTTCATATCATGTCATCATGTGCATCGCATTCTCACGTGTTCGTCTCATGCATCCGAGCACTTTCCCCATTGTCCGTTTTGCAATCCGGCACTCCAATGTCCTCCGGCGCCTCCTTTTGCCTCTTTTCTTGAGCGGGTGTTAAACTGTCTCGAAATGGATCGATATTTGCCAAGCGTCCTTGGTTTACTACCGGTAGACCGCCTGTCAAGTTTCGTGCCATTTGGAGTCCGTTTGCTACTCCAACGGTTTACCGGGGAACCGTAAAGGCCTCGTATGTGTTGCATCCCAACACCCCTCCAAAGTGGCCCATAACCCATCCAAACCCCCTCCATCCTCTCGGTCTTTCGATGATGATTGCATGGCTGCAAATCGCACCTCGTTTGGACTCTCCTAGCTCCCTCTACCTATATATATATATGTGTGGCTCACCGAAATTTCGTGCAGATGAACCCTAGATCCATCTTCCCCCCGCCCCCGGACATGTCCGCCCGGCGGCCGGACACGTCCGCTGCCTCCCGCGCCCACTTAGGGGCCGCCACGTGGCATGCCAACGTCCCACCGCTGCCGCGGCCCACGGAGCCCATCCAGGGCCCGCGCGAGCCCGGATCTCGCTGCCGCCTGGCCCGCTTCGTCCCGCCGTCTCGCCCAACGCCGGCCGGTCCTGCCACTCGCCAAACTCCACCACCATCGTCGGCACCGCCCGTCGCCGCCAACCGGCCACTCCCTCGCACCGCCGAAGCCCGTGAGCTCCCATGCTCTCCGCCGCTCCGCCCAGAGGCCTCGACCACGCCTCCTCGCGCCTCTCGCGCCTGTTCGCCGCCTCATCTTCCTGTCGGCCGACGACCTCGCCGGAGCCCGACCAAGCCAACCCCGGCGACTGGGAGCCCCAACCTCCCCGCGCAGCGACCCTGCGCCGAGTGCCTTCAACCTCCCATGCCCGAACGTCGTTCATGCCCCGATCCGGCCGCCTGCCGTCGGATCTGGCCGTCTACGGCCACCTCGCCGGAGCTCCGACTTCCCTCGTCGCCGGAGAAGCGCCGGCATCGCCGTTGACTTCATCTCCGCTAGATCTGAATGGCTCCATCCCAGTGATGGCATGTCCACCGAACCAAACGCCTCCATTCGAACCGCACCACTTCGTCCCGGGTCAACCTCATCCAGTTTTCTCGGAGGTCTATTTTTTTCACTAAGTCTCCAGATCCATACATTCTGAGGCCCTGTTCATCGCATCATAACTCCTCATCCGTAGCTATCAAAATGTTCATCTGGTTGTGCTATTCAATTTGTTCCATTGCACCATGCTTGTTTGAGTCCATCTTGATGCCCTAATGACTGTTGCAAGAGTGCTATAAAATGTTAGTTCCTGATTCTTAGCAGATTATGAGCATTTGTCATTTTTGCCATGATTATTGTGTGCTGCATATAGGCATGAGCTCTACATGTATTTTGGGCTATGCCATGCCATCTACTAAGTCATTTCCCTGTTCTTATTTTTATGCCATGTATTCTTGTTGCTACAGAGTGATCCATGCTTCTTTTGAGCATGTTCATTAAGGATGATTTTGACATATGGTTATGTTCTATCATCCATGTCCTTGTTTGCATTTATGGAGTCCCCTAGCATGACTCAATCTTGCTCTACTTTTGCTATAAAATGTTCCTGGCAGATTGTTTACATGTTAATCAATTTTGCCAAGGTTGTTGTAGTTGATCCATGCATGCTATGAGATTGTTCTTGCCATGGTTAGCTACTTGATCATGTCTTCTTGCTAGGAGTATGCTTAGTTTGTCATGCAATGCCTTGTGTCGAGTGCATCGAGCTTGCAAACATGCCTTCATAATTCTGTTTATGCCATGTCTAGTTTTCTGCTAAGTCTGAATGTGTTAATGAAACTTGCTATGTTTACATGGGTGCCATCATATTTTCTGATCCTTGTTGGCTTATGGTCGGGAAGGGACTTTTGTTATATGCTTTGAGTAGATTCATGCCATGCCTTCTATTGCTATGTTCTGATCCTGTAGCATGTTGTTATCTTGCTCTAAACATTGCTTCCTGATGTTAACTCCTGACATGTTAGTATTTTCACCAAGTCTGTGATGCTGTTATCTTTTGCACTTTTGCCATGCTTGTTTGAACCTGCTCTTGTGTGATTTAGCCGTAGCTCGGTGTTCATCTTTTGTCAAGCATCTTGAGTAGATCACTGCCATGTGCTTTGTTGCTATGTTAGAGTGCAGTAGCTTAGTTTCTTGTTGTATTTTAGATGGCATCGTGCTGTTAATCGCAGAATTGTGCCATTATTGTTTTTCTTGCCATTTGCAAACCGTGCATCCATTTCCGATGATTTTATATCTATTTCGACCAAAATCAACTCATCTTTCCAGCAGCGCACTTGGTTTTCCAATTTGAGGCCTGGTTCAATCTTTTCCTTTCGGAGCACGTATATGCATTGCATATTACATCCCGCATATCATACCATGTTTTGCATCATGTTGCTTGCGCATTGCACCATGGTTGATTGCGTTTGCCTTTGCTTGTGTTCTTGCCTTGGGCAGAGCCGGGAGACGAGTTCGTGATCGAGGAACCCGTTCAGTACACTTACGAGGATCAAGCTTACGTCAACTCAGAGAACTTTGCAGGCAAGATGACCATACCCTCGAAATCACTTCTATCTTTGCTTGCTAGTTGCTCGCTCTATTGCTATGCCGATGCCGCGATACCTACCACTTGCTTTATCATGCCTCCCATATTGCCATGTCAAGCCTCTAACCCACCTTGTCCTAGCAAACTATTGTTTCTCTATGTTACCGCTTTGCTCAACCCTTCCTATAGCGTTGCTAGTTGCAGGTGAAGATTGGAGTTTGTTCCTTGTTGGAACATGTTTATTGTTGGGATATCATTATTTTATCTTGTTTACTTTAATGCACCTATATACTTGGTAAAGGGTGGAAGGCTCGGCCTTATGCCTGGTGTTCTGTTCCACTCTTGCCGCCCTAGTTTCCGTCATACCGATTTTATGTTCCCTGATTTTGCGTTCCTTACACGGTTGGGTTATAATGGGAACCCCTTGACAGTTCGCCTTGAATAAAACTCCTCCAGCAAGGCCCAACCTTGGTTTTACCATTTGCCACCTAAACCTTTTTCGCTTGGGTTCTGCAGACTCAAGGGTCATCTTTATTTTAAACCCCCGGGCCAGTGCTCCTCTGAGTGTTGGTCCAAACTAGAGCCCCTTGAAGTGCCACCTCAGGGAAACTCGAGGGTTGGTTTTAGTTGTATGGATTGCTTATCCGGTGTGCCCTGAGAACAAGATATGTGCAGCTCCTATCGAGATTTGTCGGCACATTCGGGTGGCTTTGCTCGTCTTGTTTTACCATTGTCGAGATGTCTTGTAACCGGGATTCCGAGTCTGATCGGGTCTTCCTGGGAGAAGGAATATCCTTCTTTGACCGTGAGAGCTTGTGATGGGCTAAGTTGGGACACCCGTGCAGGGTTTTGAAGTTTCGAAAGCCGTGCCCGCGGTTATGGGCAGATGGGAATTTGTTAATATCCCGTTGTAGAGAAATTGACACTTAACTTAATTGAAATGCATCAACCGCGTGTGTAGCCATGATGGCCCCTTTCCGGCGGAGTCCGGGAAGTGAACACGGTTCTTGTGTTATGTTGGAACATAAGTAGTTTCAGGATCACTTCTTGATCACTTCTAGTTCACGACCGTGCTTTGCTTCTCTTCTCACTCTTATTTGCGTATGTTAGCCACCATATATGCTAGTGCTTGCTGTAGCTCCACCTCACTACCTTTTCCTACCCATAAGCTTAAATAGTCTTGATCGCGAGGGTGTGAGAATGCTGAGTCCCCGTGACTCACAAATTACTTCCAAAACTAGATCCAGGTGCCGATGATGCCATTACAGGGGATGCGACCGAACTCAAGTGGGAGTTCGATGAGGATTCATGATGTTACTATGTTTCCTTTCCAAATGATCAGTAGTGGAGCCTAGTTGGGGCGATCGGTGATCTTATGCATTTGGGGTTGTCTTTTTTTGGTTCCGTAGTCGGACCTTGATTGTATTCTGGATGATGTAATGCTATATTTATGTATTGTGTGGAGTGGCGATTGTAAGCCAACTCTTTATTTCTTTCTGATCCAGTACATGGGATGTGTAAAGATTACCCCTCTTGCGACATGCCTACAATGTGGTTATGCCTCTAAGTCGTGCTCGGACACGTGGGAGATATAACCGCATCGTGGGTGTTACAAGTTGGTAATTAGAGCCTTCCCCGACTTAGGAGCCCCCTGCTTGATCGAATCGCTGGTGTTGTTGAGTCTATAAAAATATTTTGAGTCTTATAGGATTATATATATATATCAAATAGTAGGATTCTTTTTACTCCTCAGTCCCTTCATCGCTCTGGTGAGGTCTCCTGACGTAGAGTTTTGACTCTTCTCTTCTCAAATTTCATGAATTTTTTTTAGGATCACGCGGGTATCTTGGAATCGTTCCGATGGTTTTGTGATGAGAACATTGTTCTTGGTGCCTCCTGACATTTAGGGGTTGTGGCAGTGTCCCAGGGAGTTGAGCTCCGAGGTGTTGTCGTCACAATTTTATCGTTGCAGTTCTGGAATACCTGAGTTTCGCCGACATCGAAAATCTCTTTTATGCAGTTGTTGGTGAGATAACCTCGACGCCACCTAGTACCAGGGCGGGAGTTCGGGAGTATCGCCATAACTCATATAACGGATGCTTTTCGAAGGTTGAGGTAAACAATTTCCGAAGGTTTCTTGGTTATGTGTTGAAGGATGGATACAACTGGATGTATGATTTGTAAGTTTTGGGTGAGATATTATGCTTCCCCTGTATCCCCAACACCTGATTGCATAATCAGAAAGTTTCGGGAGTTTATAAGTGGGAATTCAAGTAGCTCCTAGGATATCTTTCCGAAAAATGTTTGATATGAAATTGGGGTTCGACGTCTAGTGGTCCGCCTATCCACGGTCGGTTTTACAGTGGTCTCGTTGTGTCTTAAAGAGTCCTTGGCTATGCTGAATCGGGGACGCTTCGTATGTCATGTGCACTGCCTTGTACATGATGGTGTTGTACGATCGAGCCTGTGTGGGCCCCACCATGAAAACTTCGGACGAAATCTCTATCATATGTTTGTTCTGGCTTATTCTACAAGCCAATCCTTTGTTTTGTTTTGAGTTGTGGTATTCGAGTTGCTTTGAAGTCAAGTGTTGATTCCATACCTTTTCCTAAGCAGTGTTCTCATACTCCTATGTGAATACCAATCCTTCATGATCATCGAGATTGTCATGTCAATTCTTTTTCAACCGGCATGTTTCTCTTCAAGCGAATCCGATCATTTCAACATTTGCAAGATCCAATCTCAGTCTTCTCAAGGTTATTTGTTTCATCTATCCCAAGTTTCCTTTTGTTTTTTCCCGCCCTCCCACCCTTGTTTCTTCAAGGACTCGCATTTCTAATCAATTATCCATCTTATGGATGTGAAGTCTCTTCATTCCTTTCTTTCAATGTTTTATCCGGTGATTCTCGTGGAGATGCTCAGAAGCCTCAAGTTCATCATTATTCGTTATTTTTCTTCTCTGGTGGTTCCAAGCCAAGCTTTGTCGATCATATCCCTTTTCCTCGTTTCAAATGCTTTCTCATGCCGGTGCACCTCATAGTCATTCCCCGCTTGCTATTCAATTGGTCCAGAGTGCTGAAGATATCTCAAAAGATTCAAATTCCATTCTCAATTCGCTCAACTTCTTTTGGGGATGTTATCTCATTCAAGACAATTAATTCAACCGATGCAACCTCTCTTCTAAATCGTTCGACGGTGTTTCTTTTGAGTGGGCCCTAACCCACATGTCTTTTCTCTAGGATCTTACCTGACTCTTCTAATTGTTTTCAGGAGTTATTCTTAAATTCTTTTCCCAAGTTTGTCGTAAGAATGAATTATCATTAGTCAGTCAGTTTCTCCAAGGTCCTTCAAATTCTTCATCGTTGGCTCAAGCTTTCTATTCGTCATCCCGGAGTATCTCAACAATTCATGGTGGTGTCTCTCATCGTCATTCTCTGCATTTGAAGACCGAGGAAGATTTTTCTCTTAATCTTGCTCCATTCTCCTCAAAATTTGAGGTTCTAGCTTCATGCCATCCTCTCATCATTATTTTCGATTGTGAGAATTATTTTCACCCTTTTGGAGCAAATGAGGAGCCTTTTTAGTTTGATTCTCCGAAGGCCATCATTTCGGGATTATTCATTCCAGCTTTCAGCTATTGTTCTCCAAATCATACCGGTGCATCATTCAAATATTCTCTAATCAGCTCGTGATCTCTTTGTTCTCGTGGATCTAAATTCACTCAAGTATCTTCGTCTCATTCCCTAATTCTTTCTAGTGAATTGTGCCTTGCTACTTTCATTTTCAATTCTTACAATGGTTCATTCAAGAATTCTCTTCCTTCGTTATCATATCTAGTCATTCGTTCTTCCCAATCCTACCGGTGGTTCGTGGAAGACCTTCCTAAGTTTGCGCTATATCTCTCTTAATCCTTTTAACGAGAATAAGTAGTATGTCAAATCCGTTTCTTGTCATCAATTTAAATTGGTGAAGGATAAGCATAATGTAATTCTTATTTTTGTTTCATTCAACCGATCTAATTTCTTTTTTCCGGAGTTGTTCATCATATCACATTCTCGGTTCGAGATGCTTCCTCTTCTCTTTTCCGGAGTTCCAAGTTTTTTCCGCATTATCTCGTCGCGAAGCTCCATCTAAATCATCACAAGGTTTCACCTTGTGTTTTCAACTTCTCTTTCCTTTCGTTTGATCATTCTTTTATTACCGGAGTTCTTCATGGAGGTTATATGGTGGTTCATCAAGGATTCTTTTCATTCTTCAATTGTTCTTCAAGATATCTCTCGAAGCTATGATCCGCCAAGCTATACTTCAAGTTTTCTTCATCTTGCAATCCGGAGTCCTATTCGTTCTATCTTATCTTTTGAGATGGTGTTATGTCATTGTTGATAATTTTCCCTTCGTGTTTCACAATTCACAAGATTTTCAAGAGTGACATATCTAAATCCATCATTTTGTCTTCACTCAAGACATCTTTTCAACCAATCAATCTCTTTGTTGGAGTTATCTTGAGTTATATTTCACCTAAAGCCTTCCCTAAGGATTATTGCTAATTAGGGTGCTTATAAATGATCCAAGTTCTTCATTTATCCTCCAGGTGGAATAAGTTTCTTGTTTCCTTGTTGATATCAATCCAATCTTTTGTTTCTGTAGTGGCAGAATTTTGCCTTAATTTTGAGATCTTTTCTATAAGCCCACAACAAGCTTATTTTTTTGTTCTTGATGATCCAACAACTCCGTTCTAGAATTTGTTGTAAGGGTGCTCTCTCAAGATCTTGTTTCCCTATGTTCATTCCATTCCTTTCTTTCATTTCTTCCTGAGGCATTGTGATGTTTCTCTCTTCACTCGTCACCTTGTTGCATCAAGATCATGTTCTTTCCTTTGCTTATCCATTTAACCGGAGTGTTGTGTCCTCTGCTCTAGTTCTTTTCGCCTTATCAAGTCTTGCATCTCTTTTCAACCGGAGTGCTGTCCGAACTTGGTCTTCCTTGTTTCTCTTTTCTAACGGAGTGTTTTCAAATTTGTTCATCTCCATTGTATTCTTTTCTCGAACATGGTTTAACCTTTCAAGGTTCTTTGGTTTCGCTCGTTTGTCAAAGAAGAAACTTAGTTTTACCCTTCTCTTCCTCTTCCATTTTCCGTCCGGTGCCATCCTAGATCTCGGGACGAGATCCTCTCGTAGTGGTGGAGTGTTGTAACGCCCCGAGACTGATGCACCAGGAGTCTTCCAGTTATTCTCTGTTGTTTCCTTGTCATTTGTTTGCGTGTCATGCATGTCATATCATGTCATCATGTGCATCGCATTCGCATACGTGTTCGTCTCATGCATCCGAGCACTTTCCCCGCTGTCCTTTTTGCAATCCGGCACTCCTATGTCCTCCGGCGCCTCCTTTTGCCTCTTTTCGTCAGCGGGTGTTAAATTGTCTCGGAATGGACCGAGATTTGCCAAGCGGCCTTGGTTTACTACCGGTAGACCGCCTGTCAAGTTTCATGCCATTTGGAGTCTGTTTGCTACTCCAACAGTTAACCGGGGAACCGTAAAGTCCTCGTATGTGTTGCAGCCCAACACCCCTCCAAACTGGCCCATAACCCATCCAAACCCCCTCCATCCTCTCGGTCGTTCGATCACGATCGCGTGGCCGAAAACCGCACCTCATTTGGACTCTCCTAGCTCCCTCTACCTATATATATGTGTGCCTCCCCGCAATTTCGCGCAGATGAACCCTAGATCCATCTTCCCCGCGCCGCCGGACATGTCCGCCCGGCGGCCCGACACGTCCGCCGCCTCCTGCGCCCACTCAGGGGCTGCCACATGGCACGCTTCCGTTCCACTACCGCCGCGGCCCGCGGAGCCCATCCAGGACCCGCATGAGCCCAGATCTCGCCGCCGCCTGGCCCGCTTTGTCCCGCCGTCTCGCCCAACGCCGGCCGGTCCCGCCGCTCACCGGACTCCACCACGACCACCGGCGCCGCCCGTCGCCGCCAACCGGCCAATCCCTCACTCCTCTGAAGCCTGCGAGCTCCCGTGCGTGCCGCCGCTCCGCCCAGAGGCCTCGACCCCGCCTCCTCGCGCCTCTCGTGCCCGTTCGCCGCCTCGTCTTCCTGTCGGCCGGCGACCTCGCCGGAGCCCGACATCGCCAACCCCGGCGACTGGGAGCCCCAACCTCCCCGCGCAGCGACCCTGCACCGAGCGCCTTCAACCTCCCACGCCTGAACATCGTCCATGCCCCGATCCGGCCGCCTGCCACCGGATCCGGCCGTCTGCGGCCACCTCGCCGGAGCTCCGACTTCCCTCGTCGCCGGAGAAGCACCGGCGTCGCCGTTGACTTCATCTCCGCCAGATCTGAATGGCTCCATCCCGACGCTGGCACGTACACCGAACTAAACGCCTCCGCTCGAGCCGCACCCCTTCGTCCCGGGTCAACCTCGTCCAGTTTTCTCGGAGGTCTATTTTCTCTCTCTAAGTCTCCAGATCCATACATTCTGAGGCCCTGTTCATCGCATCATAACTCCTCATCTGTAGCTCCATTTCATGTGCATGATATATCAAAATGTTCATCTGGTTGTGCTCTTCATTTTGTTCCATTACGCCATGCTTGTCTGAGTCAATCTTGATGCCCTATTGACTGTTGCAAGAGTGCTATAAAATGTTAGTTCCTGATTCTTAGCAGATTATGAGCATTTGTCATTTTTGCCATGATTACTGTGTGCTGCATATAGGCATGAGCTCTACATGTGTTTTGGGCTATGCCATGCCATCCTTACAGGGGTGTATGCCATGTATTTTTGTGATCAATGTGGTGACTATCACAAGCATGCAAAGTAGCTCTCGTGATGTTGTTGATTTGAGGGACTTAGAATTCTACTAAGTCATTTCCCTGTTGTTATTTTTATGCCATGTATTCTTGTTGCTACAGAGTGATCCATGCTTCTTTTGATCATGTCCAGTAAGGTTGATTTTGACATATGGTTATGCTCTATCCAGCCATGTCCTTGTTTGCATTTATGGAGTCCCCTAGCATGACTCAATCTTGCTCTACTTGTGCTATAAAATGTTCCTGGCAGATTGTTTACGTGTTAATCAATTTTGCCAAGGTTGTTGTAGTTGATCCATGCATGCTATGAGATTGTTCTTGCCATGGTTAGCTACTTGATCATGTCTTCTTGCTAGGAGTATGCTTAGTTTGTCATGCAATGCCTTGTGATGAGTGGATTGAGCTCGCAAACATGCCTTCATAATTCTGTTTATGCCATGTCTAATTTTCTGCTAAGTCGAAATCACTTCTATCTTTGCTTGCTAGTTGCTCGCTCTATTGCTATGCCTATGCCGCGATACCTACCACTTGCTTTATCATGCCTCCCATATTGCCATGTCAAGCCTCTAACCCACCTTGTCCTAGCAAACCGTTGTTTGGCTATGTTACCGCTTTGCTCAGCACCTCTTATAGCGTTGCTAGTTGCAGGTGAAGATTGGAGTTTGTTCCTTGTTGGAACATATTTATTGTTGGGATATCATTATTTTATCTTGTTTACTTTAATGCACCTATATACTTGGTAAAGGGTGGAAGGCTCGGCCTTATGCCTGGTGTTTTTTTCCACTCTTGCCGCCCTAGTTTCCGTCATACCGGTGTTATGTTCCTTGATTTTGCGTTCCTTACGCGGTTGGGTTATAATGGGAACCCCTTGACAGTTTGCCTTGAATAAAACTCCTCCAGCAAGGCCCAACCTTGGTTTTACCATTTGCCACCTAAGCCTTTTTCCCTTGGGTTCTGCAGACTCAAGGGTCATCTTTATTTTAAACCCTCGGGCCAGTGCTCCTCTGAGTGTTGGTCCAAACTAGAGCCCCTTGCAGCGCCACCTTGGGGAAACTCGAGGGTTGGTTTTAGTTGTACGGATTGCTTATCCGGTGTGCCCTGAGAACGAGATATGTGGCTCCTATCGGGATTTGTCGGCACATTCGGGTGGCTTTGCTGGTCTTGTTTTACCACTGTGACGCCCCCGATTTGACCGTACACTAATCATGCACGCAAATGTGTACGATCAAGATCAAGGACTCACGGGTAGATATCACAACACAACTCTACAAATAAAATAAGTCATACAAGCATCATATTACAAGCCAGGGGCCTCGAGGGCTCGAACACAAGAGCTCGATCATAGACGAGTCAGCGAAAGCAACAATATCTGAGTACAGACATAAGTTAAACAAGTTTGCCTTAAGAAGGCTAGCACAAACTGGGATACAGATCGAAAGAGGCGCAGGCCTCCTGCCTGGGATCCTCCTAACTACCCCGGGTCGTCGTCAGCGGGCATCACGTAGCAGTAGGCACCTCCGGTGTAGTAGGAGTCATCATCGAAGATGGCGTCTGGCTCCTGGGCTCCAACATCTGGTTGCGACAACCAGATAGAAGGGATAGGGGGAAAAGAGGGAGAAAGCAACCGTGAGTACTCATCCAAAGTACTCGCAAGCAAGGAGCTACACTACATATGCATGGGTATCAAATGGAATAAGGGTATCATATGTGGACTGAGCTGCAGAATGCCAGAATAAGAGGGGGATAACTAATCCTTTCGAAGACTACGCTTCTGGCAGCCTCCGTCTTGCAACATGTAGAAGAGAGTAGACTGAAGTCCTCCAAGTAGCATCGCATAGCATAATCCTAACCGATGATCCTCCCCTCGTCGCCCTGTGAGAGAGCGATCACCGGTTGTATCTGGCACTTGGAAGGGTGTGTTTTATTAAGTACCCGGTTCTAGTTGTCATAAGGTCAAGGTACAACTCCAAGTCGTCCTGTTACCGAAGATCACGGCTATTCGAATAGATTAACTTCCCTGCAGGGGTGCACCACATACCCCAACACGCTCGATCCCATTTGGCCAGACACACTTTCTTGGGTCATGCCCGGCCTCGGAAGATCAACACGTCGCAGCCCCACCTAGACCAACAGAGAGGTCAGCACGCCGGTCTAAACCTAAGCGCCCAGGGGTCTGGGCCCATCGCCCTTAGCACACCTGCACGTTGCGAACGCGGCCGAAAGCAGACCTAGCCTAGTGGCCTTCCAGTCCAATCCGGCGCGCGCCACTCAGTCGCTGACGTCACGAAGGCTTCGGCTGATACCACGACGCCGGGATACCCATAACTACTCCCGCGTAGATGGTTAGTGCGTATAGACCAAATGGCCAGACTCAGATCAAATACCAAGATCTCGTTAAACGTGTTAAGTATCTGCGAACGCCGATCAGGGCCAGGCCCACCTCTCCCCTAGGTGGTCTCAACCTGCCCTGTCGCTCCGCCTCAAAGTAACAGTCGGGGGCCGTCGGGAACCCAGGCCCACCTCTACCGGGATGGAGCCACCTGCCCCTTCAGCCCCCATCTCCGAACAGTATCATAAGTAATGTAACTGTGTAAAGTAAAGTATATGCCCGTGATCACCTCCCGAAGTGATCACGGCCCAGTAGTATAGCATGGCAGACGGACAAGAGTGTAGGGCCACTGATGGAACACTAGCATCCTATACTAAGCAGTAGGATAGCAGGTAAGGGTAACAACAGTAGTAGCAAGGACAGGCTATGCATCAGAATAGGATTAACGGAAAGCAGTAACATGCTACACTACTCTAATGCAAGCAGTATAGAGAAAAGAGTAGGCGATATCTGGTGATCAAAGGGGGGGCTTGCCTGGTTGCTCAGACAAGGAGGGGTCGTCAACACCGTAGTCGATCGGGGTACCAGCAGCAGCGTCAGTCTCGTAGTCTACCGGAAAGAAGTAACGGAGGGGGAACAAAATAAATAACAGAGCAATCAAATGTAACACAAAGCAAGACGCGGCAATACGTTGCTAGGGGTGACCTAACGCAGGGATAGGTGATATCGGCGAAGGGGGGAAACATCCGGGAAAGTATCCCCGGTGTTTCGCGTTCTCGGACAGATGAAACGGAGGGGGAAAGTTGCGTGTTCTCTATGCTAGGGATGCGTGGCGGATAAACGGGCTGCGTATTCAAATTCGTCTCATTGTTCTGAGCAACTTTCATGTACAAAGTTTCTCCATCCGAGTTATAGATTATTTTATATGATTTTTCAAAGTTTTATTCATTTTCTGAAATTATTACTAATTCAAAATTAATAGACAAAATGCTATGGGTACCCAGCCCTGTGTACACAGAATGTACACAGAGGCTGACAAGTGGGCCAGGGGGACCCAGCTGACCAGTCAACGTTTGACTGGTCAACAGGGGTGGGACCCCCGTGTCATTGACTGTTTTAGTTAATTAGGGATTAGGCTAATCAAACTACTGTTCAATTAAACTAACAGATTAATTAGATTAATTAACTAGAATTAATTAACTTAATTAATTTAATTAATTAATTAATTAATTAAGTTTATTTATTTTTAATAATTATTATTTTTTTAAAAAAATCCTCTCTTTTTTTTTTAAATCTTTTTTTTTGTTCTGGGCGGGGGCCCCGTTCGTCATAGGGCCAGGGGGGGCCTTGCGGGCGCTGGGTGCAGGCCGCGGGCGCCACCCGTTAACGGGCGAACTCGGGCGGCCGCCGCAGGCGCGCGCGCCAGCGCCGGCGAGGCGAGCCGGGCGTCGGCTGCAGGCGAGAGGGGAGGCGGGCCACGGCAGGGCGTGGCCGGCGGCGCGGCAGCGTCCACGGCGCCGGACCGGGAAGGCGTGGGCGTCGGCGCATGGCTCGTGGCCGCGGCCGGAGCAGCGACGCGACGGGCCGTGAGGAGGCCGGAGTGGCGCCGGGCAGGGGACGGCGACAAGCGCGGCGGAGGCGGCGAGGGGAGCGGTGGCCGGAGTTACGGGTGTTGGGGAGGACATGCAGGAGCTCGTATCCGAGCTCGGGAAGGCACAGGGAGGGTGGCGGAGCTCACAGCGATGCTGTAGGGACAGACAGCGGGCTCGGGGCGGTCCGACAAGGTAGATCGACGACGGGGGTGAGGTGGCAGCGACGGCGAATGGCGTCGGGTCGACGACGAGGCGAGGCCGCGGCTTCAGCTGGGCGCCGCGCGAGGGAGAGGAGTTGCGAGGAGTCCGGGAGGGGCGGCGCCGACGCCGGCTTGCATCGGGCGCAGGGGTGAGGCGGCGGGGCCGAGGCGCCGTCTCCCTCGATCTAGATCGGGGAGGGGCGAGGGAGACGCGCGGGGGAGGTTGAGGCGGAGGGCGGCGAATGGCGAGGCGGAGATGAGGAGGACGGCAGCGACGGAGGGGTGGCTCCGGGCGGCGGCGAGGTCCTCCTCCCTCGATCCCGATCTAATCGGGGGAGAGGGGGATATTTTCGTTGGGGGGGGGAGGGAATCGTGGGGAGAGTGGGGGAATGGGGTTAGGGTTTCTGGTAGTGGGGGGGGTTATAGCCGGGGGTGGGCCGGCTGGGCTAGGTGGGTTGGCCCAGTTGGATGGCCAGCTGGGCCGAGGCCCAGTGAGGGGGGGGCTTTTAATTTCTTTTGTTTTCTTCTGTTTTTATTATTTTCCCTTTTCTATTTTATTTATTTTAGTTAGCGAAACAGCTTTACAAAAATATAACTCCTACTCCTAAATTAGCATAACAACATAGGCCACCTACTCCAAAAAGTTTGGTGATTATATAAACTAGATTAACATTTGTTTAGTATTTAAAAGCATTTAAAATAATTGTTTTGCTGCTGTTTTACCCATCTCATATTATTTAAACATTTTATGCATGTGTGGTTTTTCCCCCATAATTATCTATGCAATATTTGGTTCACTCCGAACATTTTAGTTTTAATATTTGAAAACTTATATTGTTTGCCTATTTTTTTGAATTTGAATTTGAATCGGTTTCGAACTAACTCGAGATTAGCAACTATAAACGAGGTGACGTGGCATCATTAGCAGAGGGTCACTGTAGCTTAATTACCCGGGCGTCACAACCACTGTCGAGATGTCTTGTAACCGGGATTCCGAGTCTGATCGGGTCTTCCTGGGAGAAGGAATATCCTTCATTGACCATGAGAGCTTGTGATGGGCTAAGTTGGGACACCCCTGCAGGGTTTTGAACTTTCAAAAGCCGTGCTCGCGGTTATGGGCAGATGGGAATTTGTTAATATCCGGTTGTAGAGAACTTGGCACTTAACTTAATTGAAATGCATCAACAGCGTGTGTAGCCATGATGGTCCCTTTCCGGCGGAGTCCGGGAAGTGAACACGGTTCTTGTGTTATGTTTGAATGTAAGTAGTTTCAGGATCACTTCTTGATCACTTCTAGTTCACGAATGTGCTTTTCTTTTCTTCTCGCTCTTATTTGCGTATGTTAGCCACCATATATGCTAGTGCTTGCTGAAGCTCCACCTCACTACCTTTTCCTACCCATAAGCTTAAATAGTCTTGATCACGAGGGTGTGAGATTGCTGAGTCCCCGTGACTCACAGATTACTTCCAAAACCAGATCCAGGTGCCGATGATGCCATTACAGGGGATGCGACTGATCTCAAGTGGGAGTTCGACGAGGATTCATGACGTTACTATGTTTCCTTTCCAGACGATCAATAGTGGAGCCCAGTTGGGGCGATCGGGGATCTTTTGCATTTGGGGTTGTCTTTATTTTGGTTCCGTAGTCGGACCTTGATTGTATTCTGGATGATGTAATGCTATATTTATGTATTGTGTGAAGTGGCGATTGTAAGCCAACTCTTTATATCTTGCTGATTCAGTACATGGGATGTGTGAAGATTACCCCTCTTGCGACATGCCTACAATGCGGTTATGCCTCTAAGTCGTGCTCCGACACGTGGGAGATATAGCCGCATCATGGGTGTTACAAGTTGGTAATCAGAGCCTTCCCCGACTTAGGAGCCCCCTGCTTGATCGAATCGCTGGCGTTGTTGAGTCTAGAAAAATGTTTTGAGTCTTATAGGATTATATATATCGAAGATTAGGATTCTTTTTACTCCTCAGTCCCTTTGTTCCTCTGGTGAGGTCTCCTGATGTAGAGTTTTGACTCTTCTCTTCTCAAATTTCATGATTTTTTTTAGGATCACACGGGTATCTTGGAATCGTTCCGATGTTTTTGTGATGAGAACATTGTTCTTGGTGCCTCCTGACATTTAGGGGTTGTGGCAGTGTCCCGGGGAGTTAAGCTCCGAGGTGTTGTCGTCACAATTTTTTCATTGCAGTTCTGGAATACCTGAGTTTCGCCGACATCAAAAATCTCTTTTATGCAGTTGTTGGTGAGATAACCTCGACGCCACCCAGTACTGGGGCGGGAGTTCGGGAGTATCGCCATAACTCGTATAACGGATGCTTTTCGAAGGTTGAGGTAAACGATTTCCGAAGGTTTCTTGGTTATGTGTTGAAGGATGGATACAGCTGGATGTAGGATTTGTTAGTTTTGGGAGAGATATTATGCTTCCCCTGTATCCCCAACACCTGATTGCATAACCAGAAAGTTTCGGGAGTTTATAAGTGGGAATTCAAGTAGCTCCTAGGATATCTTTCCGACAGATGTTTGATATGGAATTGGGGTTCAACGTCTAGTGGGCCGCCTATCCACGGTCGGTTTTACAGTGGTCTCGTTGTGTCTTAAAGAGTCCTTGGCTGCTGACTCGGGGACGCTTCGTATGTCATGTGCACTGCCTTGTATATGATGGTGTTGTACGATCGAGCCCGTGTGGGCCCCACCATGAACCTTTGTTTTGTTTTGAGTTGTGGTATTTGAGTTGCTTCGAAGTCAAGTGTTGATTCCATACCTTTTCCTAGCGGTGTTCTCATACTCCTATGTGAATACCAATCCTTCATGATCATCGAGATTATCATGTCAATTCTTTTTCAACCGGCGTGTTTCTCTTCAAGCGAATCCGATCATTTCAACATTTGCAAGATCCAATCTCAGTCTTCTCAACGTTATTTGTTTCATCCGTCCCAAGTTTCCTTTTGTTTTTCCCCGCCTGTAACACCCGGACACACCCGCCGATGGTCGTTACTCCTGGCGGGATCTAGACTGGCCCCACAGATCAATACTAGTCTTTTTGCGCACTTTGTCCTCACTCATCCGCACCCGGGAGCAACTTCCCGGTCGATCACCCATCCTGACACTACTCCTAGCTGAGCACGCTTAACTTTGGAGTTCTGTCCGAATGGGCTCCCGAAAAAGAAGGAATTCCTTATTGATATGAGTAGTCTATCATCCCTAATAAGCCAGGCTATCACACCGCCCTCCCACCCTTGCTTCTTCAAGGACTCGGATTTCTAATCAATTATCCATCTTATGGATGTGAAGTCTCTTCATTCCTTTCTTTCAATGTTTTATCCGGTGATTCTCGTGGAGATGCTCAGAAGCCTCAAGTTCATCATTATTTGTTCTTTTTCTTCTCCGGTGGTTTCAAGTCAAGCTTTGTCGATCATATCCCTTTTCCTCGTTTCAAATGCTTTCTCATGCCGGTGCACCTCATAATCATTCCCCGCTTGCTATTTAATTGTCAGGAGTGCTGAAGATATCTCAAAAGATTCAAATTCCATTATCAATTCGCTCAAGTTCTTTTGGGGATGTTATCTCATTCAAGACATTTAATTCAACCGATGCAACCTATCTTCTAAATTGTTCGACGGTGTTTCTCTTGAGTGGGCCCTAACCCACATGTCTTTTCTCCAGGATCTTACCTGACTCTTCTAATTCTTTTCAGGAGTTATTCTTAAATTCTTCTCCCAAGTTTGTCGTAAGAATGAATTATCATCAGTCAGTCGGTTTCTCCAAGGTCTTTCAAATTCTTCATCATTGGCTCAACCTTTCTATTCGTCATCCCGGTGTATCTCAACAGTTCATGGTGGTGTCTCTCATCGTCATTCTCTGCATTTGAAGACCGAGGAAGATTTTTCTCTTAATCTTGCTCCATTCTCCTCAAGATTCGTGGTTCTAGCTTCATGCCATCCTCTCATCATTGTTTTCGATTGTGAGAATTCTTTTCACCCTTCCGGAGCAAATCAGGAGCCTTTTTAGTTTGATTCTCTGAAGGCCACCATTTCGGGATTATTCATTCTAGCTTTCAGCTATTGTTCTCCAAATCATACCGGGGCATTATTCAAATATTCTCTAATCAGCTCGTGATCTCTTTGTTCTCGTGGATCTAAATTCACTCAAGTATCTTCGTCTCATTCTCTAATTCTTTCTAGTGAATTGTGCCTTGCTACTTTCATTTTCAATTCTTACGGTGGTTCATTCAAGATTTCTCTACCTTCATTATCATATCAAGTCATTCGTTCTTCCCAATCCTACCGGTGGTTCGTGGAAGACCTTCCTAAGTTTGCGCTATATCTCTCTTAATCCTTTTAACGAGAATAAGTAGTATGTCAAATCCCTTGCTTGTCATCAATTTAAATTGGTGAAGGATAAGCATAATGTAATTCTTATTTTTGTTTCATTCAACTAATCTAATTTCTTCTTTCCGGAGTTGTTCATCATATCACATTCTCGGTTCGAGATGCTTCATCTTCTCTTTTCCGGAGTTCCAAGTTTTTTCCGCATTATCTCGTCGCGAAGCTCCATCTAAATCATCGCAAGGTTTCACCTTGTGTTTTCAACTTCTCTTTCCTTTTGTTTGATCATTCTTTTATTACCGGGGTTCTTCATGGAGGTTACATGGTGGTTCATCAAGGATTCTTTTCATTCTTCAATTGTTCTTCAAGATTTCTCTCGAAGATATGATCCGCCAAGCTATACTTCAAGTTTTCTTCATCTTACAATCCGGAGTCCTATTCATTCTATCTTATCTTTTGAGATGGTGTTTTGTCATTGTTGATAATTTTCCCTTCGTGTTTCATGATTCACAAGTTTTTCAAGAGTGACATATCTAAATCCATCATTTTCTCTTCGCTCAAGAAATCTTCTCAACCAATCAATCTCTTCGCTGGAGTTATCTTGGGTTATATTTCACCTAAAGCCTTCCCTAAGGATTGTTGCTAATTAGGGTGCTTATAAATGATCCAAGTTCTTCATTTATCCTCCCGGTGGAATAAGTTCTTTGTTTCCTTGTTGATATCAATCCAATCTTTTGTTTCTGTAGTGGCGGAATTTCGCCTTAATTTTGAGATGTTTTCTATAAGCCCACAACAAGCTTATTTTTTTTGTTCTTGATGATCCAACAACTCCGTTCTAGCATTTGTTGTAAGGGTGCTCTCTCAAGATCTTGTTTCCCTATGTTCATTCCATTCCTTTCTTTCATTTCTTCCGGAGGCATTGTGATGTTTCTCTCTTCACCCGTCACCTCGTTGCATCAAGACATGTTCTTTCCTTTGCTTATCCATTTAACCGGAGTGTTGTTTCCTCTGCTCTAGTTCTTTTCGCCTTATCAAGTCTTGCATCTCTTTTCAACCGGAGTGCTATCCGAACTTGGTCTTCCTTGTTTCTGTTTTCTAACGGAGTGTTTTCAACTTTGTTCATCTCCATTGTATTCTTTTCCCGAACATGGTTTAACCTTTCAAGGTTCTTTGGTTTCGCTCGTTTGTCAAAGAAGCAACTTAGTTTTACCCTTCTCTTCCTCTTCCGTTTTCCCTCCGGTGCCATCCTAGATCTCGGGATGAGATCCTCTCGTAGTGGTGGAGTGTTGTAACGCCCCGAGACCGATGCGCCAGGTGTCTTCCAGTTATTCGCTGTTGTTGCCTTGTCATTTGTTTGTGTGTCATGAATTTCATATCATGTCATCATGTGCATCGCATCCGCACACGTGTTCGTCTCATGCATCCGAGCACCTTCCCCGTTGTCCGTTTTGCAATCCGGCACTCCTATGTCCTCCGGCGCCTCCTTTTGCCTCTTTTCGTCAGTGGGTGTTAAATTGTCTCGGAATGGACCAAGATTTGCCAAGTGGCCTTGGTTTACTACCGGTAGACCGCCTGTCAAGTTTCGTGCCATTTGGAGTCCGTTTGCTACTCCAACGGTTAACTAGGGAACCGTAAAGGCCCCGTATGTGTTGCAGCCCAACACCCCTCCAAAGTGGCCCATAACCCATCCAAACCCCTCCATCCTCTCGGTCATTCGATCACGATCGCGTGGCCGAAAACCGCACCTCATTTGGACTCTCCTAGCTCCCTCTACTTATATATATGTGTGCCTCCCCGAAATTTCGCGCAGATGAACCCTAGATCGATCTTCCCCGCGCCGCCGGACATGTCCGCCCGGCGGCTAGACACGTCCGCGCCTCCTGCACCCACTCAGGGGCCGCCATGTGGCACGCTGCCATCCCACCGCCGCCACGCCCCGCGGAGCCCATCCGGGGCCCGCGCGAGCCCGGATCTCGCCGCCGCCCGACCCGCTTCGTCCCATCGTCTCGCCCAACGCCGGCCGGTCCCGCCGCTCGCCGGACTCCACCACCATCGCCGGCGCCGCCCGTCACCGCCAACCGGCCACTCCCTTGCCCCGCCGAAGCCCGTGCGCGCCCATGCGCGCCGCCACTCCGCCCAGAGGCCTCGACCCGCCTCCTCGCGCCTCTCGCGCCCGTTCGCCGCCTCGTCTTCCTGTCGGCCGGCGACCTCGCCGGAGCCTGACATCGCCAACCCCGGCGACCGGGAGCCCCAACCTCCCCGCGCAGCGACCCTGCGCCGAGCACCTTCAACCTCCCATGCCTGAACGTCGTCCATGCCCCGATCCGGCCGCCTGCCACCGGATCCGGCCGTCTGCGGCCACCTCGCCGGAGCTCCGACTTCCCTCGTCGCCGGAGAAGCGCCGGCGTCGACATTGACTTCATCTCTGCCAGATCTGAATGGCTCCATCCCGGCGCTGGCACGTCCACCGAACCAAACGCCTCCGCTCGAACCGCACCACTTCGTCCCGGGTCAACCCCGTCCAGTTTTCTCGGAGGTCTATTTTCTCTCTCTAAGTCTCCAGATCCATACATTCTGAGGCCCTGTTAATCGCATCATAACTCCTCATCCGTAGCTCCATTTATGTGCATGATATATCAAAATGTTCATCTGGTTGTGCTCTTCATTTTGTTCCATTGCACCATGCTTGTTTGAGTCCATCTTGATGCCCTAATGACTGTTGCAAAAGTGCTATAAAATGTTAGTTCCCGATTCTTAGCAGATTATGAGCATTTGTCATTTTTGCCATGATTATTGTGTGCTGCATATAGGCATGAGCTCTATATTTGTTTTGGGCTATGCCATGCCATCTTTACAGGGGTGTATGCCATGCATTTTTGTGATCAATGTGGTGACTAGCACAAGCATGCAAAGTAGCTCTCGTGATGTTGTTGATTTCAGGGACTTAGAATTCTACTAAGTCATTTCCCTGTTGTTATTTTTATGCCATGTATTCTTGTTGCTACAGAGTGATCCATGCTTCTTTTGAGCATGTTCAGTAAGGATGATTTTGACATATGGTTATGCTCTATCCAGCCATGTCCTTGTTTGCATTTATGGAGTCCCCTAGCATGACTCAATCTTGCTCTACTTGTGCTATAAAATGTTCCTGGCAGATTGTTTACGTGTTAATCAATTTTGCCAAGGTTGTTGTAGTTGATCCATGCATGCTATGAGATTGTTCTTGCCATGGTTAGCTACTTGATCATGTCTTCTTGCTAGGAGTATGCTTAGTTTTTCATGCAATGCCTTGTGTTGAGTGGATCGAGCTCGCAAACATGCCTTCATAATTCTGTTTATGCCATGTCTAGTTTTCTGCTAAGTCGAATTCACTTCTATCTTTGCTTGCTAGTTGCTCGCTCTATTGCTATGCCTATGCCGCGATACCTACCACTTGCTTTATCATGCCTCCCATATTGCCATGTCAAGCCTCTAACCCACCTTGTCCTAGCAAACCGTTGTTTGGCTATGTTACCGCTTTGCTCAGCCCCACTTATAGCGTTGCTAGTTGTAGGTGAAGATTGGAGTTTATTCCTTGTTGGAACATGTTTATTGTTGGGATATCATTATTTTATCTTGTTTACTTTAATGCACCTATATACTTGGTAACATGGTCCTCCAACTCTCTCACATGGGATTTTATGAAAACCTCCAACTCTCTCAATTGGTCCTTGAGTTGCTTAAGGTCTCTTGGATCAAAGTGTCCAAATAAACCAAATTCAAAATGCTCAAAATATGGATGCATAAGATGACATAATGATTAACATCGAAATTGAAAACTGGGATGTTACACCTGTGAAGTTTGCACCATGTCTCGATGTGAGAAAGGGCAATGCACAGTACCGTAGAGGCTAGCAAATTGCGGAAAGGTAAGAGTGCGTATAATCCATGGACTCACATTAGTGATAAAGATCTCATATACTTATTGCAAAAGTTTATTAGCCCTCAAAGCAAAGTACTACTACGCATGCCCCTAGGGGGATAGATTGGTAGGAAAATACGATCCCTCGTCCCCGACCGCCACTCATAAGGAAGACAATCAATAATAAATCATGCTCCAACATCATAGCATAACAAGAGACTATACTTTCATGCGTCGGGAATCACAAACCTTAACACCAATATTCTTACTAACCACAACCGTTTACTAGTACCTCCCACATATTCCATTTCTATATCGCAAAACTACTACAAGGAATCAAACATATCATATTCAGTGATCCATAAGTTTTATGTAGGATTTTATGACTAACCATGCAATTGACCAATTCCTTTTGACTTTCTAAATAGATCTAAGTGAAGCATGCGAGTTTAATTGTTTCTACAAAAGACCATGCTCTAACAAATATAAGTGAAGCAAAAGAGCGTTCTTCAAATAACGGTTTTCTATGTGAATAGAAATAGGCAATCCAAACTTCAAATGATATAAGTGAAGCACATGAAGCGTTCTATAAAGCCATACTCAAACGATATAAGTCAAGTGCAATGAGCATTCTACAAATCAACAATGGACTATCTCATACCAGCATGGTGCATAAAATAAAAATGAAAACTAAATGCAAAAGACGCTCCAAGGTTTGCACATATCACGTGAACGAAACGAAACGAGAACATACCGATACTTGTTGAAGAAAGATGGGATGCCTTCCTGGGCATCCCCAAGCTTAGACGCTTGAGTCTCCTTGAATATTTACTTGGGGTGCCTTGGGAATCCCCAAGATTGAGCTCTTGCCTCTCCTCCTTCTCCTCATATCAAAATCTCCTCGACCTTTGATCACTTCATCCACACAAAACTCAACAGAAAGTTCGGTAAGATCCGTTAGTATAATAAAGCAAATCACTACTCTAAGTACTGTTGCAAACCAATTCATATTTTGTTTTTGCATTGTAGCTACTGTAATATAACTTTTCCATGGATTATACCACCGATAAAAATCTATAGTTTCATCAAAACGAGCAAAACAATGCATCAAAAACAGAATCTGTCTTAAACATGACAGTTTGTAGTAATCTGAACATTCACCATACTTCTGGTACTCAAAAAATTCTGAAAAATAGGAAAAATAAAATATATAGGAAGACAGTGCAAAAGGTTTCAGAATCGTTTGATGTTCCAGTGAAAAATGTAAAATCGATCACTACAACCAAAGTTTCTGTTTTGCACCGCACAAACCAACAAGCAATCTAATCATCCTAAAGGCAAATCTTGGCACATTATTTTTATAATACAATGGAATTGTACAAGGGGATAATTATTTTTGTGGGAATCTTCATGAAAAATTCTACATTGTTTCCATGAGCATGAACACAAGTGTTCAAGGTCGACCCTCACTTCTCCAATGCATAACTTCCAATCTCTTATCTTTTGTGAAAAGGTTTTTAAGTTCCCCTCTATATTTTTTGTTTTTAAACTTTATAAAAGCACTCAATAGAAAGAAATGAATCTCTAAAACTTCCAGGTTGTCTCCCCGACAGCGCTTTCTTTTAAAGACATTAAGCTAGGCCTAAAGTGCTCAAGTAATGAATCCACCCAGATACCAAAGTATATCAAAGCCAATTTTAATTAACAATGATTTGGCATTTAGTAATGAGCACAAAGCAACATATATTATGCAATGAAGAAGTCTAACTCTCTTCCTATGCATCGGCATGTCATACAAGAACAATTCATGAACATCAAGTAAAGGCCAATACATAGCATAAGCAGTTTCTTGCAATTTTATCATGTTGGAAACATAGAGAGGCAGAGATGTACTTCCTCTCTCATAATAATTTCAAGTAGTAGTAGCAAGCACAGGCATATTATATTCATCAAAATCATCATGCAAAACGGTAAAAGGCAACCCATCAATATAATCCTTAACAAGAGCAAACTTCTCCTATATATTGTAGTTGGGAGAATTCAAAAAGATAATAGGACTATCATGTGTGGGTGCAATAGCAACAATGTCATTCTTAACATAAGGAACCATATCAAGTTCATCTCCATAAGCATAATTCATCTTGGCATCTTGGCCACAAGCATAACAAGCATCAAGTTCATCAAAAAGGGATATTTCAAAAGAATCAACGGGATCATAGCAATTATCATAGCATTCATCCTTCGGTAAGAGCGAAGGGGCATTAAATAATGTATGAGTTGAAGAGTTACTCTCATTATAAGGTGGGAACGGGTAGCTAATCCGCTCTTCCTCCATTTGTTCTTCGTTCTCCTCATCATCTTTTTCATCCAATGAGCTCATAGTTTCATCAATGTCTTCTTCCATAGACTCCTGCAAAATATTTATCTTTTCTTGGACAGCAAAGTTATTCTCAATAAATACATCAATATCATAATTTTATTTATAATTATCATAGAAATATTTAAGGATAGCAAGATTTTCAGGTCTATAAACTGAATCATCAAAATCTTCAAACTTTTCAAACAAAGATTCAATTTCATATGCACCCTTAAAAGCAACAAATTTTTATATCCGTTCTACATCATAATAATCATATATACTTATAGCATAAGAAGCCAAGGTTTCATTATCATTAAATTCACATGAATAGGAAAGGTGTGGAACTTCTATCTTAGAGCAACAAGTATAATCATATCTCACGCATAGATTCCAAGCATACCATTGCAACATTTCAATTTGATCCCATAAAAGTTTTCCCTTTTGAGTCAAGCGATAATCCCTAAAGTATTCGCGTTGATCCAACATTACTCCCATTATCAAGTTGAATGGGGTTTTCTTAGGATTATCAAAGGAATGCATAATATTTTTCACATAACGAGCATCGAGGGTTTTAGGAGGTTCCCCATCTCCATGAGTAGCAAGTACAACTAATTTTTTTGGTGTTTCGTGTTCCATGTCCATAAGTAAAGATAGAGAACAACTTAGAACAAGAAATAAAAATTACTTGGTGATAAAGCAAACAAGCACAGACGAGAATATTCACCCCACGCTATTGCTCCCCGGCAATGACGCCAGAAAAAGGTCCTGATAACCCACAAGTATTGGGGATCAATGGTAGCCTCTTTTCATAAGTAAGAGTGTCGATCCCAACGAGGAGCTAATGGTAGAACAAATATTCCCTCAAGTTCTATCGACCACCGATACAACTCTACGCACACTTGACGTTCGATTTACCGGAAACAAGTATGAAACTAGAAGTACTTTTTAGGCGTGATAAGATAGGTTTGCAAGATAATAAAGAGCACGTAAATAAAATCTAGGGGCTGTTTAGATAAAGAAACAACTAAGTTAGTTTTAGTAGATAGCTTTTGTTAATAAGAAATTATTTGTCCCTAGGCAACGATAACAAGTACCGGTAATCATTCTTGTAATTTTATATGAGTGAGAGGCATGAGCTAAAATACTTTCTCTACTTGGATCATATGCACTTATGATTATAACTCTAGCAAGCACGCGCAACTACTAAAGATCATTAAGGTCATGAAACCCAACCATAGCATTAAGTATCAAGTCCTCTTTATTCCCATACGTCATACCCCACCTACTCGGGTTTAAGTTTCTGTCACTCTCACAATCCACCATAAGTGAACCATGAACATATTGCAACACCCTACAACGGGGGCCCCTCACGTTTGTGCGAGAACAGAGGGCACCGTAGGACAGCACCATAAATAAAATATACAATCATACCAACCAAGATCACGATTAACCCATAGGACAAAACGGATCTACTCAAGCATCATAGGATAACCATAGATCATTGGGAAATAATATATGGAGTTTAGCACCATGTTTAAGTAGACATTACAACGCGTGGAAGAGGTGTTCCACTGCTGCATAGAGGGGGAGAAAGTTGGTGTTGACGGTAGCAAGATTGTTGATGTAGATCATCGTCCTGATCGTTGCCCCGGTGGCACTCCGGCGCCACCGGAAGCGAGGGGGAGAGAGCCCCCCTACTTCTTCTTCATCCTTGGCCTCCCCCCTAGATGGGGAGGAGAGTTCCCCCTTTGGTCCTTGGTCTCCATGGCGTCGGAAGGGCGGGAGCCCCTCCAAGATTGGATCTCCCTCTCTATTCTCTTCTGTTTCGCGTTCTCTAGATCTGGCCAAAAACCGTTTTTTATATTCCCGGAGATCCGTAACTCCGATTGCACAGATTTTAACATGATTTTTTTCCGGATATAAGCTTCCTTATGCCCGAAGTAGAGGTCCAACCGACGTATGAGGTGGGCACAACCCACCACGCCACGCCTGGCTCCTCTGGCGCGCCCTGGTGGGTTGTGCTCACCACGGGTCTCCGTTTATGGTGATTCCAACTCCCAAAAATCACATATATTCCAAAATAATTCTCTGTGAATTTTATTGCATTTGGACTTCGTTTGATATGGATACTCTAAGATACAAAAAACATGCAGAAAATAGGAACTGGCACTTGGCACTGAATCAATAGGTTAGTCCAATAAATCATATTAAAAGTTGCCAAAAGTATGTAAAACTTGTATAATATTGGCATGAAACAATCAAAAATTGCAGATACGACGGAGACATATCAGCATCCCCAAGCTTAATTCCTCCTCTTCCTCGAGTAGGTAAATGATAAAAAAGATAACTTTTTGATGTGGAATGCTACCTTGCATAAACTTGATCATATATCTAATCATGGCATGAATATTAAGACATAAGTGATTCAAAGCAATAGTCTATAATTTGACATAAAGACATCAATACTCAGGCATCCCAACAAACAATCATGTCTTTCAAAATATCAATGCTAAAGAAAGTTATCCCTACAAAATCATATAGTCTTGTCATGCTCTGTCTTCTTAACACAAAGTATTTATCATGCACAACCCCGATGACAAGCCGAGCAATTGGTTCATACTTTTTAACGCGCTTCAGCTTTTTTCAACCTTCACGCAATACATGAGCGCAAGCCATGGATATAGCACTACGGGTGGAATAGAGTATGATGATAGGGGTAAATATAAAGAAGACAAAAAAGTAAGAAATTCTCACATCGACGCGGCTAACCAACGGGCTATGGAGATGGCCATCAATTGATATCAATGCGAGGAGTAGGGATTGCCATGCAACGAATGCACTAAGAGCTATAAGTGTATGAAAGCTCAATATGAAAACTAAGTGGGTGTGCATATAATCCTATAATGAAATATTCCCACTATTATATGAAAGCGACAGCATAGGAGGCTCTCCAAATGAAAAACATGGTGCTATTTTGAAGCACATGTGTGGTAAAGGATACTAACAATGCCCCTTCTCTCTTTGTTTATTTATTTATTTATTTATTCTTTTTATTTTTTTCTTTCTTTCTTTTTTTCTTTTATTTTTTTCTCTCATTGTCCGGAGTCTCATCCCGACTTGTGGGGGAATCATAGTCTCCATCATCCTTTCCTCACCGGGGGACTACTCTAAAAATGAATAATGATGATCATCACACTTCTATTTACTTATAACTCTAAAGAAATAAAAATTACAACTTGATACCTATGACAAGGTATGACTCTATATGAATGCCTGTGGCATGTACCAGGATGTGCTGTGATCTAGCGTAACATGTATGAAAAATAATGAACGGTGGCTGAGCCAAAAACACTATGTTAGCTATATGATCATGCAAAGCAATATGACAATGAATGCTCAAGTCATCAAACGGAAGCGGTGGAAGTTGCATGGCAATATATCTCGAAATGGCCATGGAAAAGCCATAATAGGTAGGTATGGTGGCTGTTTTGAGGAAGATATAATAAGGCCTATGTGTGATAGAGCGTTTCATATCACGGGGTTTCGATGCACCTGCTGTAGCGACCCGATCCCAATGGACCGTAGTCTCTGTGCTTAAGTGTAATCCCTGGATCGGTATTGCTGATACACACAGTACTCAAGGATTTATTGTAGAGTTCAATCACACACTTATTGCAACGAGTGTCTCAAAAAGAGCATTTATTACATTAATATGGCTGAAGGCCATCTAAATAAGATAACTGCGGAAGCTTCAAAGATAAATGAGTCCATCCAACTCCACGGCAAAACTGAGTGCATGACAACGACCTATCGCACCTTACTCTTTGTTTGAAAACTCTACAACATGATGCATTGCAGCCGTGTAGGTCAGCACATGGAATATGCTGGCAAGACAACACTATTAAGCAATGAACAAATAACAGCTATCACTACATGCATATTTGGCTGGTGGAGGCTCTATGGTTATCATTTGCATAAAGCTAATTTTCCCTACAACATTGGAATATATTTTATTTAACTACAAAGTTTGATGAAATTTTTGAGAAGGTACCTCCAACTCAAACCCAAATTAACATTAATAACCCAACAAATTCATTAAATAAAGTGAAGAGATCAACACAATAATTCAAGTACCAGATACTCAAGATGTCCATAACCGGGGACACGACTAACCATGATTAGTTTATACACTCTGCAGAGGTTTGCGCACTTTTCCCCACAAGACTCGATCTCCTCCATTGTATTTCTCGCACTGCATGATGTTTGAGAAACGGATGACCGAGACACAGTCTTTCCGAAGAGGTCCCCTTAACCGATAGATAGGCCGATACACCTACAATTCCCCTACATCTGCTAGCCCATCATGGAAAGGATTCCCACAATTTACTCAACTATGCCAGAGCCCATAATGGCTTGTGGCTGCACACGGAAGTTTCTAGCATGAATAATCTTATGATCCCTTTGAGCCTGGGTGGCATTCCATAGGATGATCACACGGGTACCCCGGGATCTCCTAGGACAACACTGGATTCCCCAGGTGCCCACAACCAATCCACACAGATGTGTATTAAAGTAGCCACCTTAAGTTTCCCTTAGTTATAAATAACTCTCACATCTTTCATGAATCTCACAAACCAATCCACATCTACGAGCATAGCAAAGTAGTGGAAGCATAACACAATAATACCCGGGGTTTGTATATAAGACAATAGGTTCTTACCTCATCAACTACTTCCCAATTCCCACATGTTATTCAAAAACCTACTCACGCAATGTTTGAGATTTTGAAACTAATGCATAAAAACTGGGTAAATAAGGGATATGATCAAAGTGTTACTTGCCTTGCTGACGATCGGAAAACCCTAGAGATTCGTAGTAGCAAGCCTCGGACTCCGGAAACTCTATCGTGAACAAACAATACTATTGGTAATATGACTATCAGATATAACCCACCCAGGAGGGGCCGGGTCATCCACTATGGCAGTTCATCTTAATGAAGCCCAAGAGTAAACTAACGATGGTGGTTCATAGATAGGCTTGTTAAAAGGCCCAAGTCTGGAGGTGGCTTAAGGCCCGTAAGTGTAAACCGACATGTATCTGTAAACTTGTATTGTAAGGCATGTAAAATAAGTCACCGAGCCGGACACGTTTGTATGAGCTGGCCGGGACTCTTTAGGCCACAGGGTGTCAACCCATGTATATAAGGGACGACCCGGCAGTGGCTCAAGGCAAGAAAACAACAAGTCAAAAGCCAGGCAAAGCGTGTTTTCTCCCTGGTAGTCTAAACCCTAGCAATACAACCTCAAACTGGAGTAGGCCTTTACCTTCACCGCAAGGGGCCGAACCAGTATAAACTCTCTGTGTCCTTTGTCCCGTTTAACCCCTTTAAGTTAACCTCGTCGCAATGGCTCCACAACTAAGTCCTTCCATGAGGACATCTGCCGTGACACTTCCACGACAGTTGGCGCCCACCATGGGGCTCGTGCATGGTGGTTTTGAGTTCTTAAAGGGCAGCTTCGAAGTGCTCAAGGGATACGCTGTGGGACCGATGACCAAGAGTAGTCGCGGCAAGCTCTACATCGACGATGCATGCTGGGGCCCCGGGTACCGGGTCCCCTTCGGCGGAATCCATGTCTTCATCGGCAAGATTGGCGAGCCGGGCCCTGAGCCGAACATCTGCACCGACATCATCGAGATGGCTCAGCGTGCACGACCCGCCCGGGCTCAACCCGCCGTAAGGCATGTCTTTGTTGGGTTCACCTATGGGGCTGAGTTGGAAGGCTCTGTCTCTGGCGATGAGACGACCATCTGCTCTGATGATGAGTCGTCCACAGGCGAGACCAATTCAATGTATCAGTTACAAGACGGTCGGCTTGGAGGCTATTCCGATGGCGATAGTATTCTGGATCCCCATGAGCCGCCGAACAGGGTGGCGATCTTCATGGCTGGCACCCAGGTGGTCCTTGGTTCGACAGTCACGACGGCTATGACTTCTAGTGCAGCAGCGGTAATGGCAGCCGGGGCTGGCGGTTCAGTGCACCCGCCAGCTCAAGTCTTAACGGATCTATTGGATGCTCTGGCGACTCTGATGGAGGTTGAGGTAACCCCAGACAACCAAGAGCAGCACAAAGCAGAGATAGGTAAGTTCCGTGATGAGATAGCACAAGCTAAGGCGGAATTAGCAGAAGAAAATGCCAGGATGGCTGCAGAGTGGGCCGTTTTAAGTGCCCAAGCACAGCGGATTCAAGAAGATTCATACCGGCTCACGGTGGATTAGAATGCGTCGAACGAAGTTTTGAGGAGAAAATATAGGAGTCGTCTGCCCTTCGTTTATGAATCAAGGGACCTCATCAACACCCCTGGAGTTGGGGCCAGTAATCCGCCGGTGGTAAATCGGATGACTGAAGCGCCAGGCGGTGGGGTGCCGGGTCAGACACACTGACAAGTTCTACGTATATGAACAACACCCGCCTCAACACGTGGTAACACCGCCGGGTCACTATTCCACTCCGTTAGACAACATGATTGCTGTGGCAACGTGATTGGTGGCTTTGCCAGTTGAGGGTGAGACTCCGGCGGCGGTTGAAACCCGAAGAGCTAGCGACCTTCTTCAAATAGCTTTAGTGCAGCAACAAGCTTATTCTTACACCCGTGACTGGATTCATTCAACCCCTTGTCCAAGTCGGAGCTATAGCAGTCACATTGACTTACTAGCAGTCTCGAGTACGGAGCAGCGCCGTAACCAACCGCATGGACATGACCAGGTGTGTAATGGGGCCGGTGCACTAGATTTGGTGGACCAGGGTAGAGCACGTCGAGAGGCCGAGCTGGTGGCTCAACTGGCAGCTCAGCAGCACCCACCGATTTACCCGACAACTTCAGTTGAGGATGGTGTAACTTCTAAGGCTTTCGGTGTGCCGTGTCTAACGGCGGCTCTATGAAATGAGCGCTTGCCCAAGGACTTCAAAGGCCCTCATAAGGTGCCTAATTATACAGCCGATCAACCCCCTGAGGCGTGGGTGGAGAGTTATGAGATGGCCATGGAGATGCTGGATGTTAGTGAGGCTGCATACGCAAACTACTTCACCATGATGTTAGAGGGGACCACTCGCACCTGGTTGAAGGGCTTGCCGGCTAACTCCATCGGGTCATGGGCGAAGCTGAAGGCCTGGTTCATCCAGAATTTCAAAGACACGTGCAAGCAGCCTATGTCGATTGTGGATTTGGTTTCTTGTGTTCAGGCTGAGGGTGAGTCAATGACCTGGGTGCGCCGGGTCTCGACCATCATACATTCTTCAGATAATATCAACGTCGGTTCAACGGTTCTGATGTTTGAGAAAAATTGTCGGTTCATTCCACTCAAGCAAAAGCTTGGGCGGCTCAAGCATCATTGCAATGACATGGGGGAGCTAATGGCGGCTCTTGTAAAGTATGCCGACTCTGATGGTACCAAGGACCCCGATTCTGAGGATGAAATATCAGGAAAGGGAAAGAAGAGTAATGGTATGAAGGGACAGCAGTACAACCCTACCAATCAGGGTGGCAACGGCAAGCGCAAGGCTGATGATTTTGTGGCTAACACCGGTGCACGCAATTATAACCAGCATCGCAAGGGACCACTGGCTCAAAGGACATGATTTGACCTTGATGCGATGTTAAGTCAGCCGTGTCCAAAACACGGAACAGATCGGAAGCTGGCTACTCACTTATGGAAAGACTGTAGTATAATGAGAAGCTTTAGGGAGTCCATCCAGCGCTACCATGGCCCGAACAACAGATTAGGGTCCGGTTCTCATGGTCCAGGTAATGGAGGCGGCGGTTCAAGTTCCGGGTTTGAAGGTCACGGTAACCAGGGTGGTTACAATCAACAGTGTAATCAGGGGAATCAACAGCAGCAGCAGTCTGGTTATCAGAGCAATCCAAAGTAACTGAATAATGGGTAGTACCACGTTTTCACCACCAGTTTGTGTAAACGGGATCAAAAGCTTCACAAAAGAGCTATGAACGGTGTTGAGCCGGTGGTCCCATGTTATCATGATGGTCAGAGCAGCCTATTGTATGGAGTCAGGAGGATCATCCACCCCGGGTTGATAATCCGGGTCACCTGGCTTTGGTGGTGGCGCCTCAGGTTGGGGGCTATAAATTCACCAAGGTACTCATGGATGGAGGTAGCAGCATTAACATACTTTATTATGAGACCTTCCGTCGGATGGGACTGATAGACAAAAATCTTAAACCGTCAAACACCGTCTTCCATGGTGTCATGCCGGGTAAGTCAGCCTACCCATTGGTTAAGATATCGTTAGAAGTTGCCTTTGGAGATTAGCACGATTCCAGGTCTGAGACTTTAACTTTAGAAGTGGTCAAGATCAAAATCCCTTATCATGCTCTGTTTGGGCGGCCGGCTTATGCTAAGTTCATGGCGAGGCCCTGTTATGTCTACTTGCAGCTTAAGATGTCGGGTTACAAGGGCACCATCACAGTGCATGGGAGTCGCAAGGTGGCCCTAGAGTGTGAGGAAGGTGATGCGGCTTATGCTGAATCAGTTTGTGCAACGGAGGAGCTGCAATTTTAGAAGGATAATGTTGACCCGGCCGACATGACGTCCTTGAAAAATCCAACCACAGAGCATGATCCTTTGTTAAAATTTAAGTCGGCAGGTGATACTAAATTGATCGACTTTGTCCCTGGCGACTCTTCTAAATAGTTCAACATCAACGCTAACCTGGATCCAAAATAGGAAAGCGCTCTCATCGAGTTCATCCGTGAGAATTGGGACATCTTTGCATGGAAGCCTTCAGACATGCCGGGTGTACCGAGGGAACTCGTTGAGCACACTCTTAACATTGATCCGAAGTTTAAGCCGGTTAAATAATTTCTTCGTCGGTTTAACGAAGAAAGGCGAAAGGCCATTGGTGAAGAGGTGGCCCGGCTCTTAGCGGCCGGGTTTATCATTGAAGTTTTCCATCCTGAGTTGTTGGCTAACCCGGTGCTGGTGTAACACCCACAATGCGGCTATATCTCCCACGTGTCGGGGCACGACTTAGAGGCATAGCCGCATGGTAGGCTTGTTGCAAGAGGGGTAATCTTCACACATCCCATGTAATGAAAAAGAAAGGGATAAAGAGTTGGCTTACAATCGCCACTTCACACAATACATAAATAATCCATACATCATCCAAACTACAAACAAAGGTCCGACTACGGAACCAAAATAAAAGAAGACAACCCCAAATGCTAGATCCCCGATCGTCCCAACCGGGCTCCACTACTGATCAACCGAAAAACACATAAAACATCAATCAAGATCTTCATTGAGCTCCCACTTGAGCTCGGTTGCGTCACCTGCACTGGTATCATCGGCACCTGCAACTGTTTGGAAGTATCTGTGAGTCACGAGGACTCAGCAATCTCACACCCAGGAGATCAAGACTATTTAAGCTTAAGGGTAGGAAAGGGTAGTGAGGTGGAGCTACAGCAAGCACTAAGCATATATGGTGGCTAACATACGCAAATAAAAGCGAGAAGAGATGCAACACACGGTCGAGAAGCTATAAGTGATCAAGAAGTGATCCTGAATCTACTTACATTCAAGCATAACACGAGACCGTGTCCTCTTCCCGGACTCCGCCGAAAAGAGAACATCACGACTACACACGCGGTTGATTCATTTTAATTAATTTAAGTGTCAAGTTCTCTACAACCGGATATTGACAAAGTCCCATCTGCCACATAACCGTGGGCACGACTCTCGAAATTTTATACCCTACAGGGGTGTCCCAACTTAGCCCATCACAAGCTCTCACGGTCAACGAAGGATATTCCTTCTTCCGGAAAGACCCGATCAGTCTTGGAATCCCAGTTACAAGACATTTCGATAATGGTAAAACAAGACCAGCCAAGCCACCCGATGTGCCGACAAATCCCGATAGGAGTTGCACGTATCTCATTCTCAGGGCACACCGGATGAACACTACGTACGGCAACCAAAGATACCCCAAGTTGCCTCGGGGCGGCACCGCAAGTGGCTCTGTTTTGGACCAACACTCAGAGGAGCACTGGCCCGGGGGTTAAAATAAGGATGACACTTGAGTTTGCAGAACCCAAGGGAAAAGGCTTAGGTGACAAAAGTTAAAACCAAGGTTGGGCCTTGCTGGAGAAGTTTTATTCAAAGCGAATTCTCAAGGGGTTCCCACAACACCCAACCGCGTAAGGAACGGAAAATCAAGGAACATAACACCGATATGAAGGAAACTAGGGCGGCAAGAGTGGAACAAAACACCCGGCAAAAGGCCAAGCCTTCCACCCTTTACCAAGTATATAGATGCATTAAAGTAAATAAGAGATAATAATGATATCCTAACAATATCCATGTCCCAACATGGAACAAACTTCATCTTCACCTGCAACTAGCAATGCTATAAGAGGGGCTGAGCAAAAGCGATAACATAGCCAAACAACGGTTTGCTAGGAAAGGTGGGTTAGAGGCTTGACATGGCAATAAGGGAGGCATGATATAGCAAGTGTTAGGTAGCGCGACATAGCAATAGAGCGAACAACTAACTAGCAAAGATAGAAGTAATTTCGAGGGTATGGTCATCTTGCGTGCAAAGTTCTCAGAGTTGTCGAAAGCTTGATCCTCGATAGCATAGTCAACAGGTTCCTCGTTCACATACTTGTCTCCCGGCTCTACCCAAGGCAAGAACACAAGCAATGGAACAACAATCAATCACGGTGCAATGCACAAGCAACATGATGCGATACATGGCATGATATGCAAGATATGATATGCAATGCATATGCGTGCTCCGGAAGGGAAATAATGAACAAGGCATCAACTTGGCAAACAAAGTATGCCGTTGGAAATATGAGTTGATTTCGGTTGAAATCGATATAAAGATCACCACAAACGGACGCACGATTTGCAAATGGCAAGCAAATCAAGAATGGTGCAAAACTGTAATTAACAGCACGAAGGCACTTAGAATGCAACAAGAAGCTAAGCTATTGCACTCCAGCATAATAACAAAGCATATGGCAGTGATTTACAAGATATGCTTGACAAAACATGAACACTGAGCTACGGCTAAATTACACTAGAACAGGTTCAAACAACTATGGCAAAAGTGCAAAAGATATCAGCATCACAGACTTAGAGAAATTACTAACATGTCAAAAACAACATCTGGAAGCAATCTTTAGAGCAAGAAAACAACATGCTAAAGGAATATATCATAGCAAACAAAGCATGGCATGATTCTACTAAAAGCATAGATCAAAAGTCCCTTACTGAACATGAGCGAAAAAGGCACAGAAGATATGATGACACCCAGGCAAACATAGCAAGTTTTATTAAGAGTTTCAGACTTAGCAAAAAAAACAGAGCATGGTATAAACAGATTTATGAAGGCAACTTTGCAAGCTCATACCACTCACCACAAAACGTTGAATGACAAAACAAGCATACCAACAGCAAGATGACATGTTCATGAATCTGACCATGGCAACAGAAAGTTAATAGGATGCATGGACAACTAGCAACAACCATGGCAATATTGATTAACATGTTAACATTCTGCCAGGAACATTTTATAGCAAAAGTAGAGCACGAAAAGGACATGCTAGACAACTCCATCATTGCAAACAGGGGCATTGATGGATAAAGCATAACCGCATGTTCAAAACACACTTAATGAAGTATTCCAAAATAAGCATGGATCTCACTGTAGCCTCAAGTTTACATGGCATCAAAATAACAGAAGGTAAAAGACTTAGCAAAACCCTAAGTCCCTGAAAACAACAACATCACGAAGCCTAGTTTGCATGCTTGTGCTAGTCACCACATTGATCACAAAAAATACAAGACAAGCACCCCTGTAAAGATGACATGATGTAGTTCAAAACAGATGTAGACCTCATGCCCATATGATGCACACATCAAATGCAACAAAAATGAAAAACCTCATGATCTGATAAGTACCAGCTCCTAACATTTTATAGCACTCTTGCATCAATGAAAATGGCATCAAGATGAACTCAAACAAACATGCCACAGTACAACAATATGAAGACCATCACATAGTGAACATTTTGATATATCATATGCATGAATCGGAGCAATATGCACGGAGTTATGACAGTTCAAAGATGCACACGTGAAGTTGAAAACTAGGGACTTAGTGGAATTACTACCAGCGCGAAAATGAGATCTGATCGAGGAAGCTCCATCTCTACTATAGAACGACGCCGGTGGAAGTCAACGGCGACGGTGGGGCGGTATGAGACTCCGACGGGCATCGGGGAGGCCGGGAATGGGTAGATCAGGGCATGGGGCGTCCGGATCCGGCGATAGACGAGGACCTCGGGGCCCCACATGGCCGGCGTTGGGAGGTGGTAGGGGCGGCGCCATGGCTGCTGTGCTCCTGCAGCGAGAGAAGCAGGAGGCCGGGAGAGGTTAGATCGAGAAGGAGAGCAAGGGAGGGAAAAGGGGCGGTCGGGGCACTCATCTCTGGCGGCGGCTGCCGGTGACGAACAACGAGGCGGCGGTGGTGCACACGGGCGGCGCTCGGGCCGGGCGGCGGCGCGCTCGGGCAACGGCTCAGGACCGGCGCGGGCACGGGTGGGCCGGCCGTGGGCCTCGCGGGCCACGCGGGGAGAGGCGGCGCAGTGAGGTGGCGCATTGTGGTTGGCCGGAGGGCGGTGGCGGACATGTCCGGCGGCGGGAGGAGGAAGAAGCTAGGGTTTCATCTGCGTGAAATTCGGAGGGGATCACATACTTATAGGTAGAAGGAGGTGGGAGTGTCCAAATGAGGTGCGGTTTTCGCCCACACGATCATGATCCGACGGCGGAGGACATGGAGATGGTTTAGATGGGTTATTGGCCCGTTTTGAAGGGGTGTTTGGCTGCAACCCAAAGAGGCTTTTGCAGTTACCCGGTTTACCGTTGGGGTATCAAACGACCTCCAAATGGAACGAATTTTGACAGGCGGTCTACCGGTGATGTACCAAGGCCACTTGAAAAATCTTGGCCCATTCCGAGAACATTTTTCTCCCGCTCATGAAAAGAGACAAGAGGGGTGCGCCGGGTGCATGTGGGAGTGTCGGATTGCGAAACGGACAACAGGGAAAATGCTCGGATGCATGAGACAAACACGAATGCAAATGCGATGCACATGATGACATGATATGAAATGCATGGCATGAAAAAAAGCAAAACAAAGACAAAGACACAACCACGAAGGGAAATTCGTATCGCATCTCCGGAAAAGGCAAGAGTCGGAGTTACAAATATGGAAAGTTGTATCCGGGGCGTTACAACACTCCACCACTACGAGAGGATCTCGTCCCGAGATCTAGCATGGCACCAGAGGGAAATGGAAGAGGAAGATAAGAGGTAAAACTACGTTGCTTCTTCGACAAACGAGTGAAACTATAAACTTTGAGAGGTTAAACCATTTGAGAACAGGAAACAATGGAGATGATCGAAGTTGAAAACACTCCGTTAGAAAAGAGGAACAAGGAACATTACTAGAACCTTGTAGGTTGAAATACAAAAGAAAAGGGGTACAGTGGATAAGACGTACATGCAAGAACTCCGGTAGAAACAAGATGCAAGACTTGATAAGATGAAAAGAACTTGGAGGACACAACACTCCGGTTAAATGGATAAGCTTGAAAAGAACACGATCCTCACAACTCGAGATGATGAGAGAAGAGAGCAACAACGCAATGCCTCCGGAAGAAATGAAAGAATGGAATGGCATGAATGGAGGGAAACAAGATCTTGAGAGCGCACACTAACAACAAATGCTAGAACGGAGTTGTTGGATTATCAACAACGAAAGGATAAACTTGATGTTGGCTTATGGAAGACATCTCAAAACTATGAGGTGAAATTCTGCCAATAACAGAAACAAAAGATCGGATTGATATCAACAAGGAGATGAGAAACTTATTTCACCAGGAGGATAAATGAAGAACTTGGGTCATTTATGAGCACCATTAATAGAAACAATCCTTAGGGAAAGCTTTAGGTGAAATATAACCCCAGATAACTCCAATGAAGAGATTGATGGGTTGCAAGGATCTCATAAACGAATTGAAAATGATGAGTTTAAAATATGTCATTCCGGACAACTTGTGAATCATGGAACACGAAGGGAAATTGTCAAGAGTGACATAACACCACCTCAAAAGATAAGAGAGAAAGAATTGCACTTCAGAATGCAAGATGAAGAATGCTTGAACTCCTCAAAACAAGACATGTGTTGAACACCATGTTTATTTTTGAGTATAGCTTGGCGGATCATAACTTCGAGACAAATCTTGAAGACAATTGAAGAACAAAAAGAACCCTTGACGAACCACCATGTTGAGCCTCCATGAAGAACTCCGGTAATAAAAGAATGATCAAACGAAAAGGGAAAGTTGAAAATAACTCCGGGAGAAGCCTTGCAATGATTAGATGAAGCTTTGAAATGATATAACCGAGAAAACAGGGAACTCAGGAAAGAAAGAAGGACAACTAAAATCAAGAATTTGATGAACCTCAAGAATAAGGAATTAATCACTTGGATGAAACAAGAATAAGAATTACATTATGCTTATCCTTCATTATTAAATTGATGACAAGCAACGGATTTGGCATACTACCATTCTCATTGGAAATGATAAAGGAGAGACATAGCGTAAACTTGGGAAGGTCTTGATGGCTCCGTCAGTGGGATTTGGAAACAACGATTGAATTGATATGATAACGAAGGAAGAGAAATGTCGAACCGAACCACCGTAAGAATTGAAAATGAAGGTAGCAAATGCACAATTCACTCAGAAAAATTGGAAAACGAATGAAGATACTTGAGGGAATTTACGTACATGAGAACGAAGAGATCACAAACTGATTAGAGAATACTTGAATGATGCACTGGTAAGATTTGGACAACAAGAGCTAAAAGCTGGAATGAATAATTCCGGGATGATGGGCTCCAGAGAATTAAACTGAAAAAGACACCTAAATTGCTTCGGATGGGTGAAAAGAATTCTCACAACTCGAGAACAATTATGAGAGGATGGCATAAAGCTAGCACCAAGAATCTTGAGAGAACGCGTAAGAATTTAAGAGGAGCTCTTCTTAGGTGTTCAAATGTAGAGAATGATGATGAGAAACACCACCATGAATTGCTTAAACACTCCGAGAGAATCAAAAGCGAAGAGGTTGAGCCAACGATGAAAAGAATTTGACAGATCTTGGAGAAAATACATATGACTGATGATAATTCATTCTTACCTCAATTTTGAAGAATAATTTGAGAGTAGCTTGGGGAAAATAAGACGAGTTAGATAAGATCCTGGGAAAAGACCTGTGGGTTAGGGCCCACTCAAAAGATACACCGTTGAACGATTACTTGAAAAGGTGATTGCTCCGGTTAAATTAAATGGCTTGAATGAGATAACATCCTTGAAAGAGCTTGAACGGATTGATAGTGGAGACACAAATCTTCTGAGATATCTTCTGCACTCCAGAACAATTGAATAGCGAGAGGTGAATAAATAAGAGAGTCTTCGGTAAGGACTTCCAACATGGAAAGCATGTGAACCAATGAAAAAGATATGCCCAACACCAAAAGCTTGGATTGAATCCACCGGAGAAGAAAAAGAATGAAGAATGATGAACTTGAAGCTCCATTAGTATCTTCTTGAGAATTTCTAACACCCCATATGTAACCTGCCATATTTGTATTCCAACTCTTGCCATTTCCGACACTAAGTTATGTTATTTCCTCGTTGTCGGGTTTTTGTCTTCGTGTTGTTTTTGTCTTTGCCTTGCATCTCATATCATGTCATCATGTGCACTGCATTTGCATACGTGTTCGTCTCATGCATCCGAGCATTTTCCCCGTTGTCTGTTTTGCATTCGGCGCTCCTATGTCCTCCGGTGTCCCTTTCTACCTCTTTTCGTGTGTGGTGTTAAACGTTTTCGGATCGGACCGAGACTTGCCAAGCGGCCTTGGTTTACTACCGGTAGACCGCCTGTCAAGTTTTGTGCCATTTGGACTTCGTTTGATACTCCAACGGTTAACCGAGGAGCCGAGAAGGCCTCGTGTGTGTTGCAGCTCAACACCCCTCCAAAGTGGCCCAAAACCCACCTAAATCCCCTCCATCATCTAGGCCGTTCGATCACGATCGTGTGGCCGAAAACCGTGCTCAATTTGGAGCCCCTAGCTCCCTCTACCTATATAAAGACATTTCCCCTGAAAATCTCGGTCAAACCCTAACCCTCTCCCTCTCCTCGCGCCGCCGAACGAAACTCCACGCGCCAGATGTGTCCGGACTGCCTCGCCTCCACCACGTGTCGGGCTACCATTCGACGCCGCCCCGTGCCCACTTCGCCGCACCGCGCGGGGAGGGCCCGGGCGCCCCTCACCCCGCTGCCCAGATCCCGCCGCTCACCGCCCGGCTCCTCCCTACTGGCGCCGCCCTGCGCCGTCATCCCGCGCCGGCGCCACACCCCGTCACCGCTCGCCGGCCGCTTCACCTCGCCGCCATTCGCCTCGCCGCCGCCCCTCGTTGCCCCGTGCCGCCGCATCATCTCCTTCCCCAGCTCCGACCGGCCCCCTCCTCGACGCCGACGTCAACTCCGGCGAACCCCGGCGCCGACTCCGTTGATCCTCGTTGCGCGCGCCACCCCGATCCGGTTCTGGATCTGGAAACCCTAGCTCGGGTTGACTTTTTGCCCTCATCACAGTAATTTTTGCATATGTTCATTGCATCATATCTCCGCATCCATGGCTCCGTTTTGGGCATGTAGCATATCAAATTGTTCGTCTCGACGAGTACTTTAGTTCATCTCATTGCATTATGTTCATTTGAGCTCATCTTGATGCCCTAAATATTGTTGCAAGAGGGCTATGCAATGTTAGTTTCAGTTTATTATCAGCAATTGGACTTTTGTCATTTTTTCCATGATTGTTGTGTGCCTCCTATGAATTTGCGCCCTACATGAGTTTTGAAGTATGCCATGTCATCTTTACAGGGGTGTAATGCCATGTATTTTTGTGATCTCTGTGGTGACTAGCACAAGCATGCAAAGTAGCCCTCTTAATGTTGCTGATTTCAGGGACTTAGAAATATTCTAAGTCTTTGTCCTGTTAATATTTTTTATGCCATGTAATCCATTGTTGCTACAGAGTGATCCATGCCTCTTTTGGGCATGATCAGTTAGGATGTTTTGTAGATATTGTGGTGCTCTACCATTCATGTCTTTGTTTGCATTTATGGAGCACCCTAGCTTGAGTCAATCGAGCTCTACTTTTGCTATAAAATGTTCTTGGCAGAATGTTTACGTGTTAAGCATTTTTGCGAGCTTGTTGTAGTTGATCCATGCATGCTATGTTGTTGTTCTTGCCATGTTTAGCTTCTATGCCATGTCTACTTGCTGGGTGTATGCTTATTTGTCATGCAATGCCTTGTGGTGAGTGCATCGAGCTCATAAACATGCCTACTTGATATCTGTTTTGCCATGTTCAGTTTTTCCTAAGTCTGAATCTGTTAACGATAATTGCTATGTTCACATGGTTGCCATTGTATTTTCTGATCCCTTTTGGCTTATTGTCAGTAAGGGACTTTTGTTGTATGCTTTGAGTAGCTTCATGCGATGCTTTGCTTTGCCATGATATGTTCCTGTAGCATGTTGTTATCTTGCTCTAAACATTGCTTCCTGATGTTAAATTCCTGACATGTTTATTTCACTAAGTCTATAACCTGATATCTTTTGCACTTTTTCCATGCTTGTTTGAACTTACTATTGAGTGAATTAGCCATAGCTCAGTGTTCATATTTTGTCAAGCATATTGAGTGGATACCTTCCATGTATTTTGTTGCTATGTTAGAGTGCAGTAGCTTGTTGTTCATGATGCATTTAGGTGGCCTCGTGCTGTTTACCACAGATTTGTGCCATATTTGTTTTGCTTGTCATTTCCAAACCGTGCATCCGATTCCGGTGATCTTTATATCGATTTCGACCGAAATCAACTCCTCTTTACAGTGGCACTCTTGGTTTTCCAAGTTGAGGCCAGGTCCAATCATTCCTTTCCGAAGCATGCATATGCACCGCATATCTCATCCCGCATATCATGCCATGTTTCGCATCATGTTGTTTGTGCATTGCACGTGGTTGATTGTGTCTCCCTTTGCTTGTGTTCTTGCTTGGGTAGAGCCGGGAGACGAGTACGCGATCGAGGAGCCCATTGAGTACGCTTACAAGGATCAAGCTAACGTCAACTCGGAGAACTTTGCAGGCAAGATGACCATACCCTCAAAATCACTTCTATGTTTGCTTGCTAGATGCTCGCTCTTTTGCTATGCGTATGCTACGATACCTACCACTTGCTTATCATGCCTCCCGTATTGCCATGTCAAACCCTAACCCACCTTGTCCTAGCAAACCGTTGTTTGGCTATGTTACCGCTTCGCTCAGCCCTCTTATAGCGTTGCTAGTTGCAGGTGAAGATTGGAGTTGTTCCTTGTTGGAACATGTTTATTGTTGGGATATCATTATTATATCTTGTCTATTTTAATGCACCTATATACTTGGTAAAGGGTGGAAGGCTCGGCCTTATTCCTGGTGTTTTGTTCCTCTCTTGCCGCCCTAGTTTCCGTCATACCGGTGTTATGTTCCTTGATTTTGCGTTCCTTACACGGTTGGGTTATAATGGGAACCCCTTGACAGTTCGCCATGAATAAAACTCCTCCAGCAAGGCCCAACCTTGGTTTTACCATTTGCCACCTAGCCTTTTTCCCTTGGGTTTCGCGGACTCAAGGGTCATCTTTATTTTAACCCCTTGGGCCAGTGCTTCTCAAAGTGTTGGTCCAAACTGGGCGATGTCTGGTGCCACCAGGGGCAACTCTGGGCTGGCCTACCCGACGTCTTGCTCATCCGGTGTGCCCTGAGAACGAGAATGTGCAGCTCCTATCGGGATTTGTCGGCACATTCAGGTGGCTTTGCTGGTTTAGTTTTACCATTGTCGAGATGTCTTGTAACCGAGATTCTGAGTCTGATTGGATTGTCTTGGGAGAAGGAATATCCTTCGTTGACCGTGAGAGCTTGTGATGGGCTAAGTTGGGACACCCCTGTAGGGATTTGAACTTTCGAAAGCCGTGCCCGCGGTTATGGGCAGATGGGAATTTGTTAATGTCCGGTTGTAGATAACCTTAAACTTAACTTAATTAAAATGAATCAACAGAGTGTGTGGCCGTGATGGTCTCCTTTCGGCGGAGTCCGGGAAGAGAACACGGTCTCGTGTTATGCTTGAACGTAGGTTGTTCTAGGATCACTTCTTGATCATAGTTTATCGACCGTGCCTGTGCCTTCTCTTCTCGCTCTCATTTGCGTATGTTAGCCACCATGTATGCTAGTGCTTGCTGCAGCTCCACCTGGTACCTTTACCCTTCCTATAAGCTTAAATAGTCTTGATCGCGAGGGTGTGAGATTGCTGAGTCCCCGTGACTCACAGATTACTTCAAAACCAGATGCAGGGACCGATGATACCGCTCTAGGAGATTTGACTGAGCTCAAGTGGGAGTTCGATGAGGACTCAGGACGATACTACGTTTCCTTTCCAGACGATCAGTAGTGGTGCCCAGTTGGGGCGATAGGGGACTTTGTTGCATTTAGGGCTGTTCTTTATTTTGGTTCCGTAGTTGGACCTTGATTGTATCTCGATGAATGTAATGATATTTATGCTATTGTGTGACGTGGCGAGTGTAAGCCAACTATGTACCTTTTCCCTTATTCATTACATGGGTTGTGTGAAGATTACCCCACTTGCGACATTGCTTACAATGCGGTTATGCCTCTAAGTCATGCTTCGACACGTGGGAGATATAGCCGCATCGTGGGCGTTACAAGTTGGTAATCAGAGCCTTCCCCGACTTAGGAGCCCCCCTGCTTGATCGAATCGCTGGCGTTGTTGAGTCTAGAAAAATGTTTTATGTCATTTAGGATTATAGATATCGGAGAGTAGGATTCTTTTTACTCCTCAGTCCCTTCGTCGCTCTGGTGAGGCATCCTGACGTAGAGTTTTGACTCTTCTCTTCTCAAATTTCACTAAATTTTTTTTAGGATCACGCGGGTATCTTGGAATCATTCCGATGGTTTTGTGACGAGAACATTGTTCTTGGTGCCTCCTGACATTTAGGGGTTGTGGCAGTGTCCCGGGGAGTTGAGCTCCGAGGTGTTGTCGTCACAATTTTATTGTTGCAATTCTGGAATACCTGAGTTTCGTCGACATCGAAAATCTCTTTTATGCAGTTGTTGGTGAGATAACCTCGACGCCACCCAGTATTGGGGCGGGAGTTCGGGAGTATTGCCATAACTCGTATAATGGATGCTTTTCGAAGGTTGAGGTAAATGCTTTCCGAAGGTTTCTTGGTTATGTGTTCAAGGATGGATACAACTGGATGTAGGATTTGCTAGCTTTGGGTGAGATATTATGCTTCCCCTGTATCCCCAACACCTGATTGCATAACCGGGAGAATTTCGGGAGTTTCATAGGTGGGAATTCATGTAGCTCTAGTATTTCTTCCGCAAATATTTGGTTTGTGATTGGGTAATCCTCACCAAGTATTTGTTCTTGTCCGTACCTTGTTGTTTATTCTTCTACCTCTATCTAAGTGGCTTCTAAATTTATGGAAGTGTGACCATTTCAATTGGAATGCATTCATTCGTTTTGTTCGGATGTTAAGACTATATGTTGCAATTTTCGATCCATTTGATTCAGCTTGAATATATGTCTGTCAAGATGCTAACGGATGTCACCCTCTTCAGGATGGCTCCTCCAACGCGTCAGAATCCTGAACCGCCGCCACCACCTCCTCCTCCGGAGGCATGTCAAGCTGTGATGGCCGCTACCAATGCCAACACACAGCTGATCATGCAACTCTTGCAAGAGCGCAACCAAGGGAATCAAGGCCATGGCAACAATCAGAATCAGTTTGCTACACTCAACCAGTTCCTCGCTAACTAGCCAAAGACCTTCATCAAGTGTGTCGAGGCAACAGACGCTGATGATTGGCTCGTGGATATCTACAAGCATTTCGAGTGCACCAATGTCAGGCCTGAGGACTTTGTCAAGTTTGCTTCATTCCAACTCAAAGACCAAGCTGCAGAGTGGTATCAGCAATACAAAGATTCCAGAGGAGGTCGTGTGATTACCTGGGATGAATTTCTTCAAGACTTCAAAGCTCACCACATTCCTCAGAGTGTTGTTGAGAGCAAGCGTGAGGAGTTCCGCAACCTGAAGCAAGGCAGCTTGTCTGTTTACCAGTATAACATCATGTTCCAGAAGCTCGCTCCTTTCGCTAAGCAAGACATCCCTGACGAGAAGAGCATGATTTATCAGTTCAGAGTTGGCCTCAGAGAAGATCTTCAACTAGCTCTTGTGCTTTTTGAGCCACAGAAGTACGATGAGTTTTACAACATGGCACTGAAACAAGAGACTGCTCAACTCAAGTGCAATGCTTCCAAGAAACGAGTCAGGGATGCAACTCCTTCTTCCTCAACTCAAGTGGCTACTAAGCAGCAAAAGTATTGGTTGCCTCCTCCTCCTCCGTTCCGTTAGCCTTATCAGCAAAAGAGCAAAGGTGGCAATGGATCTTCCCACCCACCCAACCCAGGCTTTCAGAACAAGACTTCGTCTCATGCTCCAAGATCAAGTGCTCCGTATCACCGTCCGCTTTCAGCGGTCATGTGGAACAAGTGTCAGCAGAAGGTTCACTATGCCAACAAATGCTTCAATCAGAGGCGTCTTCCTCCTCCTCCTCCTGTGAGGTCTGCTAGCATTGCAGTGGTCAAGCATAATCCCAAGTCTGCTAAGATCAACATGATGAACGCAGCTCAGGCAGAGGACTTGTCAGATGTGATTATGGGTAACCTTCCTATTAATGATATCCCTGCAAGAGTTCTTTTTTATACTGGTGCATCTTTGTCATTCATATCGAAGCCTTTTGCATCCATGAACGATTTGCATACTGTCGATTTGCCTAAGCCGATAGCGGTTTCCTCTCCGGGTTTGTTCATGAACACAAAAATGATGGCTCCGGATGTCACTATCACGTTGGGTGACTATAAGTTTCTGTCTTCTCCAATGGTCCTTGGTAACTCGGATATTGATCTTATTCTTGGAATGGACTAGCTTTCTAAGCACAAGGCTCAACTTGATTATGCTGCCAGGCAGATTCAATTGACACATTCGTCTGAGGATGTAATCATCTTTGCCACTCGGGATGATACCATTCGACTGTTTTCTCTCAATGAGAAGGGCGAGCTGGATGCCATCTCTCAGATTCCAGTCGTTTGCGAATATCAAGACGTCTTTCCAGAAGAGCTTCCAGGAATGCCTCCGCACCGGCCAGTTGAATTCGCCATCGATCTTGAGCCTCGCACAAAACTTGTTTGCAAACGTCCTTACAAGCTTGGTCCTAAAGAGTTGAAGGAGCTGAAGAAACAACTCGATATTCAAGAGCGTATGGGTCTCATCTGACCAAGTTCTTCTCCATGGGGTTGTGGTGTTCTTTTCGTCAAGAAGAAGGATGGAACGGACCGACTTTGTGTCGACTACCGTCCATTGAACAAGAAGACCATAAAGAACAAGTACCCACTTCCCAGCTTTTCGAACAACTCAAAGGTGCTCAAGTATTCTCCAAGCTTGATCTCCGTATGGGCTATCATCAGATTCGCATTCGTGAAGAAGATATCCCCAAGACAGCATTCAGAACAAGCTATGTTTCATATGAATACAGTCATGTCTTTCAGCCTCGTCAACGCTCCTCCAACATTCTCCCACATGATGAACTTCATCTTCAACGCCTACACAAATGACTTCGTCTTGGTCTACCTCGATGACATTTTGGTCTTTTCCGAGAACAAGGAGGATCATGCCAAGCATTTGAGATTGGTGCTGGATAAACCCAGAGAACATCAGTTCTATCCGAAGTTTCCAAAGTGCGAGTTTTGGCTCGATGAGGTTCTCTACCTTGGGCATATCATCTCTGCCAAGGGTATATCTGTTAATCCTGAGAAGGTGTCTGCAATTGTGAATTGGGAACCACCTCAGAATGTGAAGCAACTCCGCAGCTTCCTTGGGCTCGCAAGCTATTGTCGAAGGTTCGTTGAGAACTTCTCTAAGATCGCGAAACCTCTTCCTAACCTTCTCCAGAAGCATGTGAAGTATGCCTGGTCGCCTGAATATGACATCGCTTTCAACACCCTGAAAGAGAAATTAGTCACTGCTCGAGTTCTGACTCCTCCTGATGAATCCAAACCGTTCGAGGTCTTATGTGATGCTTCCCTTCAAGGTCTCGGTGCAGTGTTGATGCAAGAGAAGAAAGTTGTGGCCTATACCTCTCGCCAGTTGAAGCCCAACGAAAAGAACTACCCCACTCATGACCTCGAGTTGGCGGCAGTTGTCCATGCTCTTTTAACATGGAGACATCTCTTGTTGGGAAGAAAAGTGGACATCTTCACTGATCATAAGAGTCTCAAGTACATCTTCACTTAGCCTAACCTCAACCTCAGGCAGACTCGTTGGGTCGAAATGATTCAAGAGTATAATCCGAGTATCGAATATACTCTAGGCAAGGCCAATGTAATTGCTAACGCATTGAGCAGGAAGGCTTACTGCAATAGTTTGATTCTCAAGCCTTACCAACCAGAGCTTTGTGAAGCTTTCCGTAAACTTAATCTTCAAGTTGTTCCTCAAGGATTTCTTGCCAACCTCCAAGTCTCTCCTACTCTGGAAGATCAGATTCGTGAGGCTCAACTTCTTGATGCTATGGTGAAGAAGGTGAAGATTGGGATTGCCAAGAGTCAACCCAAGTACAAGTGCTATTGTCTTGATGACAAGGATACTCTATTCTTCGAGGATCGCATCGTTGTGCCTAAAGGTGACCTTCGTAAAGTCATTATGAACGAGGCTCACAATCCACTCCTCTCTATTCACCCTGGAAGTACAAAGATGTACCATGACCTCAAGCAGTCGTATTGGTGGACTCGAATGAAGCGCGAGATTGCTCAGTTCATGAATGAATGTGATGTCTACAGAAGAGTGGAGGCAGAACACCAACGACCATCTGGTCTCCTCCAACCTCTTGCCATTCCAGAATGGAAGTTTGACCATATTGAGATGGACTTCGTGATTGGATTTCCAAAGTCCAAGCGTGGCAATGATGTTATCTTCGTTGTCATCGACAAGATCACTAAAGTGGCTCATTTTATTCCTATCAAAGAATCTATCACAACACCTCAGTTGGCAGAGCTATATACCTCCAGGATTGTCTCTTTGCACGGCATTCCGCAGTTGATATCTTCAGATCGTGGGAGCATCTTTACTTCCAAGTTCTGGGATTCTTTTCAGAAGGCCATGGGCACCAACATTCACTTCAGCACAACCTTCCATCCTCAAACCAGTGGCCAAGTCAAGCGGGTCAATCAAATTCTTGAAGATATGCTCAGGGCATGTGTCATTTCTTTTGGTGTGAAGTGGGAAGATTGTCTTCCATATGCCGAGTTCTCCTACAACAAAAGCTTTCAAGCGAGTTCCGGCAAGGCCCCATTCAAGATTCTCTATGGCAGGAAGTGCCATACTCCTCTTAACTGGTCAGAGACTGGTGAACGCCAACTTCTTGGAAATGACTTGATCACAGAGGCTGAAGAAATGTGCAAAGTCATTCATGAAAATCTCAAAGCCGCGCAATCGCGCCAGAAGAATTACTATGATAGCAAGCATTGTGACTTGGCTTTCGAGATCGGAGACCATGTCTACCTCCGCATCTCTCCAATGAAAGGTACTCGTCGCTTTGGTATCAAAGGGAAACTTGCCCCTAGGTATGTGGGTCCTTTCAAGATCATTGGAAAAAGAGGCGATCTCACCTATCAACTTGAGCTTCCATCCAACTTTGCAAACGTGCATGACGTGTTTCATGTCTCTCAGCTACGCAAGTGTTTCAAGACTCCTGACCGCATCATCAACTTTGAAGAGATTGTTCTCCAGGAAGACCTGTCTTATCATGAGCATCCCGTTGCTATTCTTGCAGAAACTGAGCGCAAGACTCGCAACAAGTCTATCAAATTCCTAAAAGTCAAGTGGTCACATCATTTCGACTGTGAAGCCACCTGGGAACGCGAGGATCACCTCCGTTCTGAGTACCCGGAGTTTTTCCAGTCCTAGATCTCGGGACGAGATCCTTTCGTAGTGGTGGAGTGTTGTAACACCCCGTATGTAACCTGCCATATTTGTATTCCAACTCTTGCCATTTCCGGCACTAAGTTATGTTATTTCCTCGTTGTCGGGTTTTGTCTTCGTGTTGTTTTTGTCTTTGCCTTGCATCTCATATCATGTCATCATGTGCATTGCATTTGCATACGTGTTTGTCTCATGCATCCGAGCATTTTCCCCGTTGTCCGTTTTGCATTCCGGCGCTCCTATGTCCTCCGGTGTCCCTTTCTACCTATTTTCGTGTGTGGGTGTTAAACGTTTTCGGATTGGACCGAGACTTGCCAAGTGGCCTTGGTTTACTACCGGTAGACCGCCTGTCAAGTTTCGTGCCATTTGGACTTCGTTTGATACTCCAACGATTAACCGAGGAGCCGAGAAGGCCTCGTGTGTGTTGCAGCCCAACACCCCTCCAAAGTGGCCCAAAACCCACCTAAATCCGCTCCATCATCTAGGCCGCGTGGCCGAAAACCGTACTCAATTTGGAGCCCCCTAGATCCCCCTACCTATATAAAGACATCTCCCCCCAAAAATCTGGGTCAAACCCAAACCCTCTCCCTCTCCTCGCGCCGCCGGATGAAACTCCGCGCGCCGGACATGTCCGGACCGACTCGCCGCCGCCACGTGTCGGGATGCCATTCGACACCGCCCCTTACCCACTTCGCCGCACCACGCGGGCCCGCTGAACCCAGGCCGGGACCTCCCCGGCCCGGGCGCCCCTCACCCCGCCGCCCAGATCCAGCCGCTCGCCGCCCGGCTCCTCCCAACCGGCGCGGCCCCGCGCCGCCGTCCCGCGCCGGCGCCGCACCCCGTCACCGCTCGCCGGCCGCTTCACCTCGCCGCCGTTCGCCTCGCCGCCACCCCTCGTTGCCCCGTGCCGCCGCATCGTCTCCTTCCCCAGCTCCGACCGGCCCCCTCCTCGACGCCGACGTCAACTCCGGCGAACCCCGGCGCCGACTCCGTTGATCCTCGTTGCGCGCGCCACCCCGATCCGGTTCTGGATCTGGAAACCCTAGCTCGGGTTGACTTTTTGCCCTCATCACAGTAATTTTTGCATATGTTCATTGCATCATATCTCCGCATCCATGGCTCCGTTTTGGGCATGTAGCATATCAAATTGTTCGTCTCGACGAGTACTTTAGTTCATCTCATTGCATTATGTTCATTTGAGCTCATCTTGATGCCCTAAATATTGTTGCAAGAGGGCTATGCAATGTTAGTTTCAGTTTATTATCAGCAATTGGACTTTTGTCATTTTTTCCATGATTGTTGTGTGCCTCCTATGAATTTGCGCCCTACATGAGTTTTGAAGTATGCCATGTCATCTTTACAGGGGTGTATGCCATGTATTTTTGTGATCTCTGTGGTGACTAGCACAAGCATGCAAAGTATCCCTCGTAATGTTGCTGATTTCAGGGACTTAGAAATATTCTAAGTCTTTTCCCTGATTATATTTTTATGCCATGTATCCATGTTGCTACCGAGTGTCTTTTGAGCATGATCAGTAAGGGTGTTTTGTAGATGTTGTTGTGCTCTATCCATCCATGTCTTTGTTTGCAATTATGGAGCAACCTAGCTTGACTCAATCGAGCTCTACTTTTGCTATAAAATGTTCCTGACAGAATGTTTACGTGTTAAGCATTTTTGCCGAGGTTGTTGTAGTTGATCCATGCATGTATGGTGTTGTTCTTGCCATGTTTAGCTTCTATGCCATGTCTACTTGCTGGGTGTATGCTTAGTTTGTCATGCAATGCCTTGTGGTGAGTGCATCGAGCTCATAAAAATGCCTACTTAATATCTGTTTTGCCATGTTCCAGTTTTCTGCTAAGTCTGGTTCTGTTAATGATAATTACTATGTTCACATGGTTGCCATTGTATTTTCTGATTGTTTTTGGCTGATGGTCAGTAAGGGACTTTTGTTGTATGCTTTGAGTAGCTTCATGCCATGCCTTGCTTTGCCATGATATGCTCCTATAGCATGTTGTTATCTTGCTCTGAACATTGCTTCCTGATGTTAAATTCCTGACATGTTGTTACTTTCACTAAGTCTGTAACCTGATATCTTTTGCACTTTTTCCATGCTTGTTTGAACCTGCTATTGGGTGAATAAGCCGTAGCTCAGTGTTCATCTTTTGTCAAGCATCTTGAGTGGATCCCTCCCATGTATTTGGTTGTTATGTTAGAGTGCAGTAGCTTGTTGTTCTTGTTGCATCTAAATGGCCTCATGCTGTTAATCGCATATCGGTGCCATATTTGTTTTGCTTGCCATTTCCAAACCTTGGATCCGATTCCGGTGATCTTTATATTGATTTCGACCGAAATCAACTCATCTTTCCAGTGGCACTCTTGGTTTTCCATGTTGAGGCCAGGTCCAATCATTCCTTTCCGAAGCATGCATATGCACCGCATATCTCATCCCGCATATCATGCCATGTTTCGCATCATGTTGTTTGTGCATTGCACGTGGTTGATTGTGTCTCCCTTTGCTTGTGTTCTTGCTTGGGTAGAGCCGGGAGACGAGTACGCGATCGAGGAGCCCATTGAGTACGCTTACAAGGATCAAGCTAACGTCAACTCGGAGAACTTTGCAGGCAAGATGACCATACCCTCAAAATCACTTCTATGTTTGCTTGCTAGATGCTCGCTCTTTTGCTATGCGTATGCTACGATACCTACCACTTGCTTATCATGCCTCCCGTATTGCCATGTCAAACCCTAACCCACCTTGTCCTAGCAAACCGTTGTTTGGCTATGTTACCGCTTCGCTCAGCCCTCTTATAGCGTTGCTAGTTGCAGGTGAAGATTGGAGTTGTTCCTTGTTGGAACATGTTTATTGTTGGGATATCATTATTATATCTTGTCTATTTTAATGCACCTATATACTTGGTAAAGTGTGGAAGGCTCGGCCTCATGCCTGGTGTTTTGTTCCTCTTTTGCCGCCCTAGTTTCCGTCATACCGGTGTTATGTTCCTTGATTTTGCGTTCCTTACACGGTTGGGTTATAATGGGAACCCCTTGACAGTTTGCCTTGAATAAAACTCCTCTAGCAAGGCCCAACCTTGGTTTTACCATTTTCCACCTAGCCTTTTTCCCTTGGGTTTCGCGGACTCAAGGGTCATCTTTATTTTAACCCCCCGGGCCAGTGCTTCTCTAAGTGTTGGTCCAAACTGGGCGATGTCCGGTGCCACCAGGGGCAACTCTGGGCTGGCCTACCCGACGTCTTTCTCATCCGGTGTGCCCTGAGAATGAGATATGTACAGCTCCTATCGGGATTTGTCGGCACATTCAGGTGGCTTTGCTGGTTTAGTTTTACCATTGTCGAGATGTCTTGTGACCGGGATTCTGAGTCTAATCAGATTGTCTTGGGATAAAGAATATCCTTCCTTGACCGTGAGAGCTTGTGATGGGCTAAGTTGGGACACCCCTACAGGGATTTGAACTTTCGAAAGTTGTGCCCGTGGTTATGGGCAGATGGGAATTTGTTAATGTCCGGTTGTATATAACCTTAAACTTAACTTAATTAAAATGAATCAATAGAGTGTGTGGCCGTGATGGTCTGTTTTCGGCGGAGTCCGGGAAGAGAACACGGTCTCTTGTTATGCTTGAACGTAGGTTGTTCTAGGATCACTTCTTGATCATAGTTTATCGACTGTGCCTTTGACTTCTCTTCTTGCTCTCATTTGCGTATGTTAGCCACCATATATGCTAGTGCTTGCTGCAGCTCCACCTGATACCTTTACCCTTCCTATAAGCTTAAATAGTCTTGATCGCGAGGGTGTGAGATTGTTGAGTCCCCGTGACTCACAGATTACTTCAAAACCAGATGCAGGGACCGATGATACCGCTCCAGGAGATTCGACTGAGCTCAAGTGGGAGTTCGATGAGGACTCAGGACGATACTACGTTTCCTTTCCAGATGATCAGTAGTGGTGCCCAGTTGGGGCGATCGGGGACTTTGTTGCATTTGGGGTTGTTCTTTATTTTGGTTCCGTAGTCGGACCTTGATTGTATCTGGATGAATGTAATGATATTTATAATACTGTGTGACGTGGCGACTGTAAGCCAACTATGTACCTTTTCCCTTATTCATTACATGGGTTGTGTGAAGATTACCCCACTTGCGACATTGCTTACAATGCGGTTATGCCTCTAAGTCGTGCTTCAACACGTGGGAGATATAGTCGCATCGTGGGCGTTACAGAATTACCCGATAAGAACATTGAAAGAAAAGAAAGAAGAGACTTCACATCAATAAGATGGCTACTTCACTAAGAAATATGAGTCCTTGAAGAAAAGGGTGGGAGGGCAGGAAAAACAATGACAACTTGGAACGGATGAAACGAACACCGTTGGGAAAACTAAGGGGTGATCTTGCGGATGGAAAAAATGATAGGATCATCTTGAAGGGAAACGCACCGGTTGGAAAGAATTGACATGACAATCTCGATGATCAAGAAGGATTAGCTACCACATAGAAATATGATAACAACGTTTGAAAAGGTATGGAATCCACATCTGAGTTCGAAGCAACTCGAATACCACAAACCAAAACAAAAACAAAGGATTGGTTTAGGAAATAAGCCGGAAAAAACATATGATAGACCCCATATCTTATCATGTGTCTATTGGAAAGATTTCCTATGAGATACTTGAATTCCCACTTATAAACTCCCGAAACTTCCTGGTTATGCAATCAGGTGTTGGGGATACAGGGGAAGCATAATATCTCACCCAAACTAACAATCCCTACATCCAGTTGTATCCATCCTTCAACAGATAACCAAGAAACCTTCGGAAATCGTGTACCTCAACCTTCGAAAAGCATCCGTTATACGAATTATAGCAATACTCCCGAACTCCCGAACCCCTAAATGTCAGGAGGCACCAAGAACAATGTTCTCGTCACAAGACTATAGGAGCGATTCCAAGATACCCGCGTGATCCTAATTTTTTTTTTCGTGAAATTCGAGGAGAGAAGAGTCAAAACTTCTACGTCAGGAGGCCTCACCAGAGTGACGAATGGACAGAGGAGTAAAAAGAATCCTACTCTCCGATATATATAATCCTAAGACTCAAAACAATTTGTCCTAGACTCAACAACGTCAGCGATTCTATGAAGCAGGGGGCTCCTAAGTCAGGGATGGCTCTGATTACCAACTTGTAACACCCACAATGCGGCTATATCTCCCACATGTCGGGGCACGACTTAGATGCATAGCTGCATGGTAGGCTTGTCGCAAGAGGAGTAATCTTCACACATCCCATGTACTGAAAAAGAAAGGGATAAAGAGTTGGCTTACAATCGCCACTTCACATAATACATAAATAATCCATACATCATCCAAAGTACAAACAAAGGTCCGACAATGGAACAAAAATAAAAGAAGACAACCCCAAATGCTAGATCCCCGATCGTCCCAACTGGGCTCCACAACTGATCAACCGGAAAAGACATAAAACATCGACCAAGATCTTCATTGAGCTCCCACTTGAACTCGGTTGCGTCACCTGCACTGGTATCATCGGCACCTGCAACTGTTTGGAAGTATATGTGAGTCACGAGGACTCATCAATCTCACACCCGCGAGATTAAGACTATTTAAGCTTAAGGGTAGGAAAGGGTAGTGAGGTGGAGCTGCAGCAAGCACTAAGCATATATGGTGGCTAACATACGCAAATAAGAGTGAGAAGAGATGCAACGCATGGTCGAGAAGCTATAAGTGATCAAGAAGTGATCCTGAAGCTACTTACGTTCAAGCATAACACGAGACCGTGTCCTCTTCCCGGACTCCACCGAAAAGATACCATCACGGCTACACACACGGTTGATTCATTTTTAATTAATTTAAGTGTCAAGTTCTCTACAACCGGATATTAACAAATTCCCATCTGCCACATAACCGCGGGCATGACTCTCGAAAGTTTATACCCTGCAGGTGTGTCCCAACTTAGCCCATCACAAGCTCTCATGGTCAACGAAGGATATTCCTTCTCCCAGAAAGACCCTATCATTCTCAGAATCCTGGTTACAAGACATTTCGACAATGGTAAAACAAGACCAGCAAAGTCGCCCGATGTGCCGACAAATCCCGATAGGAGTCGCACGTATCTCATTCTCAGGGCACACCGGATGAACACTACATATGGCAACCGACGATACCCCAAGTTGCCTCGAGGCGGCACCGCAAGTGGCTTTGTTTTGGACCAACACTCAGAGGAGCACTGGCCCGGGGGTAAAAATAAAGATGACCCTTGAGTCTGTAGAACCCAAGGGAAAAGGCTTAGGTGAAAAATGTTAAAACCAAGGTTGGGACTTGCTGGAGGATTTTTATTCAAGTGAACTGTCAAGGGGTTCCCATAACACCCAACCGCGTAAGGAACGCAAAATCAAGGAACATAACACCGGTATGGCAGAAACTAGGGTGGCAAGAGTGGAACAAAACACCAAGCAAAAGACCGAGCCTTCCACCCTTTACCAAGTATATAGATGCATTAAAGTAAATAAGAGATAATAATGATATCCCAACAATATCCATGTTCCAACATGGAACAAACTTCATCTTCATCTGCAACTAGCAATGCTATAAGAGGGGCTGAGCAAAAGCGTAACATAGACAAACAATGGTTTGCTAGGAAAGGTGGGTTAGAGGCTTGACATGGCAATAAGAGAGGCATGATATAGCAAGTGGTAGGTAGTGCGACATAGCAATAGAGCGAACAACTAGCTAGCAAAGATAGAAGTGATTTCGAGGGTATGGCCATCTTGCCTGCAAAGTTCTCAGAGTTGTCGAAAGCTTGATCCTGGATAGCGTACTCAACAGGTTCCTCGTTCATGTACTCGTCTCCCGGCTCTACCCAAGGCAAGAACATGAGCAATGGAACAACAATCAATCACGGTGCAATGCACAAGCAACATGATGCGATACATGGCATGATATGCAAGATATGATATGCAATGCATATGCGTGCTCTCGAAGGGAAAGAATGAACAAGGCCTCAACCTGGAAAACCAAGTATGCCTATGGATAGATGAGATGATTTCGGCTGAAATCGATATAAAGATCACCAGAAACGGATGCACGGTTTGCAAACGGCAAGCAAAACAAAAATGGTGCAAAACTGTAATTAACAGCACGAAGGCACTTAGAATGCAAAAAAGAAACTAAGCTACTGCACTCCAACATAACAACAAAGCATATGGCAGTGATGTACAAGGGATGCTTGACAAAACATGAACACTGATCTACGGCTAAAAAACACTAGAACAGGTTCGAACAAGCATGGCAAAAGTGCAAAAGATATTAGCATCACAGACTTAGAGAAATTACTAACATGTCAAAAACAACATCAGGAAGCAATGTTTAGAGCAAGCAAACAACATTCTACAAGAACATATCATAGCAAACAAAGTCATGGCATGATTATACTAAAAGAACATGAGCCAAAAAGGCACAGAAGATATGATGACACCCATGTAAACATAACAAGTTTTATTAACAGTTTCAGACTTAGCAGAAAAAACAGAGCATGGTATAAACAGATATATGAAGGCAACTTTGCAAGCTCATACCGCTCACCACAAAGCATTACATGACAAAACAAGCATACCAATAGCAAGATGACATGTTCATGAATCTAACCATGGCAACAGAAAGTTAATAGGATGCATGGACAACTAGCAACAACCATGGCATATTGATTAACATGTTAACATTCTGCGAGGAACATTTTATAGCAAAAGTAGAGCATGAAAAGGACATGCTAGACAACTCCATAATTGCAAACAGGGGCATGGATGGATAAATCATAACCACATGTTCAAAACAAACTTAACGAAGTATCCCAAAATAAGCATGGATCTCACTGTAGCATCAAGTTTACATGGCATCAAAATAACAGAAGGTAATAGACTTAGCAAAACCCTAAGTCCCTGAAAACAGCAACATCACGAAGCCTAGTTTGAATGCTTGTGCTAGTCACCACATTTATCACAAAAATAAAAGACAAGCACCCCTTTAAAGATGACATGATGTAGTTCAAAACACATGTATACCTCATGCCCATATGATGCACACATCAAATGCAACAAAAATGACAAAACCTCATGATCTGATTAGTACCAGCTCCTAACATTTTATAGAACTCTTGCATCAATGAAAATGGCATCAAGATGAACTCGAACAAGCATGCCATAGTACAACAATATGAAGACCATCACATAGTGAACATTTTGATATATCATATGCGTGAATCGGAGCAATATGCACGGAGTTATGACAGGTCAAAGATGCACACGCGAAGTTGAAAACTGGGGACTTAGTGGAATTACTACCAGCGTGAAAACGAGATCTAGATCGGGGAAGCTCCATATCTGCTACAGAACGATGCCGGTGGAAGTCAACGGCGACGGTGGGGCGCATTGGGACTCCGGCGGGCATCGGGGAGGCTGGGAATGGGTAGATCAGGGCATGGGGCGTCCGGATCTGGCGACGGACGAGGGCCTCGGGGCCCCACATGACCGGTGTTGGGAGGTGGCAGGGGCGGCGCCATGGCTGCTGTGCTCCTGCAACGAAAGAAGCAAGAGGCCGGGAGAGGTTAGATCAAGAAGGAGAGCAAGGGAGGGAAAATGGGCGGTCGGGGCACTCATCTCCGGCGAGGGTCTGGCCTTGGAGGTCTCCGGCGGCGGCTGCCGGCGACGAACGACGAGGCGGCGGTGGTGCACACGGGCGGCGCTTGGGCCGGGCGGCGGCGCGGTCGGGCAACGGCTCGGGCCTGGCGCGGGGGCGGGAGGGCCGGCCATGGGCCTCGCGGGCCGCGCGGGGAGAGGCGGCGCGTTGTGGTTGGCCGGAGGGCAGTGGTGGACATGTTCGATGGTGGCGCGGACATGTCCGGTGGCATGAGGAGGAAGATGCTAGGGTTTCTTTTGCGCGAAATTCGGAGGGGATCACATATTTATAGGTAGAAGGAGGTGGGAGTGTCCAAATGAGGTGCGGTTTTCGCCCACACGATCGTGATCCGACGGCGGAGGACATGGAGATGGTTTAGATGGGTTATTGGGCCGTTTTGAAGGGGTGTTGGGCTGCAACCCAAAGAGGCTTTTGCGGTTACCCGGTTAACCGTTGGGGTATCAAACAGCTTCCAAATGGAACGAAATTTGATAGGCGGTCTACCGTGATGTACCAAGGCCACTTGACAAATCTCGGCCCATTCCGAGAACGTTTTTCTCTCGCTCACGAAAAGAGACAAGAGGGGTGCTTCGGGTGCATGTGGGAGTGTCGGATTGCGAAACGGACAACGGGGAAAACGCTCGGATGCGTGAGACGAACACGAATGCAAATGCGATGCACATGATGACATGATATGAAATGCATGGCATGAACAAAAGCAAAACAAAGACAAAAACCCAACCACGAAGGGAAATTCGTATCGCATCTCTAGAAAAGGCAAGAGTCAGAGTTACAAATATGGAAAGTTGTATCCGGGGCGTTGCAACACTCCACCACTATGAGAGGATCTCGTCCAGAGATCTAGCATGGCACCGGAGGGAAATGTAAGAGGAAGATAAGAGGTAAAACTAAGTTTCTTCTTCGACAAACGAGTGAAACCATAAACCTTGAGAGGTTAAACCATTTGAGAACAGAAAACAACGGAGATGATCGAAGTTGAAAACACTCTGTTAGAAAAGAGGAACAAGGAACATTACTAGAACCTTGTAGGTTGAAAGATAAAAGAAAAGGGGTGCAATTGATAAGACGTACATGCAAGCACTCCGGTAGAAACGAGATGCAAGACTTGATAAGATGAAAAGAACTTGAGCAGAGGACATAACACTCCGGTTAAATGGATAAGCTTGAAAAGAACACGATCCTCACAACTCGAGATGATGAGAGAAGAGAGCAACAACGCAATGCCTCCGGAAGAAATGAAAGAGTGGAATGGCATGAACGGAGGGAAACACGATCTTGAGAGAGCAAACTAACAACAAATGCTAGAATGGAGTTGCTGGATTATCAACAACGAAATGATAAGCTTGATGTGGGCTTATGGAAGACATCTCAAAACTATGAGGTGAAATTCTGTCACTAACAGAAACAAAATATTGGATTGATATCAACAAGGAGACGAGAAACTTATTTCACCAGGATGATAAATGAAGAACTTGGGTCATTTATGAGCACCATTAATAGCAACAATCCTTAGGGAAAGCTTTAGGTCAAATATAACCCCAGATAACTCCAATGAAGAGATTGATGGGTTGCAAGGATCTCATACATGAATTGAAAATGATGGGTTTAAAATATGTCATTCGGACAACTTGTGAATCATGGAACACGAAGGGAAATTGTCAAGAATGACATAACACCACCTCAAAAGATAAGAGAGAAAGAATTGCACTTCGGAATGCAAGATTAAGAATGCTTGAACTCCTCAAAACAAGACATGTGTTGAACACCATGTTTATTTTTGAGTATATCTTCGCGGATCATAACTTCGAGAGAAATCTTGAAGACAATTGAAGAATGAAAAGAACCCTTGACGAACCACCATGTTGAGCCTCCATGAAGAACTCCGGTAATAAAAGAATGATCAAATGAAAAGGGAAAGTTGAAAAGAACTTCGGGAGAAGCCTTGCAATGATTAGACGAAGCTTTGAAATGATATAAACGAGAAAACTTGGAACTCAGGAAAGAAAGAAGAACAACTAAAATCAAGAATTTGATGAACCTCCAGAAGAAGGAATTAATCACTTGGATGAAGCAAGAATAAGAATTACATTATGCTTATCCTTCATCAATTAAATTGATGGCAAGCAACGGATTTAGCATACTACCATTCTCATTGGAAATGATAAAGGAGAGATATAGCGTAAACTTGGGAAGGTCTTGATGGAACCGTCAGTGGGATTTGGTAAGAACGAGTGAATTGATATGATAACGAAGGAAGAGAAATGTCGAACCGAACCACCGTAAGAATTGAAAATGAAGGTAGCGAAGGCACAATTCACCCAGAGGAATTGGAAAACAAATGAAGATACTTGAGGGAATTTAGATACTTGAGAACGAAGAGATCACGAACTGATTAGAGAATACTTGAATGATGCAACCCAAAGAGGCTTTTGTGGTTACCCGGTTAACCGTTGGGGTATCAAACGGCCTCCGAATGGAATGAAATTTGACAGGCGGTCTACCGGTGATGTACCAAGGCCACTTGACAAATCTCGGCCCATTCCGAGAATGTTTTTATCCCGCTCACGAAAAGAGACAAGAGGGGTGCGCCGGGTGCATGTGGGAGTGTCGGATTGCGAAACGGACAACGGGGAAAATGCTCGGAAGCATGAGACGAACACGAACGCAAATGTGATGCACATGATGACTTGATATGAAATGCATGGCATGAATAGAAGCAAAACAAAGACAAAAACCCAACCACGAAGGGAAATTCGTATCACATCTCCGTAAAAGGCAAGAGTCGGAGTTACAAATATGTAAAGTTGTATCCGGGGTGTTACAGCTGGTGCTTAAGAAGAACGGCACTTGGAGAATGTGAGTGGATTACATAGACTTAAATAAGGCTTGTCTGACTGATCCGTTTGCTCTCCCTCATATTGATCAAATCATTGATGCTACGGCGGGTTGCGAGCGTTTGAGTTTTTTGGATGCTTATTCAGGTTATCATTAGATCAAGATGGCAGTTAAGGACCAGGAGAAAACGACTTTCATTACTCCGTTTGGAGCCTTCTTCTATGTGTCTATGCCTTTTGGGCTCTAGAGTGCCCATGCGACTTATCAGCGGTGTGTACAGAATTGCCTTCATAATCAGATCGGGGGTAATGTTCATGCTTATGTGGATGACATTGTGGTGAAATCCAAAAAGAAGGAGACCCTGATTGATGATTTAAAGGAGACGTTTGATAATCTCCAGGTCTACAAGATGATGCTTAACCCGGCCAAATGTGTCTTTGGTGTACCAGCAGGAAAGCTCTTGGGATTTTTGATTTCTAACAGAGGCATTGAAGCTAACCCGAAGAAGATCAAAGCCATCACTTCATTAGCTAAACCGGCGTGTGTTAACGATGTTCAACGTCTGGCAGGTCGTATTGCAGCTCTAACCCGGTTAGGTGATAAGGCTATTCCTATTTATCGGATGATGAAGAAGACATATCACTTTGTTTAGAGCGATGCTGCTAATCAAGCATTTGAGGATCTGAAAAAACAGTTGGCTGAGCCGCCCGTGCTTCCCGCCACTATTGATAAAGAGCCTCTGGTGTTATATGTGGCTGCTAACGGCCGGGCCGTCAGTGTAGCTATTGTGGTGGAAAGGAAAGAGGCAGGCAAGGAGTACCCAGTTCAACGACCGTTTTGCTACATCAGTGAGGTACTTATTTAATCCAAGCAGAGATATCCACACTGGCAGAAACTTGAGTATGGGGTTTTCATGGCAAGTCGGAAGCTCAAACAATATTTTCAGGGTCATCCCATTACTGTGGTTAGCTTTGCTCCTTTAGGAGACATCATTTGAAACAGGGAAGCCACAGGTCGGGTTGCTAAATGGGCCATTGAGCTTGGACCTCACGGTTTAAAATATGTGCCTCGTATAGCCATCAAGTCCCAAGCACTTGTGGATTTCATTAATGACTGGACAGAGTTGCAGGCGCCGGAGGAAAAGCTGGATAACACATATCGGACTATTCACTTTGATGGATCCAGGCAGTTGGAAGGCTCGGGGGTTGGAGTTGTCTTGACTTCCCCACAAGGTGATAAATTTTCTTATGTTCTCCGGCTGATGTTCCCTTGTACTAACAATGCAGCTGAGTATGAGGCCTTGCTCCATGGTCTTCGAATGGCTAAAGAGATGAATTTGAGCCGGGTGAGGTGTTTTGGTGATTCAGATCTGGTAGCTCAACAAGTTTCTGGTACTTGGGTTTCTAAGGATCCACACATGGCGGCTTATCGCCGAGAGGTTGATGCTATTGCGGGTCATTTCAAGGGTTATCAAGTTGAGAATATTGATCGCCGATAGAACGAGGTGGGTGATACTTTAAGCCGGCTAGGGTCTCAGCGTAAGCCGGTGCCGCCTAACATGCTTCTGGACATTTTGCTTAACCCGTCCGTTAAATTGCCTACAGAGGAGGATCTTGTTGTTCCAGATTCGGAGGCGCGATTGGTGGCGGCTCTTCATGCTATTCCTGATTGGACTGTTCTATATTTGGCTTACATGACCCGGGGTGAGTTGCCAGAGGATGAGGTCTTGGCTAGACAGATAACCCGTTGGTCTAAGTCAATGACGATTGTCAATGGGGAGTTGCATCATCGCAGTGTCACAGGGGCGTTTCAACGTTGCGTCTCTCCTGAAGATGGTTGTGAGATTTTATGAGAGATTCACGAAGGAGAATGTGGTCATCATGTCGGCTCTAAATCTCTTGTAGCCAAGGCTTTCCGTCATGGGTTCTATTGGTTGACGGCTCATGCTGATGCTGAGGATTTGGTAAGCAGATGTGACGGCTATCAAAAATTTTCATGACGAGCTCATGTGCCGGCTCAAGAATTAAGGATGATTCCAATTACTTGGCCATTTGCAACTTGGGGGCTTGATATGGTTGGGACTTTTAAGAGGTCCGAGGATAATAAAACCCACCTCTTGGTGGCAGTTGATAAGTTTACTAAGTGAGTTGAAGCAGAGCCGGTTAGTAATTGTTGTGCGGCAACGATGGTTCAATTCATGAAGAAGGTGATCTTATGTTTTGGCTTTCCACACAGCATTATAACAGATAATGGCACTAATATTTCTAGAGGCGCTATGGAAGAATTTTGTGAACGGGAGCATATCCGGCTTGACGTTTCTGCTGTGGCTCACCCTCAATCCAATGGGCAGGCAGAACGAGCAAATTAGGAGATTCTGCGAGGTATCAAGCTCCGGCTTATGGTTCCTTTGCAGAGAATGCCGGGTTGTTGGGTGGAGGAGTTACCCTCAGTGTTATGGAGCATCAATACGACCCCCAACGGGTCTACGGGTTACACACCTTTTTTCATGGTTTATGGGGCAGAGGCAATTCTCCTTAGGGACATCCATCACGATTCACCCCGGGTGGCGGCTTATGTTGAGGCTGACAATGAAAAGGCATGTCAAGATGCACTTGACTTATTGGATGAGGAACGTGATCTCGTGGCGGCTCGTTCGGCGATTTATCAGCAAGACCTACGTCGTTATCACAGCCGCTGTGTTAAAACCTGAACCTTTCAAGAAGGTGACTTAGTGCTCCGGCTCATCCAAGATCAGACATATATGCATAAGTTGTCACCGCCTTGGGAAGGACCTTTTGTGGTCAGAAAGAATTTACATAATGGGTCATACTACCTTATCGACGTTCGACACAACAAGGACTCACGCACATCGGAGGAGGAGACCTGTCGGCCGTGGAACATTGCTCATCTTCGGCCCTACTATACTTGAGCCTCCGGCTCTCATGATGTACATAGTTACCTGATGTATATATTATAATCAGTATAATAAAGCCGGCATCCCTAACAATTCAGGGCCTCTGTCGTTTCACTTCCTCGAAGTTGAGTCTTTATCATCATTTAAGAGGCTCGATGCCCACAATTTCAGGGACCTAAGAGAGTTGGATGCACAACACGGCTCAAACATAGGTCCCTGATGAGTGCGATCCGTCAGTGTATCACTTGGGGGCTTCCTGTTCAAACATAGGTATATTCACCAAAGAGAACATAGCTGCCGGTACCCTCTTGATCGGCTCAATGCCACACTTGTAAGCATGTCACTTGGGGGCTTCCTGTTCAAACAAAGGCGTATTCGACCAAAGAGAACATAGTGTTACAACCATCTTGACCAGGTTTGTTCAAATATAGGCACATTTGACCAAAGAGAACAAACTCTAACCGGGTCATCCTACCTGTAACCAGCTGCTTCAACTCCATCAGGTCATCCTGATTGACCCGCCGAACTCTTAATGATCAGTCTTTACGGCGTATTCGACCAAGATCTGAGCTCGATTAAGGTTCAAACGACGACTTGTCATGCGAGAGCACGGTTTACACATAGTCAGGATGAATCCAGGCTTCATAAGCCGCCTTCCTTGGAACTTGGATAAATCGGCCCGTGATGTATGCTGTTACTCTGACCTCACGTACTCCTGATAAGTCTATAAAGCAAGATACGACTTTATCTGGGTTCAAATGTCGATTGGGTACTGTGAGTCAGGCTCACGGAATGCATGAACAATCCAGTGGCTCCGGCTAGTTTCATAGAAGAAGACACTTTGGCTTGGCAGCCTTCAAAAGGAGGGGTCCTATTTGTACCCCTTTACTTGTGCGCGGGCAGTTGGAGATGCGCCTGCGGACACACCTAGCAGGGCAGAGGAAGGAAGCAAAGCCACAAGACAACCAGAACTACGCCAAGCCAGAAACACGAAGAGCAGAGGGGCGAGGTGGACTCCCCCGGCAAGGCCCTTGCCGGGGCGGCCTCCGCAGCCTCGGCAAGAAACTTTCTCAACACCGACATTGCAGCCACCCTTGAGCCAGAGAGTTCCGAGGCCATCGTCAGCATTGAAACCAAGGCTCGGGAAGTGCCTGCATGGTGGCATGAAGATCTTTGTTGAAACCAGAAGCACACAAGACTATATGATGACTAGAAGACGACGATCCTCGGCAAGATCCTTGCCAAGGATACCCACGAGACCCCCGGCAACACCCTTGCCGGGGACGACCAAGATGCCACGGCAAGACCCTTGCCGGGGCCCCGACAAGACTCTTGCTGAAAACATATGTGGGGCCGCATCCAGGCCCACGTCTGCCAAGACTCCGCCGCTATCCCCATGCAGCTGCCAGCCCACCAGCTAGGCAGGCGCCTGCGTGGTGACGTGTGACCTCTAGGCTGACTCAACAAGCGCCTGCGTGGTGGCATGCAGATCTTCGTGAAGATTCAGCCACTGATGGTACAACAGCCCAGGGAACCAGTAGTACCGATTAAACTGAACTAACAAGTACAACCGGCCCATAACCGCCCAAGAACCGCTCCACAACAGAACCTAGACCGGTGGTAGAGCGGTACATGGCCGATACAACCATCGAACCAACTCTAGAGCGGCACAACAGCCCCGAACACTGGTAGTACCGGTCAACCGGTACAACCGGTGTAAGAAGCGGTACAACCGGTCTATGTAAAACAGGTAAGATCAAAACAGCCACAACTTTCGCACGAGAAGAAGTTCGACTACATCAACCGTGTTGTCAAATGCTTCCGCTTTCGGTCTATGTGCGTACGTAGACACACTCTCCCCCTCTCTTTGCTATGCATCTCCTAGATAGATCTTGTGTGAGCATAGTTTTTTGTTTGAAATTTTGTAATACAATGGAATTGTACAAGGGGATAATTATTTTTATTGAAAATTTTATCTCTCTTCAACAAAGATTCACAAAGTTTACAAAGTGCTCAAGTAGCTGTGAGCATGAACAAAGTTCAAGGCTAGCTCCCACTTCAACAATGTTCAAGGCTAGCTCCCACTTCAACAATGCTTGTCTCTCTCACAAAGTTTCTGTGAGCATGAACAAAGTTCAAGGCTAGCTCCCACTTCAACAATGCTTGTCTCTCTCACTTTCACTTTCCTTTTTGAAAAGGTTTTGGGTTCCCCTCTTTATTTTTGTTGTTTTTAAACTATATGAAAGCACTCAACAGAAATAAATGACTCTCTAAAACTTCCGGGTTGTCTCCCTGACAGCGCTTTCTTTAAAGCCATTAAGCTAGGCATATAGTGCTCAAGTAGTGAATCCACCCGGATCCCAAGGTATATCAAAGCCAATTTTAATTAACAATGATTTGTAATTTAGTAGTGAGCACAAAGTAACATATATCATGTAACAACGAATTCTAACTCTCTTCCTATGCATCGGCATGTCATAAAAGAACAATTCATGCACACATAGTAAAGGCCAATGTATAGTATAAATAGTTTCTTGCAATTTTATCGTATTGGAAACATAGAGAGGTGGAGATATAGTTCCTCTCTCATAATAATTGCAAGTAGGAGCAGAAAGCACATGCATATTATATCTATTAAAATCATCATGTGTAGTAGTAAAAGGCAACCCATTAATATAATCCTTAATAAGCACAAACTTCTCTGATATAGTGTAGTTTGGAGAATTCAAAAAGATAATAGGACTATCATGTGTGGGTGCAATAGCAACAATTTCATGTTTAACATAAGGAACTATAGCAAGTTCATCTCCATAAGCATAATTCATATTGTCATCTTGGCCACAAGCATAGAAAGCATCATCAAAAAGGGATATTTCAAAAGAATCAATGGGATCATAGCAATTATCATAGCATTCATCCTTCGGTAAGCACGAAGGGAAATTAAACAATGTATGAGTTGAAGAGTTACTCTCATTAGAAGGTGGGCACATGTGATCAATCCGCTCTTCCTCCTTTTGTTCTTCGCTCTCCTCCTCATCTTTTTCATCTAATGAGCTCACAGTTTCGTCAATTTCTTATTTCATAGATTCCTGCAAAATATTAGTCTCTTCTTGGACAGCGGAGACTTTCTCAATAAATGCATCAATATCGGAATTGTATTCATAATTCTCATAACAATATTTAAGGATAGCTAAATTTTCAGGTCTGTAGACAACATCATAAAGATTTTCATATTCTTTGAACATAGATTCAATTTCATAAGCACCCACAAAAGCAACGAATTCTTCTATTTGTTCCACATCATAGTAGTCATATATACCTCTAGCATAAGAAGCCAAAGTTTCATTATCATTAAATTCACATGAAAAGGGAAGGTGTGGAGCCTTCATCCTAGAGCAACAAGTATAATCATATCTCAAGCATAGTTGCCTAGCATACCAATACAACATATAAATTTGATCCCATAATAGTTTCCCTTTTTGAGTCAAGCAATAATCCCTAAAGTATTCACGTTGATCCAACGTGTCTCCCATTACCAAATTGAATGGGGTTTTCTCTGGATTATCAAAGTAGTACATAATATCTGTCACATAACGAGCATCAAGGGTTTTAGGAGGTTCCTCATCTCCATGAGCAGCAAGTACACCTAATTATTTTGGTATTTCATGTTCCATATCCATAACTAAAGATAAAGAACAACTAAGAACAGCAAATAAAAATTACTTAGTGATAAAGCAAACAAGCACACACGAGAATATTCACCCCACGCTATTGCTCCCCGGCAACGGTGCCAGAAAAAGGTCTTGATAACCCACAAGTATAGGGGATCGCAACAGTTTTCGATAAGTAAGAGTGTCGAACCCAACGAGGAGCTAAAGGCAGACAAATATTCCCTCAAGTTCTATCGACCACCGATACAACTCTACGCACGCTTGATGTTCGCTTTACCTAGAACAAGTATGAAACTAGAAGTACTTTGTAGGTGTTTTTGGATAGGTTTGCAAGATAATAAAGAGCATGTAAATAAAAAGTAGGGGCTGTTTAGATAAAGAAACAACTAAGTTATTTTTAGTAAAGAGCTTTTTGTTATGAGAAAGTTATTTGTCCCTAGGCAATCGATAACTAGACCGGTAATCATTATTGCAATTTTATATGAGGGAGGGGCATAAGCTAACATGCTTTCTCTACTTGGATCATATGCACTTATGATTGGAACTCTAGCAAGCATCCTCAACTACTAAAGATCATTAAGGTAAAACCCAACCATAGCATTAAAGTATCAAGTCCTCTTTATCCCATACGAACAACCCCCTTAGTCGGGTTTGTGTTTCAGTCACTCACGCAACCCACTATAAGCAAATCATAAACGTATTGCAACACCCTACAGCGGGAATCCCTCACGCTTGCGTGACACGGAGAGCACCATAGGACAGCACCAATAATAAAACTTGCAACTCAAACCAATCACGATCATCAAATAACCCATGGGACAAAACGAATCTACTCAAACATCATAGGATAGCCATACATCATTGGGAAATAATATATAGCGTTGAGCACCATGTTTAAATAGAGATTATAGCGGGTAAGAGAGAGGTTACACCGCTGCATAGAGGGGGGAAGAGTTGGTGATGATGGCGGTGAAGTTGTTGGCGAAGATTGCGGTGATGATGATGGCCCCCGGTGGCACTCCGGCGCCACTTGAAGCAAGGGGGAGAGATCCCCCCTCCCTCTTCTTCTTACTTGACCTCCTCCCTAGATGGGAGAAGGGTTTCCCCTCTGGTCCATGGCCTCCATGGCATGGGAGGGGCGAGAGCCCCTCCGAGATTGGATATGTCTCTCTGTCTCTCTCTGTTTCTGCGTTATCAGATTCTACCCTTTCACCGTTTCTTATATTCCCCGAGATCCGTAACTCCGATTGGGCTGAAATTTTAACACGATTTCTATTCGGATATTAGCTTTCCTGCGGCGAAAGAAGGGCATAAACCGCCTTACGGGGTGGCCATGAGGGTCAGGGGCGCGCCCCCCTGCCTCGTGCCTCCCTCGAGCACCATCTCACATGGATTTTTCTTCCAAAAATCATATATATTCCAAAAATATCTCCGTCTGTTTTTATCCCGTTTGGACTCCGTTTGATATGGATATTCTGCGAAACAAAAACATGCAACAAACAGGAACTGGCACTGGGCACTGGATCAATATGTTAGTCCCAAAAATAGTATACGAAGTTGCCAAAAGTATATGAAAGTTGTACAATATTGGCATGGAACAATCAAAAATTATAGATACGACAGAGACGTATCAGCCACCGCACCAACTCAGCAGCCAGCCAACGTGGGACTACACGCCTCGTCAGTTCGGACGCGCGTCAAAGGCAGGCGAGGTGGCGACATCTGGGACAAGCTTCCATGCCGTCCCCGATAAAGCAAGAAGAGCACGTTGGTAGCACATTAAATGTGTTTGTCCTACGGTGCCATGAGATAGACTTGATTACTGTATACCTTTTCACCTCCTGTGTGCCACTGTGCCAGCCCCTTTTGACTATAAAAGGAGGCTCGAGGCGTACTGGAGAAGGATTCGGATTTCTTGGACGACGCACGCATCGCAGCTAGTTCAAGAACTCAAGAACACTCAAATATATAGCAAAGTAGGACTAGGGGTATTACGCATCCTCGCGGCCCGAACCTGGGTAAACGATCCTTGTGCTGGCTTCTAGACCCGCTCTTTGCACAACCTCGCGCCGCCAACCATAGCAAAAAGGGATCCCATAGGTGTCGTTTCCCCCGACATCTCTAGCGCGCCGGGTAGGGGCGTGCGGTTGTGAAAATCTGGTCTAGTTGGCGCAGCGGCTTCATCGTGGTCGTCACTCCAAGGAAGAAGACGACCGAACGAGCGGCATCATTTGCGGATGCAATAAACTCTCGCGTGGCGACAAACAAGCTAAGTCATGCAAAACTTTGAGTAATTCCTTTATGTATAAGGTTGTTTTCCTCAGAGATCCTTCTCTTGGTATGAGAAACCTGCACGCGATGGGGGTGTTCCACTATTGGCAACGCCCTTGTTCTATTTCGAGTCCGCTCAACAGTTCGAGCGGCTGCGTCGAGCACGGCAAGGTGGCCTTCCCGCTATTGGAAACACCCTTGTTCTGTTTCGAGTCCGCTCAACAGTTCAAGCGGCCGGGCTGAGAACGGCAAGGTGGTTTACTTGGCCGCAAGCACACCCGGCCAGTTGTTGAGGATCCGTCCTCGAAATGCCGAAGCCTGGGTTTATGCGCCGGCAAGCCTATCTAGTTGAGCATAGGGTGTATATACAAAGAAAGATCGAACAGGAACATAACATGCATCGTTTCAAAGCACTCCAGAGTTATATTACACTATTTGTTGTTGCGGTTCTAAATAAAGATAAAAATTGTCTTGTCTTGGTGATGAATCTGCAGCGGCGATGGGAAACAGGGTGCCTAGTCCCGGTGTTGGCCCTCTATCCTTCGAACTCCATCGACGTGGCTGATGATGGGCTCGATACGCTCTTCGAGCTCCGTGAGGTCCACACCCTCCGGCAAGCTCTCCAGCACGGCGTCGAAGTCGATGTTGGGGTTCCAGTACGCCACCTTGGTGAGAACCATGGTCAGGGCACCCCGGCAGAGCCTCCGGGCCTCGTTAGCCAGAGAGGACGCTCTGTTGGAACAGAGCTGCTCCATGGCCTCAAGAACGCCCTCAAAGAATAGGGTCATCTTGGCATTGGGGCTCGCACCCGCCTCAGGGGAATACCTGAATCTTGACATGCCCATGGCGGCCATTTGCGTGGTAAGCCTCTCCGCGACACCGGCGAGGCAGTTGATCCAGAGGTTTTCGCCCTTCACGTAATCCTCGTGGTTGGAGGCGTCGTTCCTCCGCAGCTGCTTCTCGTTCTCCAGGTCCTTGGTTAGGGTCTCTTCCCGAACCCTAACCTCCAAAAGCGTCCCCTCATGACCCTCCAGCTTCAGCTTCAGGTCTTTGATGGAGTCATTGGCCTTGGAGAGCAACTCAACTTTGCCGAGGACTGCGGCCTGCGCCTCCACCAAGGCGCCATTGAGCATGTCTTTCTCCTTCACCAGCTCCAGAACCTATTTCTTCAGGTCATCCTGCTCCACCTCCAGCTCCTTCACTCTGCCAGCATGGACCAGGGCTTGGGCATCGAGCGCCTCCCTGTGCTTTTGCTCCAGTTCCCGGGTCCACGGCACAACGAGCTTCTCGACCTCCTCATCCTTGCCGTGGAGCATGGCGGTGGGTGTCTCCTCACGAGCGGCAAGGTCCTCCTCCTCGGAGTTCAGCTCGGCTTGGTGTTGATGTCGAGAGGCCTCGTCCTTGGCAGCTTGTTCCATCGACGCCTCTTCGGCTTTCTCTACATTGGCCCGCTTCAGGATGAGCTCATGTTTGCGCTCAGCCAACAGTTCCTGAACGACCTTTAGTTCCTCGTGGGCTTGGCGGAACCAGGCCTGTGTTTCGATGATGCGTTCCTCGAGATCCGCCTCCGCCTTATCCACGGCCGCCATCTTGAATTTTGCCTTGTCCAGGCGGTCACGGTGAAGCGCCTGGAGCTTCTGGAAGTTGGTGCTCATGGCCCGAAGCAGCTGCTCCTCTTGCTAACCGCCACCGCCGGTGCTCGGTTCGTCAACAACCTGGAGCCCGGCGGAGGTGAGCGCCTCATTTCCGAACGCCTCCCCTTCGGTTGGCGCCCTGGTGCTTGCCGTTCCTGGAAGGTGGATGAACAGGTCGTCGCCCACCTTCAAGTACTTGTCCGAGCCGGAGGTAGCAGAGGAGGAAGGTTGGTCGTCAACCACCCCCTCCTCGGCAGTGGCCTTGCTGGCCTCTCCGGCAGGCCCCTTGCCGACCTCCTCGGCAGTGGCCTTGCTGGCCTCCTCGTCAGGATCCTTGGCGGCCTCTTCAGCGGCGGTCTTGGCAGCCTTCTTGGTGGCGATCTTGTTGGCCTCGGCCTCGGTGTCCCTGGCGACCTCCCCGATAATGGTGTCGATATACTCCCGGTCCGTCGAGGAAGGATTTGGATACCAAGAAGAGAGGATGAGATGGGGCCAAGGTCAAGGTTCAATAAGAAAGAGAAAGAACGAGGGTGGAAAGCAAATGACTTACCCACTTCAAGCTGGGAAGAAGTAGCACCCTCCCCTCTAGCATTTGTTACCGGGGCAGAACCCTCGGCACCCAAGTTCATCTCCTCCTCCATATGAGTGGGCTCAGTGGTGGATGCCCTCGCCGGGGACGCCCCTCGGGGCGGCGTAGTCGAGAGGGGCTGCGTGTTGGGGGTGGCCCTTAGTGGCTCCTCTTGCCGCCGTTCTTCTCTAATGAACCCGGCAAGGTCAGCATCGAGGATTCACACCCCAATGTTCATCAGTGGAGGAGTGAGTGGTGAGCTTATGCTGGGGGCTGGAGCGGGGGCTGCTTCGGGGACTACTGTACGGGCTGCTCTCCACCAACAACGGCGTACATGAAGTACCCGCCGGGGGCTTGTCCCCCATCGAGGCCTTGGCCTTCTTTGCCGCCCTCTGGGCCAACGTCTCCATATCCCTGCAAGAATAAAAACAAGTCAAGAAAACTGGCGCAGTTTGAAGGGACGGGGATGATGAAGGGCAAGATGATTACTCATCCTCCACCTCCTCTTCCGCTGCCTTCCTCTTCCTCCTTGGGCTAAGAGACCCAAGATCGAAGATGACCTCCGTGTTGACATCTGCGGGAGGAGGGGAAGGGGATGGAGTCCGGTGACGCTTTGATGAAGAAGAGGCAGTCGTTTTCTTCTTCGCCACCGCGACCTGCGCCACCTTCTTTGCTACCGCGGCCCTCGTCAGGCGCACGGACTGCCCTGGACCTCTTGCCGCTGCTCGGTCCTGCCAGGTCAGACCGGCTCACCTTAGCACGGCTCTAGGCTGTCACAGCACCGGCTCTTGCACAAGACCGCTTTATCACTTGAATTTTGGTGGGCAGGATTGACAATTTCTTCAACACATCACTTAATAGATTGGGTCCTTGATTATCTGGGGAGATGGTAGCCAATGTACGCTGAGCTCCAGTATACAAATGCTCAACAAGAGTATAGACCGCCTTGAGCTTCACAAGTGTGTCCTGGATAAGGTTGCTGCTCCTGGGACCTGAAGTAAATTACAGATCAGTTAAAGGGCGGTTTATATTACTGTGACAAGTACTCACTCTTGATGAATAACAAGGTGACTCACCAAAGATAGCAGAAACCATCTAAGATACACGGTGTTTTAAACCGGTAAGCTCAGTGGTTACCCACTACTAGGGAAAACCCTAGTAGTAGCACTTGAAATATGCATAGCAGTAGTGTTGGAAATATGCCCTAGAGGCAATAATAAAAGGATTATTATTATATTTCCTTGTTCATGATAATTGTCTTTTATTCATGCTATAATTGTGTTATCCGGAAATCATAATACATGTGTGAATACACAGACACCAACATGTCCCTAGTAAGCCTCTAGTCGACTAGCTCGTTGATCAACAGATAGTCATGGTTTCCTGACTATGGACATGGGGATGTCATTGATAACGGGATCACATCATTAGGAGAATGATGTGATGGACAAGACCCAATCCTAAACATAGCACAAGATCGTATAGTTCGTTTGCTAGAGTTTTTCCAATGTCAAGTATTTTTTTCCTTAGACCATGAGATCGTGTAACTCCCGGATACCATAGGAGTGCTCTGGGTATACCAAACATCACAACGTAACTGGGTGACTATAAAGGTATACTACGGGTATCTCCGAAAGTGTCTGTTGGGTTGACACGGATCAAGACTGGGATTTGTCACTCCGTATGACGGAGAGGTATCTCTGGGCCCACTCGGTAATGCATCATCATAATGAGCTCAAAGTGACCAAGTGTCTGGTCACGGGATCATGCATTACGGTACGAGTAAAGTGACTTGCCGGTAACGAGATTGAACGAGGTATTGGGATACCGACGATCGAATCTCGGGCAAGTAACGTGCCGATTGACAAAGGGAATTGAATACGGGGTTGCTTGAATCCTCGACATCGTGGTTCATCCGATGAGATCATCGAGGAGCATGTGGGAGCCAACATGGGTATCCAGATCCCGCTGTTGGTTATTGACCGGAGAGCCGTCTCGGTCATGTCTACATGTCTCCCGAACCCGTAGGGTCTACACACTTAAGGTTCGGTGACGCTAGGGTTGTAGAGATATGAATATGCAGTAACCCGAAAGTTGTTCGGAGTCCCGGATGAGATCCTGGACGTCACGAGGAGTTCCGGAATGGTCCGGAGGTGAAGAATTATATATAGGAAGTGCAGTTTCGGCCATCGGGAGAGTTTCGGGGTCACCGGTATTGTACCGGGACCACCGGAAGGGTCCCGGGGGTCCACCGGGTGGGGCCACCCATCCCGGAGGGCCCCATGGGCCAAAGTGGGGAGGGGAACCAGCCCATAGTGGGCTGGTGCACCCCCCTAGGCCCACCCCATGCGCCTAGGGTTGGAACCCTAGGGGTGGGGGGCACCCCACCTTGCCTTGGGGGCTACTCCACCCTTGGCCGCCGCCCCCCCTAGGAGATCCCATCTCCTAGGGCCGCCTCCCCCCTAGGGGAGCCTATATAAAGGGCGGAGGGAGGGGGCAGCGACACCTTGAGTCTTGGCGCCTCCCTCTCCCCTGCTACACCTCTCTCTCTCGCAGTATACGGCGAAGCCCTGCTACTGTGACGCCCTGCATCCACCACCACGCCGTCGTGCTGCTGGATCTTCATCAACCTCTCCTCCCCCCTTGCTGGATCAAGAAGGAGGAGACGTCACGCTGACCGTACGTGTGTTGAACACGGAGGTGCCGTCCGTTCGGCGCTAGGATCTTCGGTGATTTGCATCATGTCGAGTACGTCTTCCTCATCCCCGTTCTTTGAACGCTTCCGCGCGTGATCTACAAAGGTATGTAGATGCAACCCAATCACTCATTGCTAGATGAACTCATAGATGGATCTTGGTGAACCGTAGGAATTTTTTTGTTTTCTGCAACGTTCCCCAACAAGTAGCGCTGGGTCTAGCGCTACCACAAAGGCGCTGCAGCTAACTAGTAGCAGTCGCGCTGGAAAGGGAGCGCTATTACTACTTATAAGTAGCAGTAGCGCTTGTTCTAAAAAGCGCTGCTGCTAAACTTTCCTGTATTTTTAAGAATACATCTTATTTTCATTGTGTGGTTTTATATACAGTACTTTCATCATATGATTTTATGACCATTATTACTTATTATATATAACAGTGGGTGAAATGAACGTGGAGTAGATTCAAGTGGAGGCAACATGTGGTGCATGTCGAAAGTACTACTCTAATCCAAACTTGATCTAGTTTGGATTAGTAGTACTTTCGATGTGCACCACATGTTGGCTTCACTTGAATCTAATCCAGGTTCCTTTCACCCACTGTTATATATAATAAGTAATCATGCTCATATAACAACTTAGCATCATGCATCATCGATCATAATAATAAATAACTCATCACTGGTAGCATAATAACAAGTCATACTCATCATCATCGATCATACAACTTCTACTCGATACCACATCATCATCATAGTCATCTAACCATCCTACTTAGTTATTCTTAGCACATGATCATGAGTATTATTAGCTAGGACCTACTACCTTCTCTTAGGTAAAATAGCATAAAACAAGATAGGCCCTGACTCTCCATTATGGACAATGGAGATTATCCTGTCTTCAATTCTTGCCTTTCGCACAATGTTGCTTCCATGTACCTCCTTACGACTGTCCATACATTTTTCCATTCTTTGATTTTCATGTCTCCACTTCTTTTAGAAATCCAATATGGACAAGTGAGATTCGTATGTTGACCTGGCTGTATGTTCAAAACATCAAGGCGACCATTCTGATACATCAGATGAGGCACACAATCATTCGGGATTTTCTGTTGAAAAACATAGTAATAACTTCGTAGTTAGCAATGTAGTTAAGTTTTAAAAGAATTTATGCAAAAGATGCACGGATGTCGTAATACTAAAAAAATCTTACCATGACATCTCCATGGATGTTACCATAGTTCAACACGCGCACTAGTGGCACATATTGACCATAATGTGGAGGAGTTTTATAATAGATATTGTAATTCTCAAGATCAGTACAAAATGCGACCAAATGATTTTTCTCCTGATAAGTTAACTCGGAGCCATTGGTGTAGTAGGTTCTGTCTACCAGGTTCCGCACATTGTTTGAACAATGAAAATAAGTTGTCAACTATTTTAATGAACAATATAAATTAGTTAACAACTATGTTTGAGAAACTCACATAGCGGTAGAATTGGAAGCGTATCAACAAGGACCCAAATGTCCATATTGTCTTGGTCGATGTTAGGATCACCAAGATCCATGGTGACAAGCATACCCTCATAAAAACCATACATCTTGCAAAGTGTTTCCCAATTTTTGCAACCAAAATGGGTTACGCTCTCAGAATTATACAAATTTACTTCAAAATCCACATCATGAAGGGTCCTTAGGTGAATTTTCTTTGTTTCGAAATTTTCATGGTCTTCAAAACCCATCCTCTCCAAGACATAGCGTCTTGCATGGCATGGGATAAGCTACTCAAATTGTAAAAGATGAAAATTACACGTTGAAATAGTGGAAGTCATGCTTAATTACGAAAAAAACACTTTTCGTCGTTGCGTACCGATTCAACATTGAAGGTCTCCTGGAGATTAATGCCGAAGCACCGATCTTCATCCAGGTGAGGCCTGTCGCACAGACCTTGGTCGTCGTTGCACCAGCTGCACTCCCCCGGGAGATTTTGTCGTACGATGACGACATTTCCTACGTTGATAATTCAAAAATTAAAATTTAAAAATTCAATATATGTACTATAAAAATTAAATTAGTTCATTATTATTCATAACGGGTTGACTATCGGTCTGCCGAGTCTATATGGTGGAGACTCTCCCTCACTGATTCCTCTCTGACATTTGCGACCGTCGATGATGGTCGTTACTCCTGCTTTCCCTAGTGCATAACAAAGGTCTAGCACAAGGAAAGGAAGGAGAAACACCCCCCACGACAACAGTCGGGCTTCTTCGTCCTCTCTCATATATGGTGGATACACTCCCTCACCGATTCCTCTCTGACATTTGCGACCGTCGGTGATGGTTGTTACACCTCCTTTCCCTAGTGCATAACAAAGTTCTAGCACAAGGAAAAGAAGGAGAAATGACCCCCACGACAACAGTCGGGCTTCTTCGTCCTCTCTCATATATGGTGGATACACTACCTCACTGATTCCTCTCTGACATTTGCGACCATCTATGATGGTCGTTAAGGTCTAGCACAATGAAAAGAAGGAGAAACGACCCCCACGACAACAGTCGGGCTTCTTCGTCCTCTCTCATATATGGTGGATACACTCCCTCACTGATTCCTCTCTGACATTTGTGACCGTCGGTGATGGTCGTTACTCCTCCTTTCCCTAGTGCATAACAAAGGTCTAGCACAAGGAAAAGAAGGAGAAACGACCCCCACGACAACAGTCGGGCTTCTTCGTCCTCTCTCATATATGGTGGATACACTCCCTCACTGATTTTTTGACCTTCGGTGATGGAGCCTCAACAGACTTAAAGTCAACCCTAAATGTCGTTTAATTATTTTTTGAGAAAATCCAGGCCACTCGATATTTCCTACATATTCTAGCACAAGTCATGCCAGAATTCACGGAATAATCCGGCATGACCTTTGCTAAAAAAAGACATATCAAGCGCCTGAAATTTGCCGGAATGGAAATTAATCAACACTCCAGCAAAACATAGGCCACTATTGGACGTGTAACCTGCAAACATGGCCGGCCACTTGGTCAAGCACATATCCTATTTGAGAAACACAAGATATACATGTTTATATCTACATCATATGAGTATTCAATAAGCATTCAAGATATACACCTAAATTCTATTAACTACACCTAATTAAAAACCTACATTTTAAACATGCTTCGATCATAACTATGGTTCATACTATGTTATTTTAAGATTAAACACCTAAAATACCTAAATTAAATTAACAACATGGGGTGGTTGGTCTCGCCTCGATCGAGGTCGGAGGGAGTCGGTGACGGGGACAGTGACGGGGATGATGCAGGGGCTCCTTGATCTTTGCAAAAACAAAATATAAACAAAAACATTATTATCGTCATCTTAGGACTTAGTGAAACTCCATAAGCTACATTGAATTATTCTATTCAAATTTACTTGTAATTTCCTATTCTTTTCAAATTTTCTTTTTCAGATTTACTTATAATTTCCTATTCTTTTCAAATTTACTTATTCAAATTTTCTAGTCTATTCAAAAGACCTACATTTACCTATTTTTAAAATTTCATATTTTATTCTATTCAAAATTACTTATTCAAAATTTCTAAAAATTTCCTATTCTATTCAAAAGACCAGCATTTACTAATTTTTTTCAATTTCATATTTTATTCTATTCAAATTACATATTTAGATTTTCTAAAATGAGAATATACTAAAAACCTACATTTACTTAAAAAATCTAAAAATTCTAAAAACTTCCTATTCTATTTACAGAAAGGGGGAGGTGGAGGTGGGAGAAGGTGGAGGAGGAAGGAGGAGGAGGGAGGAGGTGGAGGAGGAGGTGGAGGAGAGAGAGCAAGGAAGAGCAGGAGGGGGAGGAGGGGGGAGGGGGCCGCCAGAGAGGGAGGAGGAGGAGGGGGCCGCCTGGGAAGAGGGAGGAGGAGGGTGCCGAGAGGGAGGAGGAGGGAGGCACCTTGGGGGTGGAGGATGACGACGGAGGAGGAGGAGGAGGGACGGCGGCGATGGCGACGGAGCGACACGATGTGAGTGTGAGGGGGGAAGTGAGGGGACGTGCGTGCGGGGCGGTTTTGGATAAGGGCTTTAGTGGCAGCGCTTGTTTCTAACAAGCGCTACTGCTACGATCAATAGCAGTAGCGTTTTTTCTTAACCAACGCTACTACTAAGGCTATTATCGTTAAGGCATCAAATTAAAAAATGCATTGGTCATCATCGATCTTTTTGTGTAGAATTTGAATTGTCAATAGGAATCCTCGCCGGTTTAAGAACCGAAAAAGATTCCTATTGCGGCCACAGATCCTACACATAGAGTTCGATGAAGACCAACTGGTTGTGATGGTTTGAGAAGCACCATATTTAAGGTGGTAAAAATTCTGTTCGCGGAGCGAGGTGGGACTGAACTTTGGTCATAGGAGGGGGCTAAATTTAGTAGTAGCGTTGGTCAGAGGAAAGCGCTATTGCTGCATACAATAGCATTAGCGCTTTTTGCACACCAATGCTACTAGTATGCCTGGCCTGATGGCAACGGTTTGGCAATTATAGTAGTAGCGTGTTTTGTAGCTACAACGCTACTGTTAAGCGCATAGTAGCAGCGCTTTCTGCGGCCAAGCGCTACTAATAATTAGTAGCAGCGTTGCCTTTTAAAAAGTGCTACTAGTAAGCTCCTCTCCGGCAGGCCCCTTGCCGGCCCCCTCGGCAGCGGCCTTGCCGGCCTCCCCGGCAGGCTCCTTGACGGCCTCTTCAGTGGCGGTCTTGGCGGCCTCCTCGGCGGCGATCTTGTTGGCCTCGGCCTCGGCTCCCTGGTGACCTCCCCGATAACGGTGTCGATATCCTCCCGGACTGCCGAGGAAGGATCTGGATACCAAGAAGAGAGGATGATACGAGGCCAAGGTCAAGGTTCAATAAGAAAGAGAAAGAGAAAGGACGGAAAGAAAACTACTTACCTGCTTCAAGATGGGAAGAAGTAGTGCCCTCCTCTCTAGCATTTGTTGCCTCCGCACCCAAGTTCGTCTCCTCCTCCATATGAGTGGGCTCGGTGGTGGATGCCCTTGCCGTGGACGCCCCTCGAGGCGGCGTAGTCGAGAGGGGCGGCGTGTTGGGGGTAGCCCTCAGCGGCTCCTCCTGCCGCCGTTCTTCTCCTACGAACCCGGCAAGGTCAGCATCAAGGATTCCCACCCCAATGTTCATCAGTGGAGGAGTGAGTGGTGAGCTTACACTGGGGGCTGGAGCGGGGGCTGCGCCGGGGACTGTTGTCCGGGCTGCTCTTCACCAACAACGACGTATGCGAAGTACCCGCCGGGGGCTTGTCGCCCATCGAGGCCTTGGCCTTCTTCGCCGCCCTCTGGGCCTGCGTCTCCATATCCCTGCAAGAATAAAAACAAGTCAAGAAAACCGGCACGGTCTGAAGGGACGGGGATGATGAAGGGCAAGATGCTTACTCATCCTTCACCTCCTCTTCCGCTGCCTTCCTCTTCGTCCTTGGGCTGAGAGACCCAAGATCGAAGACGACCTCCATGTTGACATCTGCGGGAGGAGGGGAAGGGGATGGAGTCCGGCGGCGCTTGGACGAAGAAGAGGCGGTCGCTTTCTTCTTCGCCACCGCGGCCTTCACCACCTTCTTCACTGCCGCGGCCCTCGTCAGGCGCACAGACTCCCTCTGGACCTCTTGCCGCTGCTCGGTCCTGCCAGGCCGGACCGGCTCGCTAGAGCTGGCCCACCGCAGAACACGTCGTTTCCTCATGGCCGGAGGGTCGTCAACCCCGGCCTCTTCCTCGGTTGACTCCTCAACCACATCTTCTATGAGAAGGGCCCCGGTGCCGGTGCTGCTGGCCTCCCCAGCAGACTCTGCTCATCCGGCAAGATCCTCCTCCACGGCTGCTTCGGCCTCATCCTCCACATGGCCGGCACTGCCAGCTTCCCTGGCAAGCACTACATCCACCGCCCTGGCGGCGATGTAGTCTAGCTCCTCCTTGGTGGTGTCCTGGATAAGAAGTGGCTCATCGTGGACATACCTCTCCGACAGGTTGTCGAAGAACTCCTGCACCTGCTTCGCCTCTGGCTCAGCCCAATTTTGGTCAAATATGTGCGTGTTGAAGTCTGGAATCATGGCGATGATGTCGGTTTGGCGAGATTTGTTGCTCAGCAGGACCACTCCCACCGGCAACCCGAACAAAGGCCCCTTGATGGCCTTGCCAGCCTTCGCGACCTTGCTAGCTCTCTCAGCCCTGCTGTCGTCACCCACATTGAACTGAAAAAGCCTCTGAAAAAATGGGCATGCCCCATCACCATGAAGTTGTGCTTCAAGCCAGGGCGAAGCCTCATGATGTCGGTCGCGTTCCTGAAGAGCCAGGCCGACCTCCCCTTGTTATGCAGTGGAGCAATTCGGCGGCGGATGAAATCGTCCCCAGTCATCTCAAGGGTGAGCACGGCCATGGTGAGGCGATGGATTCTGGTAGTAGCGATCGTGAGCTTCTTGTCGTCGGCGTCGAGGTCGCTCCAGTCCTTGCGGCGGACTGGCGGGCTCTAAGGAACTCGACAGAACTCCTGCGGGTCCTCCTCCTCGATCCATAGCCACCGACCCACCAATCCTCCCACCTCTCCTTCTGGGCGCCCTCTGGATACGTGCCCTTCTCCTGGGTCCATGGGATCCAGGTGACGTAGCCGAAGATGGCACCCCCCGCCTGGATATGGGGATAGAAGTAGTGGCGGAAGAGCGTCATGCTGGGAAGCATTCCAGCGAAGCCCTCATAGAGGTGGGCAAAGAGGGCCATGCACGCCACGGCATTCGGCGTGAAATCAAGAAGATGTAAGCCGTAGGTGTGCATGACATCGTTGAAAAAGTCGGAGAAAGGGGCGGAGCCCGTAGGAGAAGTAGTCAACGAAGAAAGGATACCAATTCGGGCCGGCCTCGGCAAAATCGACGGGGATGATGTGCGTGGCCGGATGCCCCATCGTCTTCGCCCCCCACAGAGGCCTGAAGTAGTTCCTGAGGTGGACCGCATCAACCGTAGAGGGGAAGAAGGCAAGCTGCGTCCGAAGCGCCGCCAACTCGCTCTCCAACATCTCTTTCTCCCCGATGTCCTTGGCCACTCCCTTGCCCTTACTGGTTTTGGTTGCCATGGCGGCCAGGAAAGAGGTGAGGAATCTGGAGCAATGGGAGATTAAGGGCAATGGGGGCGCGGCGGCGGATGGAGGCGGGAGTTTCAGTTTTTTCGCTTGAAGAAGAAGGGGTGACGATGGTTCTGAAATTGGAGAGACGCTGAGGGTAAATGAGCAGCACGCCCGCGGTTTCCTCCTTTTTATGGGGAAGGCGCGGGCCGCCTCTTACCATTTACTACAATGTGACGCATGAGGGCCGCAACCTCCCCACGCATGACCCCCACGTCACACACGACCCCCAAGTCGCGCATTCAATGCGTGTCGTGGGGAAGTGTGACGAGCGAGGGAGTTACAGCAGTAAAACTCGGCCCCGCATGCCCGCGCACTGTTTTGGTCCTAGCCCAATAACGCGTCGTGCTTATGTATGGCCCAGGCCCAGGGGCTCCTATCGGTGCACAAAAGGAGGGGTCCTATTTTGTACCCCTTTACTTGTGCGCAGGCAGTTGGAGCCACGCCTATGGCCACACCTACCGGGGCAGAGGAAGGAAGCAAAGCCACAAGACAACTAGAACAACGCCAAGCTAGAAACACGAAGAGCAGAGGGGCGAGGTGGACTCCCCCAGCAAGGCCCTTGCCGGGGTGGCCTCCGCAGCCCCGGCAGGAACCTTGCCGGGGCAACTTGCCCGACACCAACATTGCAGCCACCCTTGAGCCTGAGAGTTCTGACGCCATCGACAACATTGAAACCAAGGCTCGGGAAGTGCCTGCATGGTGGCATGAAGATCTTTGCGGAAACCAGAAGCACACAAGACTAGATGATGACCAGAAGACGACGATCCTCGGCACCATCCTTGCCAAGGATACCCACGAGACCCTCGGCAAGACCCTTGCCAGGGACGACCATGATGCCGTGGCAAGACCCTTGCCGGGGCCCCGACAAGACTCTTGCCAAAAACATCCACGGGGCCGCAGCCAGGCCCATGTCTGCCAAGACTCCGCCGTCGTTCCCATGCAGCTGCCAGCCCACTAGCTAGGCAGGCACCTGCGTGGTGACGTGCAGCCTCTAGGCCGACTCGACAAGCGCCTGCGTGGTGGCATGCAAATCTTCATGAAGATTCAGCCACTGCACCAACTCAGGAGCCAACCAACATGGTACTACATGCCTTGTCAGTTCGGACGCGCGTCAAAGCCAGGCGAGGCGGCGATAGCAGGGACAAGCTTCCTTGCCGTCCCCGATAAAGCAAGAGGCCACGTCGACAGCGCATTAAATGTGTTTGTCCTATGGTGCCAGGAGATAGACTCGATTACTGTATACCTTTCCACCTCCTATGTGCCACTGTGGCAGCCCCTTTTGACTATAAAAGGAGGCCCGAGGCGTACTGGAGAAGGATTCAGATTTCTTGGACGATGCACGCATCATAGCTAGTTCAAGAACTCAAGAACACTCAAATATACACCAAAGTAGGACTAGGGTATTACGCATCCTCGTGGCCCGAACCTGGGTAAACGATCCTCATGCTGGCTTCTAGACCTGCTCTTTGCACAACCTCGCGCCCGCCAACCGTAGCAAAAAGGGATCCCAGTGATCCCATAGGTGCTGTTTCCCCCGACAAGCCTACAAAAGCCTCGACTTTCTTTTGATATCTTATTTGTATTCTTTGCATGATTTTTCGTTGCCTTCTTGTTTTTTACAAGTTGGGCCCAGCTGCCCTGTTTTTGGCGTATATTTGAAGCATACTTCGGGTTTCTACAACCCTTGAGGAGGGCAGATTCTAAGTCGCCAGAGCGTAATGAATCCTATGGTCGGAGTTATAGCTCTAACACCTCTAAACTGCACGAAGCTGATAAGCCGGCAGTCTAAGTATATACCACAGGTATGACATTTTACTTAATTATTGTTAGATCGGCCATGATTATGGACTATTCGTCCTGAGTGGCTTTAATTGGGCATCATGACCCGCCCGACGGTAAACCGCCAGGGCACTTGTGACTTATCTGTGCGTAGGAAAATAAGAAGGTTTGATTCACATAAATCAATACTGTTATAAGAATAAAAGGATCATCTTTCAAATGGTGGATCAACAGTGTTGCGCAAAAGCAGAAACGTGCACGATGGCACGACAGATTCAAGTTTTCACTACCCTATTACATGGCTTCATGAGCCAAATGAGATCAGGTGTTTTTTTTCAAAGATGAAAAGTATCAACCGCCCAGCGGTTCATTCTTCTTGGCCTAGTTCTGGGTCATCCTTTGCCGGTTCTTCGTCCTCCTCCACTGTCTGAAAGTTTTGTTTTGACCAATCAAAGCCACACAAGGCGTAGAATTCAGCTTCGTCATCAATAAGATTGGACGGGTCAATTTCAGGAGCGAAAGTGTGCTTACGAATCAGAGGAATTAAATCCATCACTTTATACGCAGGCGTATGCATCTTCTGATTCTCTGTATCGTAAGTCGGCTGATATTTGGATAGATTAGTTTCTTCAGCAATGACTGTCGCATGAGGACGGATTGCTTTAACACAAGAAGCAAAGTATTGTTGATCAAAAGAAGTACCATCTTCCATCATACTTGGATACCCGCTGGCAACATCAACCGGGTCTAACTCCGGTACCCACGCCTTAGCACGGCTTAAGGCCGTCACAGCACCGGCTCTCGCGCAAGACCGCTTTATCTTCTGAATTCTGGTGGGCAAGAGTGAAAATTTCTTCAACACATCACTTAATAGATTGGGTCCTTGATTAGCCGGGGAGATGGTAGCCAATGTACGCTGAGCTCCAGTATACAACTGCTCGACAAGAGTATAGACCGCCTTGAGCTTCAGAAGTGTGTCCTGGCTAAGGTTGCTACTCCTGGGACCTGAACTAAATTACAGATCGCTTAAAGGGCGGTTTATATTACTGTGACAAGTAATCACTCTGGATGAATAACAAGGTGACTCACCAAAGATAGCAGAAACCATCTGAGATACATGGTGTTTTAAACCGGTAAGCTTAGTGGTTACCCACTACTAGGGAAAACCCTAGTAGTAGCGCTTGAAATATGCATAGCAGTAGCGCTGGGTCCAGCGCTACCACTAAGGCGCTATAGCTAACTAGTAGCAGTAGCGCTGGAAAGGGAGTGCTACTGCTACTTGTAAGTAGCAGTAGCACTTGTTCTAAAAAGCGCTGCTGCTAAATTTTCCTGTATTTTTAAAAATACACCTTATTTTCATTGTGTGGTTTTATATACAGTACTTTCATCATTTGATTTTTTGACCATGATTACTTATTATATATAACAGTGGGTGAAATGAAAGTGGAGTAGATTCAAGTGGAGGCAACATGTGGTGCATGTCGAAAGTACTACTCTAATCCAAACTTGATCTAGTTTGGATTAGTAGTACTTTCGATGTGCACCACATGTTGGCTTCACTTGAATCTAATCCAACTTCATTTCACCCACTATTATATATAATAAGTAATCATGCTCATATAACAACTTAGCATCATGCATCATCGATCATAATAATAAATAACTCATCATTGGTATCATAATAACAAGTCATACTCATCATCATCGATCATACAACTTCTACTCGATACCACATCATCATCATAGTCATCTAACCAATCCCACTTAGTTGTTCTTAGCACATGATCATGAGTATTATTAACCAGGACCTACTACCTTCTCTTAGGTAAAATAGCATAGAACAAGATATGCCCTGACACTCCATTATGGAGAATGGAGATTATCCTGTCTTCAATTCTTGCCTTTTGCACAATGTTGCTTCCAAGTACCTCCTTACGGTTGTCCATACATTTTATAAACCAGTAAGATCAATGGTTACCTCTTGAAGAGTGACTTCTGCCTTTTCAGCTCACTGTATTAAGGTAGTCCTTTCTTCAACCCAAATCTTTTTCTCCGCCTCAAAATTGGTCTTCAGCTTTTCCGACTCAGTCATGCTAAACTGGAACTTTGACTCAGCTTTTCGGGTCTCAGTTTCCTGAGTCGCCAGCCAGGTCTTTGTATAATTTAATTGAGATTCAAGTTCAGCAGTAGTAGGCTGCATGTAGCAAGATTTGTCAAACACATTCATGGCGGATTACAACAATATAAGTCCCAAGTCCTTTGCAAGCAACAACACTTGGCACTTGGGGGCTAATGTCTATCAAAGCAATTTTTCTAGGAAATGGCTCTTATGAATAAAGTCCCAAACACTTTGCAAGCAACACTACTTGGCACTTGGGGGCTAATGCATATTGCTTGCATCTTATTAATGATGATCCGGATTTGCTGTAAATAGTCTCAGCCGACTCATGGGGGCTATGCAGTTAAGCTCTACTTTCATACACAGTGATAAATAGGACCGACTCATTCATGCTGATTAAACCAGCCCTTGGGGACTATGGATGCAAAATTAAACTTCTTCAACATCCGGTTTAATTTTAAACCGGACTGGGAGGGAGTCTATGACAGAAGCTTATGGATTCTTCTAAGTCTACACCCTATTCAAACTTGTCATAGCCAGCAAACTTGGGGGCTGTCAGGAGGTACATAACTTATTTAAAAAGCCGAAAGTCATACCTCATATTTCTGGTGCATCTGTTTCACCATATCAAACTCAAGGTCGCGACTGGAATGAACTTGGTTAAGATAACCAGAGAATACTTCATTGATGGTCAGTTGAGAGTAGTCAACAATGTCAAATTTCATTTTTCGCCTCATAATGAACTCGTCTTTAGCGGAGTGCTTGGCCAAGACAGTTGGACGTCCCGGTTCTCTGAAGCTGGTGCCAGTAATAATAACATCTTCACCATGTTCTTCTGGCAGCTTAAGTGGATTTGATGACTCAGTGAGCAGAGGAGCGTCAGTGGCTGGTTCTTCTGGCTGTTGGTTGGAAGCTTCAGGTACAGGGACTTGCCGCTCCTGTTCAGCAGCTTCAGGTGCCTCAGTTGGCTTGGTCACCTTCGCCTTCTTGTTAGGCTTTGCTTGACCACTGCACGAGTTATGACAAGTCAGTATAAATATAGGAGTATAAAGAGCTTCAGAGTAAAATTAAGTGCTATTACCTAGGGGCAGTTTTAAAAGCCGGCAACTCAGTTTGTGATGAGTCGCTAGAAGAAGAACGGGCAAGTTCCTGGATAATAGTCATCAATAGAGTTAAGTGATAGAAAAATAAGACCCGCCAGCAGGTTAAAGGAGTAAGTTAAAAAAGAACCTCGTTTTGCCATTTTTGAGGAGCGGAAGTGTTTGGTAAACTGGAGGATAATTCTTCACCTCCGCTGGTCCGGGTCTGACATCGATTCTCGTGTCGTTGTCGTTTAAAAAGAAAGTGAGGATCTAAATAAGCCAAGGGGTGTGAAAACCTTACTTTCCGGGTTACTTGCCAAAGTTTCTGTCTTGGCAAAGGTTTTCAGCCAGAGGAAATAATAGTTACCTCTTCCTCAACTGCTTGGCTAGCTCCCATGTCATCCTGATAATAGTCAGTGTCAATAAGATGGTTGAAAAACAAGCCAAGAGAGTCAAGGGCTACCTCCGACTCAGAGGTGTCATCCAAATTAAGCAGATCAGAGGCGCTTGGTTTCTTCTTTTTCTTGGCTGTCTTCTTGATGATTTTCTTGGCAGCCCTGGCCTTCTTGGCACCTTCATGAGCATATGACTTCTTCCAAAAATCATACTTAGCCTATAAAAGTTATCAAAGGTTGAATAAAATGTTTGAATAATGAGGTAAAAGTAAATAAGTTCAGAGACTCACATCCGGTGGCGGGTTAAGCTTGCAGAAAGGGGCCAGACCCGTTTTAATGCAATCTTCTGGATCTTCATTCAGAAGGGTCTTAACCATTTCATTTACTGCCTTGTCAGTTAATGGTGTAGAGCTATGGCGCAGTGGATCCTTTACACCACCAGTGTAAGTGCACATTAAGCCGAAGCGGTGACTCAAAGGGATGATCCGCCAAGAAACCCAGCGCCTGACCAGGTCAACACCGGTTAAACCGATTCCTAGCAGAGCTGTAACCTTTGCAATGGTAGGAGAAAGTTTTGCCCATTCAGCAGTGGTAAGCTTCTCAGGAAGATTGCACTTTGAGTCTAGGCGCTAGACATGGTAACCCGGCAGTGGATTCTCATCAGCCGAAGAGGTATCTTTGCAGTAAAACCACGTCTGATTCCAATCCTTTGGGTGACTCTGTAGGAGTGCATAAGGGAAAATGGCGTCTCTTCTGCGTTGAATCGAGATTCCACCAAATTCCAAGCTAGGTCCGTTGGTGAACTCATTCTAGCGGTTCAAATAAAAATATTCTCTAAAGAGGTCGATGCTGGGCTCCTCTTGAAGGTATACTTCGCAGAAGACTTGAAAGTTACAGATATTTGACACGGAATAGGGTCCGATGTCTTGAGGATGGAGTTGGAAGAAATGCAGAACATCTTGGAAAAACTTAGAGCCGGGCAGTGGGAAGCCCCGGTTCATGTGATCAGTGAATACAATGACTTCGTCATCCTTTGGCTGAGGTCTTTCCTCGCCCGGTTTAGGGGTGCGGTAATGCATAACACTCTTTGCGGGCAAGTACCCGAATTTGACAAAGTCTTTGAATGTGCCTCAGTGACGACAGAGGGGACCCAATTGCATGTATAGACTGTCTTTGGCGGCATGGTGAAAGAAGAAAAACCTAAAGGGAGGAAGTAATTTGCCGGTTCAAATCAGTAAGTGAAATCACAAGTTAACAATTGCAGTATATGTTCAGAATGGCAGCTTAAGTGAGGACTGATGATATATGATTAATTGTAAACCAGATATGTAAGCCGCCATTGCACTGGTATTCAAAGATCTGACAAGAGCAAAATTTTAATAAGTGTTGGGACAAACAGGCTTCGCAGATTAAGGTTGTAAGTTTAGATCTGTAGCTAGTCACAAAATGGAATAAAATCTAAACCTAAAGGTGGCGGCAGCAGAAGAGAGGGGATGTTTAGATGAGATCTGTTGTAAGAAGGATATGGTATGATATAAAAAATAAATGCTAAAACTATTACCGCGAGAGATGTATGCCACTTTCAGATCAAAACTGTGCGATCTGGGATGGAAGAAGGGAAGAACGGTGATGAACACCGATGAACAGAGAAACCCTAATGACAGATCTATTGCGAGGAAGGGGAAGACTTACTGATGTTGATGAGACAACGGAGAGACACCGCGGTGTTCTGGTCAGTTCAGGGTGATGAAGCGGCCAGAGCTGATGAAGAGGACGAATGTCGACGGCGGCGGAGCTCGGGTGCACTGAGATGTCACGAGAAGGAAGAAAAAGGAGATAAGGCAAAGATGGAGAATCGAAAGTGAGCTTGTGGCCCTATTTATAAGGCCGGAAGGATAAGTGGCATGCGCAGGAATCGAGGAGACAGAAAAGTGGATATGTGACAGCGTGAGCGCCTCGATTTTCGGGAGGACCAGTTAAGGAAAAGATTTATTTGGGCTGTGCGTTGTATTAATTACATGTGACTTCATGGCGGGTTACCGCAATTTCCAGAGATGATGTCATGGCAGGTTACAGCATGGCACGGGAAGATGAAGAAGGATTTTTTCTAAATGTTGAAGATTGACATGAATAAGTTCAAATCAACCTGGGGCCTATTGTTGGGAATATGACTATCAGATATAACCCACCCAGGAGGGGCTAGGTCATCCACTATGGCGGTTCATCTTAGTGAAGCCCAAGAGTATACTAAAGATGGCGGTTCATAGATAGGCTTGTTAAAAGGCCCAAGTCTGGAGGCGGCTTAAGGCCCATAAGTGTAAACCGCCATGTATCTGTAAACTTGTATTGTAAGGCATGTAAAATAAGTCACCGAGCCGGACACGTTTGTATGAGCTGGCAGGGACTCTGTAGGCCGCAGGGCGTCAACCCATTTATATAAGAGGACGACCCGACAGCTGCTCAGGGCAAGAAAACAACAAGTCGAAAGCCAGACAAAGTGTGTTTGCTCCATGGTCATCGAAACCCAGGAAAACCACCTCAAACTAGAGTAGGCCTTTACCTTCACCGCAAGGGGCCGAACTAGTATAAACTCTCTATGTCCTTTGTCCCGTTTAACCCCTTTAAGCTAACCTCGTCGCAATGGCTCCACAACTAAGTCCTTCCACGAGGACATCTGCTGTGACACTTCCATGGCAAATAGCATACATAAGCACTCAAGCATAATATGCAAGGGTAAAACCCAAATGAAAGATCTAAACAGAAAGTTCAAGTGAAGAGCTTCGATTTGCAAAAAGAATCAATCGAATCTGAGTTACGAAACTCAAACTACGATCAAAATAAGTTCAAATTCAAATCTGTTTAAAACCAAATTTTAAATTTACAAAATCATGTTCAAGTTATTTATCTCGACAGAGGGGAACAAGACGAAGATTTTGGCATTGGTTTCACTGGATTTGGAAAAACGAGCAAAAAGTAGTGAGGGTTTGAAGATCAGGGACTAATATGTAAGAAAAATATTTGCAGATAGGTCCCTGGCTGAAAATTAAACTAAAAAGAAAAATCTAACGAACGAATGTTCGCTAATGTAGCAACCCGACCCAAAATGGATCGAAGTCTCTGTGCTTAAATGTCATCCCTGGATCGGTATGCTGACACACACAGTACTCGAGGAATTATAACAGAGTTCAATCACACTTTATTACATCGAGGTTCTCAAAAGAGTATTTATTACAATAATATGGCCAAAGGCCATCTAAATAAAAATAACTGTGGAAGCTTCAAAGGTAAATGAGTCCATCCAACTCCACGGCAAACTAAGTGCAGAACAACGACCTATCGCACTTTTAATCTTCATCGGAGAAGTCTGCAACATGAGACGTTGCAGCCGTGTACGTCAGCACATGGAATATGCTGGCAATTTCACACCATAGAATAATAATAAATGAAAAGACTATCTCTATATGCAAATTTAGCTGGTGGAGGCTCTAAGTTTTATTTTGCATAAAGCAAATTTTACCCTACAACAAAGGAATAATTTTTTTATTACTACTAAGTTAAAATGCCATTATTGAGAAGGTTCCTCCAACTCAATCCCAAATTTTCCAAGTTATTAGTAACCCAATAATTTCATTAAATAGAGTGATGAGATCAACCAATAATTCACTTCTAGATACTCAAATTGTACATAACCGAGGACACAGCTAATCATGATTAGTTTGTACACTCTGCAAAGGTTTGCGCACTTTTCCCCACAAGGCTCGACCGCCTCCATGATCGGAAGATCGAGACATAGCCTTTCAGAAGCGTTTCCCCTTAACCCTGCGTAGACCGGTACACCTACTTTCCCCTACATCAGCTAGTCTACCACGGAAAGAGGTCGCACAACTTACTCAACTATGCCAGAGCCCATAATGGCTTGTGGCTGCACACGGAAGTTTCTAGGCATGAAATATCTTATGATCCCTTTGAGCCTGGGTGGCGGACCTAGGGTAATCACACGGGTACTCCGGGATTCCCCTTTGGCAAGCACTGGTTTCTCCAGGTGCCCCAAACAATCCACCCAGATGTGTATTAAAGTTGCCACCTTAGGTTATCCCAAAATTATTAACTCTCGCAACTTGCATGGATCACACATACCAATCCCCATCTACGAGCATGGCTAAGCAATATATGACATAACGAATATTCCCGGGGTGATCAAAGTCATAGGTTCCTACCACATGAACTACAAAGCATAACCACATGTTCCCAATCCTACTCTTGCAATCTTTGAGGGTGAAACTAACACATAGTAAAAAATGGGTATTGAAAAAATATGATCAAAGTGTGAACTTGCCTTGCTGACGATCGTTGAACTCTAAGGATTCATGGTAGCAAGCTTCGCACTCCGGATGATCTAAGGTAAGCAAGCAATAACATACATAAGCATACAAGCAAAATCCAAAAAGAAAACAAATGAAAGACTTCGAAAAACTCCAAAACAACCAAATAAATTTTATGTACATAACATAATTTTTATAGTAGCAAAAATATGTATGTTTGGGTCTAACAGAAAGTACACGTTACGAGCTTCGATTTGCAAAAAGAATCACCTAAAACGGAGTTACGAAACTCGAGTTACGGCCTAACGAAGTTTGAATTCAGATCTGTTTGAATTCAAATTTTAAAACTTTCAAAAATATTTTTCATTTGGTTCTCTGGATAGAAGATATTTCTATGAAACCGTAGAAAAAAGAATCAACTAAAACGGGTCTATAGATTAAAAGATATGAATTTCTGAATATTGGGCATTTTTCTGGAAATCAATTACGGGATTGAATATGAGCTGCCACGTGGCACGCTGCTATAGGAAGATACCCCTTCGTTTTTTTCAGATCAGAGAGAGCAACCTGTTGGATCAAGCAGATCGAAGGGAGAGGGCTCACCGGAGAGGAGATCCGTTCGCCGGAGTGCAGCGACGGTGGCTCTGGCTCGCCGGGATCCGGCGTCGGAGTTGGTTCCGGAGAGAGGCGAGTGTGGGATGGGGTAGACGGCGCCGGGGCGAATCCTAGACACAAGGTGGGGCTCCCAACTTCTTCCTGTAGCAACCAGGAGAAGCTGCCGGAGTTGGGGTAGCTCCGGCGAGCAATTTCTCAAAGCAAGGAGCGACTCAGAGAGGGGTTTTCAGGGAGGAAAGTGAGGAGGAAGAATGGCATCGCGGGGGCCTATTTATAGGGTCGGGGGAGGTCGGTACATGTAGATCAAGGGGCTCAACGTGACCATTAATGGCTGTTTTGTGCATGTACGTTTCACGACTCCGTGCGTTCAATTAAAGTAACAATGTTGGGTTTTAATTCCATGAATGGGTTTACAGTAACGCCCTCCACAATTTTCGTGTTGACTCCGGAATGAAACGGGCAAAGAAATTAAGTGGGAGGAGGGGAGGAAGAGGTGGAGGCGCCATGAGTGCATTCTTTGTTCCTGTAACGAACAGAGAGGAGGAAGAAGGAAGCCATCGCATGCTATGGACCTTAGTGGGAAATTTGGTGTCACATCCCTAGTTCTGGTATGACCTAGGCTAGCCTTCTTTGTGCATCATGTTTAAATTCCATTTAAATTTAAAATGAGGATTTGTGAAACCCTCAGAATCATTTCTGGAAATGACCCAAATAAAAAAATTGCTCCAAAAAGGTCCAAGAAAGTGCTCATGTTGCTCTCTGAAAATATTGCACAGAGATGAAAATCAAACCAATATTTTTAAGAGCTCATAAGTATTTATTTTGGCCATTTGGAATTAATCCAGTAATTAATTGCTTTGGATATATATTTGCTATATATATAATATATGTCCAAATATTCTGAATTTTGGTGAGGGGCTTCGGATTAATCCCTTAGGTTCCTGCAAAATTTGACAGAAGTAAATAAATTGATTTAGTGTTTTACTAAATCAGAACAAATGTCAGAGAATAGAAAAGAAAAACAAAAAGGAAAAAGCTTACCTGTGCTTACCTGCGGCCTGGAACTGTGCAGCCGGCCTGGCCCAGTGGCACAACAGGCCGGCCCAGCCATCAGGAGGACAGGGGCACGCGCTCGCCGCGTGCGGCCACACGCCCGTCCACCTCCTGCCTGCTTGTTCCCTCCCCCCCTCGTCGCTCTGGATGCCCCGCGCGACGCCACGCGACGCCCCGGACCTCTCTCACTCTCTCACGCTCTTCCTCCTCCCCTGGATCACTCCCCCTCCTCGGACCGAACGCTCCCGTCGCCGCCGATCGCCGTTGTCGTGCCCACCGCCACGGCCTCGCCTCCCCGACAAGTCCAACAGCTCCGCGCCGTCTTCCCCGTCCTCGACGCCAAGCCGCACGCCTCGGGAGGCCCTAAAGCACCTCCATCGTCTTCGTGTCCGGCCACCCGAGATCGCCATCGCCGTTCCGCTCGCGTTCGACCCTCCCCGAGCTCGCTGACGACGTCTACGGTCTCCAAGTGAGCTCTACTCCTTTTTCCCTCCTTCCCCGCGCTCGATTTCGTGCCATAGCACGCTAGCTGCCGGACCCGAGCAGTCGCGCCGCCGTGGTACCTCCCCGTCGTGGCCAGAGCCACCGCAGCCCACGCCTGCACCTACCACCGTGCTCACCAGCCTCCCAGAAGGCCAATACCGCCACCCGCAGCTCCTGTCGTCCCCTGCAGCCACTTCCCGCTCGGAGCCGTGCTTCGGCCGCCGCTGCGAGCTCCACTTCGGCGAGCTCCGGCCACCCCAGCTCCTCCTACCTGTTCCACTGGATGCGCGCGAGCCTGGGCTTCGCGTAGGTGGTCTCCGCCGCCTGAATGGTCGCCGGAGCGACAAACCCGAGCCCTCCGCCGCGTTTGTGGATGTCGGCGACTAACCGCCGGCGGGTTTGACCCCGCTGACCAGGAGGTTTGACCTCCCATGGGTCGTTGACAAGTGGGCCTTGGCCCCAGCTAATCCTAAATTAGTTCTTAATTAAGTTTGATTAACTCCACTGACATTTTAGTTAGTAGGAGCTTAACACTAATTAACTTAGATTAGTTAGTTAGTCACTGACGTGTGGACCCCACACGTCAGGTTTGACCGGGGTGAACCTAGTTGACCTGCTGACGCAATGCTGCTATCATGCTGACGCAGTAATGGTTTTCTGGATTTAAAATAATCAGGAAATTCCAGAAAATGTTCTAAACTTCAAAAAATCATAGAAATTCAACCGTAGCTCAGATTGAAATAAGTTATATATGAAAAATTATCAGAAAAATTCAATCTATCCATCTGTACCATTTTCATGCATGACAAACCAACTTATACATGCTGTATATGAGGAAAAACATGAATGACATTTATGAAGGCTTATTTTGGAGTTGCATTTGAATCTTTGGTTCAAATGGACTTCATGCAAATGAATGCTAGATGCATTAACTCAAACACATCACATCTTCATGTCATGTTCATGCATCATATTGTTGCATATGCTTGTGTATTGATTGTCGACACCATTCCCTCTCGATAGGTCCCGCTCCGGAGAGTGCTCCAGAGTACCTGTCTGAGGAGCAGTGCCCCCCTATTGATCTACCAGGCAAGCAAACCCCCTTGTTAATTTTGATACAATCCCACTCTCTCGCTCCTGCTCTCTTTTATTGCATTAGGACAACAATGATTCAACTGCTACTTTATGCTGCGGTAGTTGAACCCATTCCTTTGCATGACCTGTCATTGCCACCGTAAATAGTTGAAACCCACTAGCATGTGTAGGAGTTGATTGAGCCATGTTGTGTCCCTACCATGCCATGCCTGCTATTACTTAGAGTTGTGTCAGGTCTGATTCATTGGGAATGGATTGGAGTGTTATGCTATGTTCTGATGCTGAGAGTTAAGTGTGTTGAACATGATTTGGTAAAGGTAGCGGTGAGAGGCCATGTAGGAGTACATGGTGGGTTGTCTCATTGGGACCGTCCTTAAGAACTGAGTTCTGTGTAAGTTGTCCAATGACTAGCTACTACCACACATTGGGCTCCGGGAGCTCCAAGATCTCTCGACTTATTAACCGCCTTGATCTCTGTCCAGGAGTTGCAAATAATTTCTGGTGTTTGTAGGTAGTGCTATTTTTCTACCGAGTGGCACCCGGCAGGGTGGACTTGGGACAGACTAGGCACCGTGGCCTGGTGTACCGAGTGGCACCCAGATGGTGGGCTCGGGAACCCTGTACACATCGTTTGGGGCCGTGAGCGAAACCCCGGCCGGATCTCCTTGTGGATGGAACCCGAATAGGCGATAAACCTGGACTAGAGTCTTATATGGTTAGTCAGGTCATGGCCGACACCCTCGCCAGGCTTCCGCTTGAAGGTTGCCGAGATACATGACGTGTACATGGTGATAAGTGGTGAGAGCGTGTGTGAAGAAGTACACCCCTGCAGGGTTATCATGATCTATTCGAATAGCCGTGTCCTCGGTTATGGACTTCTTGGATGCTTACGTGGTACATAGACAACTTAAAGTGGATACTCTCAAATGCTCAAGACAAGTGTGAGTGCTATGGATGGCCTTCTCGTAGAGAGATGGAGATGAATCCATAGTAGTGTATTGATGTGGTGATTAGTGGATTCGTGTGCGCTGCCTCACCTCAAAGAATTTTCTCGTAGTCGTAGAACAGGATAGCCACTGGGTCAAAGCTGACTTGCTGCAACTAAACCCCACATTACCTTCTTGATACAAATGCATGTATGATAGGATCTAATGCAAGTCTTGCTGAGTACCTTTGTACTCACGTTTGTTTTATTTATGTTTTGCAGGTGAGACATCTGTCTCACTAGTAGTACCACTTGGACTTCGACGAGTAGCTTGTTACCTCAGCTACGATCTTGTACCCTTGGGAGGGACTTGTCGATAGTCAGGCTTCTTAGCCTTTTTTTGTAGTTGTCTGTACTCAGACATGTAATGCTTTCGTTGCTTGTATGCTCTGAATGATGGGTCATGAGACCTCTGTTTGTATTAATGCTATGTGGCTCTTCTGGGCCTTTATCTATATGAGTTTGAGTTATGTTGTGATGCCATGTTGTACAACACATACTTGCATGTTATGCGTACGTGTGACATGTATTGCTATGCGTGGGATCCGACAACCTAGTTGTTTATCCTTGGTAGCCTCTCTTATGGGGAAATGTAGTCTAGTGCTTCCACTGAGCCATGGTAGTCTGCTACAGTCCGGTTCACCGGAGTCCTGCTAGCCCAGCACTACTGCTCCGAAACACTTAGACTGGCTGGCATGTGATTCACTTCGTTCTTGTGTCTGTACCTTCGGGGAAATGTCACGCGGTGACTTCTGGAGTCCTGCTAGCCTGCTATAGTCTAGATTCCCGGAGTCCTGTTAGCCCAGTTGCTACAGCCCAGATTAACACGCTGCTGACCAACATACTCGATGTTGATTCATGTATGCCTGTCCCTGTAAGTTAGTGCCACTTTGGGTTCACGACTAGTCATGTCGGCCCGGATTCTCTGTCATATGGATACTAGCGACACTATCATATACGTGAGCCATAAGGCGCAAACGGTCCCGGGCCATGGTAAGGCGACACCCGTGGGAATACCGTGCGTGAGGCCGCAAAGTGATATGAGGTGTTACAGGCTAGATCGGTGTGATTTAGAATCGGGGTCCCGACATTTGGCCCGTGGCTAAGTGGTTTTTTTTAATAACAGAAACATTATGGCACCGAAAATACGAATAAATATAAGTCTACAAATGCCAGAAAATTCGCATAATATTATGGTCTTATATATGACATTGTGAACATATATCGGGCCTAAAATGCAAGTTTTCAAAAATAAACTTTTTGCTATGCTAATAAAATAAATTGTAAATAAAACTCAACAAATATATTTTGGTTCCAAATTCAATTTCCAATATTTTCCTTCTATTTTTGAAGAAGTCATTTTATCTTCTCTCTTTATTTTAATTTTTTGATATAATGGAAATGAATTTTTTTTTGGTGAAAGCAAATTAGATCCAAACTCCCAACTTCGAAAAAAAATTCAAAATTGGTTTTTAGGGAAACTTCCAACTCTCTCTTTTGGTCCTTGAGTTGCTCAAAGTTCCTTGGATAAAAAAAATCAAATAAAACAAATGGGGCAAAAAGCATAAATCATGGATGCAAACGAATGATCTATTACAAACATTCAAATAAAATAAATTTGGATGTTACAGCTAACAGAAACTAACGATACCTAAATAATAAACAGGTCTAATACGCAAAACCGAAAAAAAACCGAGGCGGGGTTTTGCGGTTTTATACCGGTTCGGGGGAAAAAGACCAACGGCGACGGCGGTAACTCCGACGTGCGGGTGGCACAACAGCGGAGAGGCAGCGGTGCTACCTCTTGAGCATGCATTGTTTTTCCCTTGAAGAGGAAAGGGTGATGCATCAAAGTAGCGTAAGTATTTCCCCTCCGTTTTTGAGAACCAAGGTATCAATCCAGTAGGAGACTACACGCAAGTCCCTCATACCTGCAAAAACAAATAAGAACCTTGCAACCAACGCGATAAAGGGGTTGTCAATCCCTTCACGGTCACTTGCAAAAGTGAGATCTAATGAAGATAATAAGATAAATATGTTTGGTGTTTTTGTTGTATAGATTGGAAAATAAAAGACGGTAGAAATAGCAAGTAGATAGGAAAATAATATGATGGAAGATAGACCTGGGGCCATAGGTTTTACTAGTGGCTTCTCTCAATATAGCAAATTCTACGGTGGGTGAATAAATTATTATCGAGCAATTGATAGAAAAGCGCATAGTATCGGGGGTATACCCCGCAGTATAAACCGCCGGATGTATGACCCGGCTGGAGCTTGACGACTCACTGGCGACCCGCTTGGACCTGGCGGTTTACGATTCATCAGACACCTGGCGGGCGGGTCAGATGGATGACAAGGCCCAAGGCCCAGAAGACCGGCTCGTATTATAGTGGGCTGGCTTAAGAGGAAAGTCATAAGGAATATTCTCCTACAAAAGAAGCAAGACTAGGACTCCACTTGTAATAGAGTAATCCTAATCCTTCTAGGACTAGTCATGTAACCTGTCCCCTTCAACATATATAAGGAGGGGCAGGGCACCCCAAGAGGGAGAAGCAAGAAACAATCTCTAGGGCTACACACAACTAAAGGGGAGCCGACTTATGCGGCGACTCTCTCATGAGTATAATGAAATCTAGCCACAAACAGCATGTAGGGGCTATTACCGGATGATGTTTCTCGGGATCCGAAGCTGTCTAAATCCTTATTTTATGTCGCGTCTCTCGATTCCGCTCAACCCCTCTCAAGATACTACAAAGATGCGTTAGCCTCACAATTAAGTCCTCACACTAGGACATCTGCCATGACAATTCCACGATAGTTGGCGCCCACCGTGAGGCTCGCGTACGGTGATGTTGAGTCCTTGGAGGGATCTTTTCTAAGATTGAAGAAGTTCGCAATTTCAGGATAAAGAAGAACCGGAGTTGAAGGATCTACGTCGCTTCCGTAGCAAGCAGACGGAACGACTTATACGAGATGAAGATCAAGAGAAATTAGCATATTCGATCTGTACAACAGCCAAAAGCCGAGACAAGCCCTGCGCGCAAGTCGCTGATGGTATCGACTCCTCCTAAGAAGAAGAAAAATCGTAGCAGCCCACGTGTGATTGATCCACCGAGACCGATTTTTAGCCGGGTCTCACATCGACTCCGAGTTCATCAGATGAGATTGAAAAGAAGGGAAAATCCAGCGACAACCAAAAGTGGTCTTTCCAAAATTCGTCGCTTGAGATAGAAAAAATCTGCGGAGAGACAAATCAGATCAGGGAAAAGTAATTTCATAGTCACGGCACGCGACCTAGGCGATCCCGGATGGGATCCACTGTCGGTTCTGCTGCCACGCGTGTCTTAGCCCGACAGAAATTCAACTACAGCCGCCGTATGCTACGTACGTCGTACCAATCCATGTCAACCACGTGTGAGTGGGCTGGAATCAAGTCCCGAGGGCGTCAACTGGTAACTGCTGCTACTTTTTGCTGTAAAGCATCTGTGATCGGTCGCTACTATTTTCTATCATGAAGATTAGAACAAGTTGAGATAACCATCAAGTAGCACATCCTATTACTACTATAACCCGGAGTAGCCCATCCAGCGAAGCTACCAAGTACTACTAGTTCTTTGCAAAACCAATCAGTGAGCAGTACGAAGTTGGATCAGAGAAGGTAATCAAAGAAAGGAAAACCCCGGACGAACGATTTGTCTAAAAAAACAACAACAACCACGACCCGGTTTGGATGGGTTCATGGGTGTGGCCATCGTTGCACCTTGAGCCCGCTTCGGAGACGCCCTCTGCCGGCGCTGTGGCCATGGATGCACCCGGGGCCGGACGCGCCTGGCCGGCCTGCCTCTACTGCAAACCGCCTCAGTAGCTGGCTCTGCTTCTGACTCGGCCTCGCACCGCTCTGCCCGAGGTCGAGTTCCTCCGTCGCCGCTGCACCTCGCCGTCCCTACGCGACCCGGCTGTAGCCACTAAGCCGCCACGGTTCCAACTGCCACTCCGGCTTGTTTTAGCGCCCGTGGCCTCTGTGAGCCGCCGTCTCCGCTGCTGTTTTTCATTGATCAAAGACGTGTCTCATCAACTGATGGTGCTACTTGCTCCACGTGAGACCAAGGATACCCCTTTGGCCTTTTGGTTGCTAGTGTCACTACTGTCACTACAGAAGTGCTAGTACTAGTTCGCTGGGGGTTGAGAAAAGAAAAGAAAGTATCTTTCAAAAAGAAGAGAAAAGAAAAGAAAGAAGGGATGGCTGAGTAACATAACCCGGAGGGTCTCTCCTGAGCCGCCCGGTGCTGTGCTTAAACCGCTGCCTCTGTCATCGTTGCTGCAGCTTTACGACTGAAGGTTTTCCACAAAAAAATCAGGTGATATCCATCCAGACTATTCTAAACAGCACATATTAACCTTTTCCTTTTGAGAACAATTACTTCGGGTTATGATATTATTTATGCAGGGCATTTGGTCATTGCAAGAGCGGTAGCGACTCGCCTGTGTCCATACTGCTTCTAATGTTGCGATTGTTTTTTCTGTCTGCCTCCGCGGTTTGGTGTATATCAACATAATGCGGCTAACTTTCCCGTTCGCACGGTTCACCGTGTCGCTTCATAGTAGTGGTCAACTGATCATCAACTCTGCGGCGTATAAATTCTGGCCTGATATGTCAGGTGAGATCCATTCAGTATATTTTTTATTGTTTTCTTCAAAAACAGCAATTACTATGGCTTGCAAGTTCTCTAGTGCAAGACAAGTTATATCACTGAGATGTTGAATGACTCATACCGGTTTATATCACGGTCAAATATGGAGAATCTCAAGACAACTCCTCGAGTCGTCTTAAGACCCGGGGGCTACAATGACATGACTCAGCGAAATTGGCCGGTGTTAGCGAATTCAAGAACTTCGGGTCATTGGAGGGAAGATAACCCGGTTCCGGAGGTTACCGCTATATTGGTGAAAAATTTAAAGGCCATTAGAAAATTTCTGGCATAAAAAGAAAGATTCCGGTTTAAAATCCGGTCCAAGGGAAAGTTGTCTCCCACAAAGCTTTGAAACTCTCCATATCCGGTTTAACATTCTGGCTCAAGGGAAATCTGTCTCCCACAAAGCTCTGAAGCTTTCAATATCCGGCTCAACGCCTGGTTCAAGACGAATTCATTACTCACAAGTTTGAGTTCTCAGAAAAATTAAAGGGACCAAAGAGAGTCTGTTGCAAAGCACAACTCAAACATAGGTACCCTGCTTCAATGACCATTGGGGACGGATCATATTCGAATCTGGCTTAACCCCTTTGGGTCCGACTTTGATCGTATTCAAATCAGAGTCGTTAAAAAAAGTCTCAAGTTCATTTGGGGGCTTCCTGTTCAAACATAGGCCGTATTCGAACCAAAGAGAACATAGCTGTCGGTACCCTCTTGATCGGCACAATGCCAAACCCACTAGGGGGCTTCTTGATCGTATTCGAATCATAGCTTAACCCCTTTTGGGTCTGACTTTGATCGTATTCGAATTAGAATCGTTAAAAAACTCTCAAGGTCATTTGGGGGCTTGCTGTTCAAACATAGGTCGTATTCGAACCAACGAGAACATTGCTGTCGGTACCCTCTTGATCGGCGCAACGCCAAAACCACTAGGGGGCTACATGATCGTATTCGAATCCTAGCTTAACCCCTTTTGGTCCGGTTTACTGATCGTATTAGAATCAGAAGCCTCATTTTTTCTCTGTTTGGCTTAAGTTTTTTGAAAACAATCTTTGGTTTTGACTTGAGACCTTTTTGTTCATATCTGAAGCATATATGTGGTTTCGATTAACCCGGATCGACTTTGGATGATAAGTCGCCATCATATGACAATCATAAACATCTGGAAGTTTTGCTTTCTAAAGATTGGGTTATCACCCTTACTGCACAGGTATCCTAAACCGGCAGTACGATTCAATATCACAGGAACCGGCTTTCGAAACCGGATTATATTATTCAAATCTTTAATAGCCAGCACTGATGGATTTTTATTATGGTTATCAATAGCCAATATTACGATGAAGTTCTTCAAAGTCGCTTCAGCGCAATGGTTATTATTTTATTAATGGACACAATTTATTTGTACAATGGAGGGAATAGTCCCGAGTCGCTGCAGGCTTACGACCCGGCACTTGGGGGCTACATTATTCAAATTGAGATTACATCGGATATGCAAGTCCCATGTCACTGCCAGCATGCACCATGGCACTTGGGGGCTAATGCAAAGTCATTTTTTGCTCAACTTATTGAAGACCCGACTCATCACATTCTAAATGAGCCGGCCCTTGGGGGCTACCAATTGCTTCTGTCAAAAATTCAAGGTACACAAGCCTTAATCCATTATATTGAAAGATCCACTACTCAGTTTGTAGAGTACAAAGCTCTTAACCTTGTGGACGTGGGTTCAAGCCCCATGGTGGAGATTACATCATATGTGGTTATTATCAATGAATCATATACAAAGTCCCAGCTCAGTAATATCTTACTGAGCCATCCCTTGGGGGCTACACTGGTTGAAATTTTTATCAACATAAGGCAATTACAAAGTCCCAAGTTGCTGCAAGCATGACAACCCGGCACTTGGGGGCTACAGGTGATATGCATATAAGGGAGGAATAACTTCAAATTCTCCGTTTTGAGCAAATCAGAGCATTGAAGGCCGACTCAAATGGATTATTTCTTATAATATTTCTTTACAAGAGCCAATGGATTATGAAGCTGGCCTATTGACCCGGATTTTCCAGGAGAAAATGTCAAGGACTTAAGGATGATCAGGTGCCGCCTTACAAGAATATTTAACCTGGCGCACAACCTGTCAAATTTGTTATTGTGTTTATGTTGCAGGATTAGTTTAACATGGATAGATCCAAATTAAACTGGGGGCTAATGTCGGGGATATACCCCGCAGTATAAACCACCGGATGTATGACCCGGGTGGAGCTTGGTGACTCACTGGCGACCCGCTTGGACCTGGCGGTTTATGATTCATCGGAGACCTGGCGGGCGGGTCAGATGGATGACAAGGCTCAAGGCCCAGAAGACCGGCTCGTATTATAGTGGGCCGGCCTAAGAGGAAAGGCATAAGGAATATTCTCCTACAAAAGAAGCAAGACTAGGACTCCACTTGTAATAGAGTAATCCTAATCCTACTAGGACTAGTCATGTAACCTGTCCCCTTCAACATATATAATGAGGGGCAGGGCACCCCAAGAGGGAGAAGCAAGAAACAATCTCTAGGGCTAGACACAACTAAAGGGGAGCCGGCTTATGCGGCGACTCTCTCATGAGCATAATGAGATCTAGCCACAAACAACATGTAGGGCTATTACTGGATGATGTTTCCCGGGGCCCGAAGCTATCTAAATCCTTGTCTTATGTTGCGTCTCTCGATTCCACTCAACCCCTCTCAAGCTACTACAAAGATGTGTTGGCCTCATGACTAAGTCCTCAAACTAGGACATCTGCCATGACAATTCCACGACACATAGTTATGAGAATACCTAGGCATGATCATGTATATAGGCATCACGTCCGCGACAAGTAGACCGAAACGATTCTACATCTACTACTATTACTCTACACATCGACCTCTATCTAGCCTGCATCTTGAGTATTAAGTTCATAAGAACAGAATAACACATTAGGCAAGATGACATGATGTAGAGGGATAAACTCAAGCAATATGATATAAACCCCATCTTTTTATCCTCGATAGCAACAATACAATACGTGCCTTGTTGCCCCTGTTGTCACTGGGAAAGGACACCGCAAGATTGAACCCAAATCTAAGTACTTCTCCCATTGCAGGAAAGATCAATCTAGTAGGCCAAACCAAACTGATAATTCAAAGAGACTTGCAAAGATATTAAATCATGCATAAAAGAATTCAGAAAAGAATAAAATATTATTCATAGATAATCTTGATCATAAACCCACCATTCATCAGATCTCGACAAACACACCGCAAAAAGAATTACATCGAATAGATCTCCAAGAGAATCGAGGAGAACTTTGTATTGAGATCCAAAGATAGAGAAGAAGCCATCTAGCTAATAACTATGGACCCGAAGGTCTGTGGTAAACAACTCACACATCATCGGAGAGGCAATGGTGTTGATGTAGAAGCCCTTCGTGATCGACCCTCCCCCCCTCCGGTGGAGCGCCGGAAAAGGCCCCAAGATGGGATCTCACGGGTACAGAAGGTTGAGGTGGTGGAAATAGGGTTTCGTGGTGCTCTCTGGTGTTTTCGGGGTATATGAGCATATATAGGCGAAAGAAGTAGGTCGATGGAGCCACGAGGGGCCCACGAGGGTGGGGGGCGCGCCTACACCCCTGGGCGCGCCCTCCTACCTCGTGGCCGCCTCGTTGCATCCTTGACGTCCACTCCATGTCTCCTAGATTGCGTTTGTTCCAAAAATAACTCTCCCGATGGTTTCATTCCGTTTGGTATTCCTTTTCTGCGAAACACTGAAATAGGCAAAAAAAACAGCAATTTGCACCAGGCCTTTGCTTAGTAGGTTAGTCCCAAAAATAATATAAAAGTGCATAACAAAGCCCATTAAACATCCAAAACAGATAATATAATAGCATGGAACAATCAAAAATTGTAGATACGTTGGAGACGTATCAAGCATCCCCAAGCTTAATTCCTGCTCGTCCTCGAGTAGGTAAATGATAAAAACAAAAATTTGGATGTGGAATGCTAGCTAGCATAATTCTCAATGTAATTTTCTTTATTATGGCATGAATGTTCAGATCTAAAAGATTCAAGACAAAAGTTTAATATTGACATAAAAATAATAATACTTCAAGCATACTAACAAAGCAATCATGTCTTCTCAAAATAACATGGCCAAAGAAAGTTATCCCTACAAAATCATATAGTCTGGCTATGCTCTATCTTCATCACACAAAGTATTTAATCATGCACAACCCCGATGACAAGCCAAGCAATTGTTTCATACTTTTGATGTTCTCAAACTTTTTTAATCTTCACCCAATATATGAGCATGAGCCATGGACATAGCACTATATGTGGAATAGAATGGTGGTTGTGGAGAAGACAAAAAAAGGAGAAGATAGTTTCACATCAACTAGGCGTATCAACGGGCTATGGAGATGCCCATCAATAGATATCAATGTGAGCGAGTAGAGATTTCCATGCAACGGATGCACTAGAGATATAAGTGTATAAAGCTCAACAAAATAAACTAAATGGGTGTGCATCCAACTCGCTTGCTCACGAAGACCTAGGGCATTTTGAGGAAGCCCATCATTGGAATATACTAGCCAAGTTCTTTAATGTAAAATTCCAACTAGCATATGAAAGTGACACCATAGGAAACTCTCTATCATGAAGATCATAGTGCTACTTTAAAGCACACGTGTGGTAAAAGGATAGTAACATTGTCCCTTCTCTCTTTTTCTCTCATTTCTCTTTTTTTTATTTGGGCCTTTTTCCTTTTTTATGACCTCTTTTTTTTTCTTTTCTCTTTTTTTTTCTTTTCGCCCGGAGTCTCATCCGACTTGTGGGGGAATCATAGTCTCCATCATCCTTTCGTCACTTGGGACAATGCTCTAATAATGATGATCATCACACTTTTATTTACTTACAACTCAAAAATTACAACTCGATACTAGAACAAAATATGACTCTATGTGAATGCCTCCGGCGGTGTACCGGGATGTGCAATGAATCAAGAGTGACATGTATGAAAGAATTATAAAGGTGGCTTTGCCACAAATACGATGTCAACTACATGATCATGCAAAGCAATATGACAATGATTTAACATGTCATAACAAACATAACGGTGGTAAGTTGCATGTTAATATATCTCGGAATGGCTATGGAAATGCCATAATAGGTAGGTATGGTGGCTGTTTTGAGGAAGGTATATGGTGGGTGTATGATACCGGCGAACGGTGTGCGGTATTAGAGAGGCTAGCAATGGTGGAAGGGTGAGAGTGTGTATAATCCGTGGACTCAACATTAGTCATAAAGAACTCACATACTTATTGCAAAAATATATTAGTTATCGAAACAAAGTACTACGCACATGCTCCTAGGGGGATAGATTGGTAGGAAAATACCATCGCTCGTCCCCGACCGCCACTCATAAGGAAGACAATCAATAAATAAATCATGATCCGACTTCATCATATAACGGTTCACCATACGAGCATGCTACGGGAATCCCAAACTTTAGAACAAGTATTTCTCAAATTCACAACTACTCAACTATCATGACTCTAATATCACCATCTTCATATCTCAAAACAATCATAAAGAATCAAAGTTCTCATAGCATTAGATGCACTTTATATGATAGTTTTTATTATACCCAACTTGGATGTTCATCACATTCGGACTAATTTTATAGTTAAAGCAAATTACCATGCTGTTCTATAAGAATATCAAAATAATATAAGTGAAGCATGAGAGGTCAATAATTTCTATAAAATAAAACCAGCACCGTGCTCTTAAAAAGATATATGTGAAGCACTAGAGCAAAATTATCTAGCTCAAAAGATATAAGTGAAGCACATAGAGTATTCTAATAAATTCCGATTCATGTGTGTATTTTCAAAAGGTGTGTACAGCAAGGATGATTGTGGTAAATTAATAAGCAAAGACTCAAATCATACAAGACGCTCCAAGCAAAACACATATCATGTGGTGAATAAAAATATAGCCTCAAGTAAAGTTACCGATAGATGAACACGAAAGAGGGGATGCCTTCCGAGGCATCCCCAAGCTTAGGCTTTTGGTTGTCCTTTAATTTTACCTTGGGGTGCCATGGGCATCCCCAAGCTTAGGCTCTTTCCACTCCTTATTCCAAAATCCATCAAATCTTTACCCGAAACTTGAAAACTTCACAACACAAACTCAACAGAAAATCTCATGAGCTCCGTTAGTATAAGAAAACAAACCACCACTTCAAGGTACTGTAATGAACTAATTATTTATTTATATTGGTGTTAAACCTACGGTATTCCAACTTCTCTATGGTTCATACCCCCCGATACTAGCCATAGATTCATCAAAATAAGCAAACAACACACGAAAAATAGAATCTGTCAAAAATAGAAAAGTCTGTAGTAATCTGTAGGTTTAGAATACTTATGTAACCCCAAAAATTCTGAAATGAATTGCTGGACATGAGGAATTTGTCTATTAATCATATTCAAAAAGAATCAACCTAATCTCACTCTCCAATAAAAAATGTCAGCTAATCTCATGAGTGCTAAAGTTTCTATTTTTTACAGCAAGATCGCAAAGACTCCCCCCAAGTCTTCCCAAAGGTTCTACTTGGCACAAACACTAATTAAAAACATAAAACCACATCTAAACAGAATCTAGATGAATTATTTATTACTAAACAGGAACAAATAGCAATAAAACAAAAAATAAAATTGGGTTGCCTCCCAACAAGCGCTATCGTTTAACGCCCCCAGCTAGGCATAAAAACAAGAATAGATCTAGGTATTGTCATCTTTGGTATGCAATCCATAAGTGGCTCTCATAATAGATTCATATGGTAATTTAATTTTCTATCTAGGGAAGTGATCCATGCCCTTCCTTAATGTAAATTGGAATCTAATATTTCCTTCTTTCATATCAATAATGGCACCAATCGTTCTAAGAAAAGGTCTACCAAGAATAATAGGACAAGTAGGATTGCAATCTATATCAAGAACAATGAAATCTACAAGCACATAATTCCTATTTGCAACAATAAGATCATTAATCCTTCCCATAGGTTTCTTGATGGTGGAATCCTCAAGATGCAAGTTAAAAGAACAATCATCAAATTCACGGAAACCTAACACATCACACAAAGTTTTTGGAATCGTGGAAACACTAGCACCCAAATCACATAAGCAAAGCATTCATGATCTCTAATTTTAATTTTAATAGTAGGTTCCCACTCATCATAAAGTTTTCTAGGGATAGAAACTTCTAATTCAAGCTTTTGTTCATAGGATTGCATTAAGGTATAAACAATATGTTTGGTAAAAGCTTTATTTTGATCGTAAGCAGGACGAGAATTTAGCACAGATTGCACATAGGAAATACAATCTATCAAAGAGCAATTATCATAATTAAATTCCTTGAAATCCAAAATAGTGGGTTCATTACTATGTAAAGTTTTGACCTCTTCAATCCTACTTTTACCAATTTTTGCATCAAGATCTAAAAACTCCGAATCATTGGGACGCCTTTAAACTAAAGTTGACTCATCTTCAGTTCCATCATTATCAAGATTCATATTGCAAAACAAAGATTTAATAGGAGACACATCGATCACTTTTAGATCTTCAGCCTTATTATCGTGAAAACTAGAAGAACACGCTTTTATAAAGCAATCTTTTTTAGCACGCATCCTAGCGGTTCTTTCTTTGCACTCATCAATGGAAATTTTCATAGATTTGAGAGACCCATTGATATCATGCTTAGGTGGAATAGATCTAAGTTTCAAAGAATCAACACCGAGAGAAATTCTATCCACGTTCCTAGCCAACTCATCAATCTTAGGCAATTTTTCTTCAAGCAAAGCATTGAAATTCTTTTGCGAAATCATAAATTCTTTAACACCAGTCTCAAAATCAGAGGGCATTTTATTAAAATTTCCATAAGAGTTGTTAGGAATTACCATAATTATTAGAGGAATTACTAGGAAACGGCCTAGGATTAAAGTTTCCTCTATACGCGTTATTACCAAAATTGTTCCAACCAACAAAATTCACATCCATAGATTCATTATTATTCTCTATCAAAGTAGACAAAGGCATATCATTAGGATCATAAGAAACACTCCTATTAGAAAACAATTTCATAAGTTCATCCATCTTTCCACTTAAAACATTAATCTCTTCTATTGCATGAACCTTTTTACTAGTAGATCTTTCTGTGTGCCATTGAGAATAATTAACCATAATATTATCTAGGAGTCTTGTAGCTTCTCCTAAAGTGATTTCCGTAAAAGTGCCTCCGCGGCTGAATCTAAAAGATTTCTAGAAGCAAAATTCAATCCAACAAAAAATTGTTGTATGATCATCCTTAAATTTAACCCATGAGTAGGGCAATTACGTATCATTAATTTCATCCTCTCCCAAGCTTGTGCAGCATGCTCATCATCAAGTTGCTTAAAATTCATAGTATCGTTTCTAAGAGAGATAATCTTAGCGGGAGGAAAATACTTAGAGATAAAAGCATCTTTGCACTTATTCCATGAATCAATACTATTTTTAGGCAAAGACGAAAACCAAATTTTAGCACGATCTCTAAGCGAAAACGGAAATAGCTTCAATTTAACAATATCATTATCCACATCTTTCTTCTTTTGCATATCACACAAATCAACAAAGTTGTTTAGATGTGTAGCGGCATCTTCACTAGGAAGGCCAGAGAATTGATCTTTCATGACAAGATTCAGCAAAGCAGCATTAATTTCACAAGATTCAGCATCGGTAATAGGAGCAATCAGAGTGTTAAGAAAATCATTGTTGTTGGTATTGGAAAAATCACATAATTTAGTATTGTCTCTAGCCATCGTGACAAACAATCAAACACACAAGCACACAAGAAGAAAGAAAAAGAGGCGAACGAAAATAAGGGCGAATAAGACGGCAAAGGTGAAGTTGGCGAGAGGAAAATGAGAGGCAAATGGCAAATAATGTAATGCGAGGGATAAGAGTTTGTGATGGGTACTTGGTATGTCTTGACTTGTGCATAGATCTCCCCAGAAACGGCGCCAGAAATCCTTCTTGCTACCTCTTGAGCATGCGTTGGTTTTCCCTTGAAGGAAAGGGTGATGCAGCAAAGTAGCGTAAGTATTTCCCTCAGTTTTTGAGAACCAAGGTATCAATCCAGTAGGAGACTACACGCAAGTCCCTCATACCTGCACAAACTAATAAGAACCTTGCAACCAACGTGATAAAAGGGTTGTCAATCCCTTCACGACAACTTGCAAAAGTGAGACCTGATAAAGATAATACGATAAATATTTTTGGTATTTTTGTTGTATAGATTGGAAAATAAAGATTTCAAAATAAAAGGCGGCAGAAATAGCAAGTAGATAGGAAAATAATATGATGGAAGAGACCCGGGGGCCATAGGTTTCACAAGTGGCCTCTCTCAAGATAGTAAATTCTCCGGTGGGTGAACAAATTACTGTCGAGCAATTGATAGAAAAGCGCATAGTTATGAGAATATCTAGGCATGATCATGTATATAGGCATCACGTCTGCGACAAGTAGACCGAAACGATTCTGCATCTACTACTATTACTCCACACATCGACCGTTATCCAACATGCATCTAGAGTATTAAGTTCATAAGAATAGAGTAACGCATTAGGCAAGATGACATGATGTAGAGGGATGAACTCAAGCAATATGGTATAAACCCCGTCTTTTTATCCTCGATGGCAACAATACAATAAATGCCTTGCGGCCCCTGCTGTCACTGGGAAAGGACATCGCAAGATTGAACCCAAAGCTAAGCACTTCTCCCATTGCAAGAAAGATCAATCTAGTAGGCCAAACCAAACTGATACTTCAAATAGACTTGCAAAGATATTAAACCACGCATAAAAGAATTCAGAGAAGAATCAAATATTGTTCATAGATAATCTTGATCATAAACCCACAATTCATCAGATCTCGACAAACACACCGCAAATAGAATTACATCAAATAGATCTCCAAGAGAATCGAGGAGAACTTTGTATTGAGATCAAAAGAGAGAGAAGAATCCATCTAGCTACTAACTATGGACCCGAAGGTCTGTGGTAAACTACTCACACATCATTGGAGAGGCTATGGTGTTGATGTAGAAGCCCTCTGTGATCGATTCCCCCTCCGGCGGAGCGCCGGAAAAGGCCCCAAGATGGGATCTCACGGGTACAGAAGGTTGCGACGGTGGAAATAGGGTTTCGTGGTGCACTATGATGTTTTCGGTGTATATGAGCATATATAGGCGAAAGAAGTAGGCTAGTGGAGCCACGAGGGGCCCACGAGGGTGGGGGCGTGCTTACCCCTCGGGTGCACCCTCCTACCTCGTGGCCGCCTCGTTGCTTCCTTGACGTCCACTCCAAGTCTCCTAGATTGCGTTTGTTCCAAAAATAACTCTCCCGAAGGTTTCATTCCGTTTGGTACCCTTTTTCTGTGAAACACTGAAATAGGCAAAAAACAACAATTTGCACTGGGCCTTTGGTTAGTAGGTTAGTCCCAAAAATAATATAAAAGTGCATAACAAAGCCCATTAAACATCCAAAATAGATAATATAATAGCATGGAACAATCAAAAATTATAGATACATTGGAGACGTATCAGGCAGCGGGGCTACGCGGAGGGAGGCGGCGTCTGTTGGGGAACGTAGCATAAATTCAAAATTTTCCTAAGTGTCACCAAGATCCATCTATGGAGTCATCTAGCAACGAGGGAGGAGTGGATCTACATACCCTTGTAGATCGCGTGTGGAAGCGTTCAAGAGAACGGGGTTGATGGAGTCGTACTCGTCGTGATTCAAATCACCGATGATCCTAGCGCCGAACGGACGGCACCTCCACGTTCAACACACGTACGGAGCAGTGACGTCTCCTCCTTCTTGATCCAGCAAGGGGGAGGAGAGGTTGATGGAGATCCAACAGCACGACGGCGTGGTGGTGGAAGTAGCGGGATTCCAACAGGGCTTCGCCAAGCGCTGCGGGAGGAGGGAGATGTGCCGTGGGAGGGAGAGGGAGGCGCCAAGGCTTAGGTATGGTTGCCCTCCCTTCCCCCCACTATATATAGGGACAAGGGAGAGGGGGGAGGCGCAGCCTTGGCCCTTCCTCCAAGGAAGGGTGCGGCCAAGGGGGGGAGGAGTCCATCCTCCCCAAGGCACCTCGGAGGTGCCTTCCCCTTTGAGGACTCTCCCCTCCTCTTGTCCCTTTGGCGCATGGGCCTCTAGGGGCTGGTGCCCTTGGCCCATATAGGCCAAGGCGCACCCCCTACAGCCCATGTGCCCCCCCGGGGCAGGTGGCCCCACCCGGTGGGCCCCCGGGACCCTTCCGGTGGTCCCGGTATAATACCGGTGACCCCGAAACTTGTCCCGATGGCTGAAATAGCACTTCCTATATATAATTCTTTACCTCCGGACCATTCCGGAACTCCTCGTGACGTCCGGGATCTCATCCGGGACTCCGAACAACTTTCGGGTTACCGCATACTAATATCTCTATAACCCTAGCGTCACCGAACCTTAAGTGTGTAGACCCTACGGGTTCGGGAGACATGCAGACATGACCGAGATGACTCTCCGGTCAATAACCAACAGCGGGATCTGGATACCCATGTTGGCTCCCACATGTTCCACGATGATCTCATCGGATGAACCACGATGTCAAGGACTTAATCAATCCCGTATACAATTCCCTTTGTCTATCGGTATGTTACTTGCCCGAGATTCGATCATCAGTATCCCGATACCTTGTTCAATCTCGTTACCGGCAAGTCTCTTTACTCGTTCCGTAACACATCATCCCGTGATCAACTCCTTGATCACATTGTGCACATTATGATGATGTCCTACCGAGTGGGCCCAGAGATACCTCTCCGTCACACGGAGTGACAAATCCCAGTCTCGATTCGTGCCAACCCAACAGACACTTTCGGAGATACCTGTAATGTACCTTTATAGCCACCCAGTTACGTTGTGACGTTTTGCACACCCAAAGCACTCCTACGATATCCGGGAGTTGCACAATCTCATGGTCTAAGGAAATGATACTTGACATGAAAAGCTTTAGCATACGAACTACACAGATCTTGTGCTAGGCTTAGGATTGGGTCTTGTCCATCACATCATTCTCCTAATGATGTGATCCCGTTATCAACGACATCCAATGTCCATGGTCAGGAAACCGTAACCATCTATTGATCAACGAGCTAGTCAACTAGAGGCTTACTAGGGACATGGTGTTGTCTATGTATCCACACATGTATCTGAGTTTCCTATCAATACAATTCTAGCATGGATAATAAACGATTATCATGAACAAGGAAATTAATAATAATCAATTTATTATTGCCTCTAGGGCATATTTCCAACAGTCTCCCACTTGCACTAGAGTCAATAATCTAGTTCACATCGCCATGTGATTAACACTCACAGGTCACATCGCCATGTGACCAACATCCAAAGAGTTTACTAGAGTCAATAATCTAGTTCACATCACTATGTGATTAACACTCAATGAGTTCTGGGTTTGATCATGTTGCTTGTGAGAGAGGTTTTAGTCAACGGGTCTGAACCTTTTAGATCCGTGTGTGCTTTACAAATCTCTATGTCATCTCCTAGATGTAGCTACCACGTTCTATTTGGAGCTATTCCAAATAACTGTTCTACTTGGAGCTATTCTAAATTGTTGCTCCATTATACGTATCTGGCATCTCTACTCAGAGCTATCCGGATAGGTGTTAAGCTTGCATCGACGTAACTCTTTACGTCGAACTCTTTATCACCTCCATAATCGAGAAAATTCCTTAGTCCACTAGTTACTAAGGATAACTTTGACTGCTGTCCTGTGATCCATTCTTGGATCACTCTTGTACCCCTTGACTGACTCATGGCAAGGCACACTGCAGGTGCGGTACACAGCATAGCATACTGTAGAGCCTACGACTTAAGCATAGGGGACGACCTTCGTCCTTTCTCTCTATTCTGCCGTGGTCGAGCTTTAAGTCTTCACTTCATACCTTACAACTCAGGCAAGAACTCCTTCTTTGACTGATCCATCTTGAACACCTTCAAGATCATGTCAAGGTATGTGCTCATTTGAAAGTACCATTAAGCGTTTTGATCTATCCTTATAGATCTTGATGCTCAATGTTCAAGTAGCTTAATCCAGGCTTTCCATTGAAAAACACTTTCCAAATAACCCTATATGCTTTCCAGAAATTCTACGTCATTTCTGATCAACAATATGTCAACAACATATATTCATCAGAAATTCTATAGTGCTCCCACTCACTTCTTTGGAAATACAAGTTTCTCATAAACTTTGTATAAACCCAAAATCTTTGATCATCATCAAAGCATACATTCCAACTCCGAGATGCTTACTCCAGTCCCTAGAAGGATTGCTGGAGCTTTGCATACTTATTAGCATCTTTCAGGATTGACAAAACCTTCCGGTTGTATCACATACAACCTTTCCTCAAAAATCGTCAAGGAAACAATGTTTTGACATCCTATCTGCAGGATTTCATAAATAATGCAGTAATCGCTAATATAATTCCAACAGACTCTTAGCATCGCTACGAGTGAGAAAGTCTCATCGTAGTCAACTCCTTGAACTTGTCGGAAAACATCTTAACGACAAGTCGAGCTTTCTTAATGGTGACATTTACCATCATTGTCTGTCTTCCTTTTAAATCCATCTGTACTCAACAGCCTCACGACCATCAAGTAGTTCTTCCAAAGTCTACACTTTGTTTTCATACATGGATCCTCTCTCGGATTTTATGGCCTCGAGCCATTTATCGGAATCCGGGCCCACCACCACTTCTCCATAGCTCGTAGGTTCATTGTTGTCTAGCAACATGACTTCCAAGATAGGGTTATGTACCACTTTGAAGTAGTACGCATCCTTGTCGACCTACGAGGTTTGGTAGTGACTTGATCTGAAGTTTCATGATCACTATCATAAGCTTCCACTTCAATTGGTGTAGGTGCCACAGGAACAACTTCCTGTGCCCTGCCACACAGTAGTTGAAGAGACGGTTCAATAACCTCATCAAGTCTCCACCATCCTCCCACTCAATTCTTTCGAGAGAAACTTTTCCTCGAGAAAGGACCCGATTCTAGAAACAATCCCTTATTGCTTTTGAATCTGAGACAGGAGGTATACCCAACTGTTTTGGGTGTCCTATGAAGATGCATTTATCCGCTTTGGGTTCGAGCTTATCAGCCTGAAACTTTTTCACATAAGCGTCGCAGCCCCAAACTTTTAAGAAATGACAGCTTAGGTTTCTCTAAACCATAGTTCATACGGTGTCATCTCATCGGAATTACGTGGTGCCCTATTTAAAGTGAATGTGGTTGTCTCTAATGCCTAACCCATAAACTGTCGTGGTAATTCGATAAGAGACATCATGGTATGCATCATATCCAATAGGGTGCAGTTATGATGTTCGGACACACCATCACACTATGGTGTTCCAGGCTGTATTAGTTGTGAAACAATTTCCACAATGTCTTAATTCTGTGCCAAACTCGTAATTCAGATATTCATCTCTATGATCATATCATAGATATTTTATCCTCTTGTCACGACGATCTTTCAACTTCACCCTGAAATTACTTGAACCTTTCAATAATTCAGACTCGTGATTCATCAAGTAAATATACTCAACATCTACTCAAATTATCTGTGAAGTAAGAGCATAACGATATCCACTACACGCCTCAGCACTCATTGGACTGCACACATCAAAATGTATTACTTCCAACAAGTTGCTTTCTAGTTCCATTTTACTGAAAACGAGGCTTTCAGTCATCTTGCCCATGTGGTATGATTTGCATGTCTCAAGTGATTCAAAATCAAGTGAGTTCAAACGGTCCATTTGCATGGAGTTTCTTCATGCATATACACCAATAGACATGGTTCGCATGTCTCAAACTTTTTTTTTAAAAAGGAGTGAGCCCAAAGATCCATCAACATGGAGCTTCTTCATGCGTTTTATACCGATATGACTTACGTGGCAGTGCCACAAGTAGGTGGTATTATCATTACTATCTTATATCTTTTGGCATGAACATGTGTATCACTACGATCGAGATTCAATAAACCATTCATTTTAGGTGTAAGACCATCGAAGGTATTATTCAAATAAACAGAGTAACCATTATTCTCCTTAAATGAATAACCGTATTGCGATAGACGTAATCCAATCATGTCTATGCTCAACGCAAACACCAAATAACAATTATTTAGGTTTAACCCCAATCTCGATGGTAGAGGGAGCGTGCGATGCTTGATCATATCAACATTGGAAACACTTCCAACACATATCGTCAGCTCACCTTTAGCTAGTCTCCGTTTATTCCATAGCTTTTATTTCGAGTTACTAACACTTAGCAACAGAACCGGTATCTAATACCCTGGTGCTACTAGGAGTACTAGTAAAGTACACATTAACATAATGTATATCCAATATACTTCTATCGACCTTGCCAGCCTTATCTACCAAGTATCTAGGGTAATTCTGCTCCAGTGGCTGTTCCCTTTATTACAGAAGCACTTAGTCTCGGGTTTGGGTTCAACCTTGGGTTTCTTCACTAGAGCAGCAGCTGATTTGCCGTTTCATGAAGTATCCCTTCTTGCCCTTGCCCTTCTTAAAACTAGTGGTTTCACTAACCATCAACAATTGATGCTCCTTCTTGATTTCTATTTTCGCGGTGTCAAACATCACGAGTATTTCAAGGATCATCATATCTATCCCTGATATGTTATAGTTCATCACGAAGCTCTAGCAGCTTGGTGGTAATGACTTCGGAGAAACATCACTATCTCATCTGGAAGATCAACTCCCACTTGATTCAAATGATTGTTGTATTCAGACAGTCTGAGCACAAGCTCAACAATTGAGCTTTCCTCCCTTAGTTTGCAGGCTAAGAAAATCGTCGGAGGTCTTATACCTCTTGACGTGGGCACGAGCCTGAAATCCCAATTTCAGCCCTCAAAACATCTCATATGTTTTGCGACGTTTCAAAACCGTCTTCGGTGCCTCAACTCTAAACCGTTTAACTGAACTATCACGTAGTTATCAAAATGTGTATGTCAGATGTTCGCAACATCCACAGACGACGTTCGAGGTTCAACACACTGAGCGGTGCATTAAGGACATAAGCCTTCTATGAAGCAATGAGGACAATCCTCAGTTTACGGACCTAGTCCGCATAATTCTACTATCAACTTTCAACTAAATTTTCTCTAGGAACATATCTAAACAGTAGAACTAAAGCGCGAGCTACGACATAATTTGCAAAATCCTTTTGACTATGTTCAGGATAAACAAGTTCATCTTATGAACTCCCACTCAGATAGACATCCCTCTAGTCATCTAAGTGATTACATGATCCGAGTCAACTAGGCCGTGTCCGATCATCACGTGAGACGGACTAGTCAACATCGGTGAACATCTTCATGTTGATCGTATCTTCTATACGACTCATGTTCGACCTTTCGGTCTTCTGTGTTCCGAGGCCATGTCTGTACATGCTAGGCTCGTCAAGTCAACCTAAGTGTTTCGCGTGTGTAAATCTGGCTTACACCCGTTGTATGTGAACGTAAGAATCTAACACCCGATCATCACGTGGTGCTTCGAAACACGAACTGTCGCAACGGTGCACAGTTAGGGGGAACACTTTCTTGAAATTTTAACGAGGGATCATCTTATTTACTACCGTCGTTCTAAGCAAATAAGATGTATAAACATGATAAACATCACATGCAATCAAATAGTGACATGATATGGCCAATATCATATTGCTCCTTTTGATCTCCATCTTCGGGGCTCCATGATCATCATCGTCACCGGCATGACACCATGATCTCCATCATCATGATCTCCATCATTGTGTCTCCATGAAGTTGTCTCGCCAACTATTACTTCTACTACTACAGCTAACGGTTAGCAATAAAGTAAAGTAATTACATGACGTTTATGTTGACACGCAGGTCATAAATAAATTAAGACAACTCCTATGGCTCCTGCCGGTTGTCATACTCATCGACATGCAAGTCGTGATTCCTATTACAAGAACATGATCAATCTCATACATCACATATATCATTCATCACATCCTTTGGCCATATCACATCACATAGCATACCCTGCAAAAACAAGTTAGACGTCCTCTAATTGTTGTTGCATGTTTTACGTGGCTGCTATGGGTTTCTAGCAAGAACGTTTCTTACCTACGCAAAAACCACAACGTGATATGCCAATTGCTATTTACCCTTCATAAGGACCCTTTTCATCGAATCCGATCCGACTAAAGTGGGAGAGACAGACACCCGCCAGCCACCTTATGCAACTAGTGCATGTTTGTCGGTGGAACCAGTCTCACGTAAGAGTACGTGTAAGGTCGGTCCGGGCTGCTTCATCCCACGATGCCGCCGAATCAAGATAAGACTAGTAACGGCAAGATAATTGACAATATCGACGCCCACAACTATTTTGTGTTCTACTCGTGCATAGTAACTACGCATAGACCTAGCTCATGATGCCACTGTTGGGGAACGTAGCATAAATTCAAAATTTTCCTACGTGTCACCAAGATCCATCTATGGAGTCATCTAGCAACGAGGGAGGAGTGGATCTACATACCCTTGTAGATCGCGCGCGGAAGCGTTCAAGAGAACGGGGTTGATGGAGTCGTACTCGTCGTGATTCAAATCACCGATGATCCTAGCGCCGAACGGAAGGCACCTCCGCGTTCAACACACGTACAGAGCAGTGACGTCTCCTCCTTCTTGATCCAGCAAGGGGGAGGAGAGGTTGATGGAGATCCAACAGCACGACGGCGTGGTGGTGGAAGTAGCGGGATTCCAACAGGGCTTCGCCAAGCGCTGCGGGAGGAGGGAGATGTGTCGTGGGAGGGAGAGGGAGGCGCCAGGGCTTAGGTATGGTTGCCCTCCCTTCCCCCCACTATATATAGGGCCAAGGGAGAGGGGGGAGGCGCAGCCTTGGCCCTTCCTCCAAGGAAGGGCGCGGCCAAGGGGGGAGGAGTCCATCCTCCCCAAGGCACCTCGGAGGTGCCTTCCCCTTTAAGGACTCTCCCCTCCTCTTGTCCCTTTGGCGCATGGGCCTCTAGGGGCTGGTGCCCTTGGCCCATATAGGCCAAGGCGCACCCCCTACAGCCCATGTGGCCCCTCGGGGCAGGTGGCCCCACCCGGTGGGCCCCCGGGACCCTTCCGGTGGTCCCGGTACAATACCGGTGACCCCGAAACTTGTCCCGATGGCTGAAATAGCACTTCCTATATATAATTCTTTACCTCCGGACCATTCCGGAACTCCTCGTGACATCCGGGATCTCATCCGGGACTCCGAACAACTTTTGGGTTACCGCATACTAATATCTCTATAACCCTAGCGTCAC